>NC_092861.1:48056922-48129237 GCF_032062135.1 Pyxicephalus adspersus
CCATAAAAAAAGTGCTTTAACACTGATCCACAGATGCAGCACAGTGCACCAGAAAAGATACGGTAACCCACAGGTGCACTGTACAGCATCTGTGGATCTGTGTAAAATCAGCACTCAGTGGATGTGGCCGGGGCAATGATTGCTCACATTTTTATTTTTTTTATTTTTCTGTGCATTTGAGAGTTTTATATGGTGACCCAATTGTAAATTAAACTCTTCATTGATTCATTGCTACCGGTATTGGTTACTGAATTCAGCATTTCTCTTCTTGCACTGTTACTGTATTAAATCAGCCAGCTTGTCCTTACAAACCTAAAATCAGCACAAAATGTGGCTGGGGCAATGATTGCTCACATTTTTATTTTTATTTTTATTTTTATACCGTAATTGTGCTGGTTAAAATAAAAAAAAAAACTTACCTTATCAGAAGACGCGAGCCGAGTTCCTGGCTTCTGACAGGCGAAGTGCATGTAATATCACTCCGCCTGTGACAGGAGCCGGAACTACAAGGCAAGCATCGGCTTGTGCGGCTCCGGAGTGTGTACGCCTGCTGTCTCCCGCTGTCTCCCGCTCGGTGAGTATTTTTTTTTTTTTTCTACTAGGTCTTATTTTCGGGGTAGGTCTTATATTAGGGCAGGTTGGGGGGAAAAGTGCTAGGTCTTATTTTCGGGGTAGGTCTTATTTTCGGGGAAACACGGTATTTAGCATTTTAGCATTTGTATTTCCACACAATTTACCATAATCTGAGTTATATGTAATCCACAACTTTAAAAGCACACAAAGGCTACCTTGTAGATTCAGTCGCAGGGCACTGTAGGTGTTCTTCCTAAAACCTGTTCTTTTTTTGTTCCTGCAACACCAATCATATTTAAAATTCTAAATAAGTTTTTAACCTAATTGTTAATCGTGAGAAATGCTTCAATACTTTTATCAGTTTCAGTGTGTTGGAAGCAACCAGGTTGGCATTCCAGTATCACAATTACCAGATAACTAGCAAAAGAGGCTGGGATGAACCAGTGCTGTACAGCAATGCCTGTGTGAAAATGGAATACTTAGGTAGGATGGCTTATCAAGTAGAATATAGCTGAGTAAAACAATATCAAGAAGACTAAAAATTCTACCAAGCCATTAAAAAAAAGAATGGAAATTAGCACAAAATTGCATTTTTGCATAGCAACTTAATAGAATGCTTGTTATCCTCCCTTCCTACATCACTACCACCACCACCCAACAAAAAAAGGATAAACCTGGCTGATTTCTAATAACAACATTTATTCTCATTTTTTTCTCGACACTTTATTGAATCAGGCCCAAAGTATATTATTACAGAACATAATCTGCTGCTACATGTGGAATCCTTATGCATTTTCTCTCTGGACCATTTTGAGAAAGTCTATCAGAACTTAACAACATCAAGATGCAAAAACATTAGCCAAAATCTCTGGGATTATAATATAAAATACAATATAGCAAAATATATATATGATGCATTACACATTAAAATGTATAGTTTTTTGGACACACTATGGGGTCTATTTATAAAGTGGGCAACTATCTGTCATTAACATTGCTAGCACAGCACATCCGGGGCACATACTCCACATGTCTCATCTGGTAGCATGGGGGCTTAGATAGCTACCACTCTCTATATTATTGTTTTTTTGGCTTCACTATCCTGAATGCTGGGGCCTGCTGTCAGCTGTAGTAAAGTACAGCGTAGTGGTATGGACAGAAAGATGAAATGTTGGGTGTCTTGTAATAGAGAAGTGGCTGCTGTAAGGAAAGAGAAATGTCAGTGAAGTGATGGGGTGACTAATATAGGAAATTGGTGGGGGCTGAATATCAGAGAATGATGCGTTCTGAATGTGAATTATATTAGAAATTAAAATTAGATACATTAATACAGGTCCCAGGTAGTAGCTAAATATGAGTGAAATTGGTGGTAATATGATGATAATGATATTTATAAGCAAACTGTTAGTCTTGGCCATTGCACTCAAGGACATGTCCAGAATGCTGGAAAAAAAGTAATTTCTAAATTATTCGACCAGGATTCTGCACAAGCCAATTAAGAACAGTGAAAAAGACTATTAGGCCACCAAAACAGATTTCACATGCAAGCTTGATTACTAGTGTTTCTTTGCCTTCAACAAAGTAATACACATAGTAAAGTTTCAAGTCTCTTAAAACATATAAAAGTAACGATTACCAAGAACAGTCCCTGATAATAGGAAGAATAGAGCAACCCAGCCATTTTGTAATTCTCATGATTCTAACATAGGCTAGAAATTATAGCAACTTGTATTTGAAACACAGTAATACAAATAACTTACACAGTTGGCTTCAACCTCTGATAATGTTATGTTCTACTATACAATAACTAACAAAGGCCCTTGGGAATCATTAATATAGAAAATTAGTGAGGGCATACACAAAGCTACTTTTACAGTAAATGAGCATTACATAACTAATTTAAAAAAAATTAACATCAACTTTATGAATTTTTTGAGCCTTGCATAATTTACCAGCAATAAAAAAAATATATTTTAGCCAGGTTTGTATGCTGTTTGGCATAACATTGATTTTTATGACAAATAAAATGCCTACATATTATTTGGTCCTTGCTTGTTTCATTTTTATGTAATAAATTAAAATTAAAATTTGAAACTTGATTTTGCACATGCATTTAGCAAGAGCCTAGATTGAAAACTGCGTTCTATGTGACCATACGAGATGCTTGCTCCCTCTGGATGCATGTCCGATAGACAATTAAAGAGACCCTGAAATGACATATCTCTTCTCGCCAACATAATTAAGGTGTATTATTTGTCAGCGAGGTCAATGGTGAACAAATGTCCTGGCAAACTGAGACTGAAAGACAGGGAAGGAGCAGATAATGAAATTCAGGGATGACAAATGGCTTTCAGCCTGACACCATGGCATCTGACAGAAAAAGACACCAAGGCAGCCGGTCTACAACTTTTACTTGATTCGCGCCAGCCACAGAGCCTGGTTCTCAATGTTTATATTTGAATAAAGATGTTATCGTCTTCACGGAGGACGCATCGATAAAGACAACACAATTTTATTTCAAAGGAGTTCTAAAGAGAGCTTTTTTGCAAACCTATCATTCAGAATATTATTAATATTTTCATTTTTATAACATACTCATGAACAAATATTTGTGTACAGACTTTAGCCTTGGAAAAATATTATTAATAATAACAATACCAGTAAATTCACATTGAGGTCCTACATGCCAATATAATCATTTCTAAGTACACATTAAAATGGTCTCCCCATTGGGCTGTGATGGGATAGCAGATAAAGACAAAAACATTACAAGAAAATTTTAACTTTCATTTAAATTTTAGTCACAAATACAGCTGCCGAAGATTACAAAATTAATTTCATTTATTGATATTTTTCAAAGCAATATAAGTAACGGCACTTTGGTACACACTAAAACTGGAAGGCCTCTACCAAAAATGTAGTGTTCAAAACTGTTGAAAGGGGACACATAAAGAATGACAAGAGTGGAAAAACTGTTCTGGTAATATAAAATAGTCAAAGTCCCTAACATATATAGAGGTATTCTAATGGTCATTACAAAATGTAAAAAATTTCAACATTCAAAATGACCACATAACTAAATTGGCAGTATCAACAGAATCATAATCAAATATTACCTTTACAAAGCTGAAATTTGTTTGAGATACTTTTTTGAGACACGTTTTAAACTTTTAAAACTTAGCAAAGACTTTAATAAATTTGTGAACAATATGAGTGTTGGAACAGACATGACAGAAGTAGGCGAAAATTTTCAATATGGACATGGACAGCAATAAAAACTTGGTAGCCTTTTCCTTACTCTCTTAAAAAATCACAGAACACAGATACTTATCCGAAGTATATACGTAATTCACATTCAACCAAAACACAGCTGTCATCCAGTAAATTATATTTATGTATAAATGAAATCACATCTCCAGATAAAGCTGCCACTCGGTTCAGCCATACACTTTCTCTGGCTCTGGATAAAGTTGCCCCTGCCACCTTCCGCTAACCCCCGTCCTGCTAACTCCTGTCCCTGGCACAACAATCACACCAAACAGTTACATAAGACTCTTCATGCAGCTGAGCACAAGTGGAGAAAATCTGGCCTCTGTCACCAAGCAAAATTTTTCCCCCGATGTCATTTCCTCTCAAACTTCCAGCCAACGTAGCCTCCAACTCCAACCGTATCCACCGCTTCCACCTGTAAATCATCACTGGCCTCCCTCAGCCCCGTTACTGTGGATGAAGTTTCCTCTCTTCTCTCATCATTTCCGTCTACTACCTTTTCCTCTTGGTCCAGTTCCCACTGATCTACTCCATGCCCATTCCTCCACCCTGGCCCCCGCCCTAACCGAACTATTCAACCTCTCCCTTTCTACTGGTATAAACACCTCCACTTTCAAACATGCCATAATCCTCCCTATCCTGAAGAAACCCTCACTAAACCCCTCCCTACCTTCTAGCTACCATCCGATGTCCCTTCTCTCATATGTTTCCAAACTTCTTGAACGCCTTGTCTACAAAAGACTCACGGAGCCCCTGAGCACCCACTTACCTGAGCACCCACTCTCTCCTTGACCTTTCCAGTCTGGTTTTCGAGCTGCCCATTCCACTGAAACAGCCCTTACTAAAGTGACCAATGACCTCATCAGAGCTAAGTCTCAAGGCAACTTTTCCCTCCTCCTTCTCCTTCATCTTTCCTCTGCTTTTTACACTGTTGATGACCCCCTTCTATTACAAATCATGCACTCCATTGGTATCAGTGACACTGCTCTCTCTTGGTTTGCTTCCTATCTGTCTGACCGCTCCTTTTGCTTCCTATCTGTCTGACCGCTCCCTGTTGGTGTTCCCCAATGGTCAGTCCTTGGACCGGTTCTCTTTTCTCTGTATACCTCCTCTCTCGGTAGTCTCATATCCTCCTTTGGCTTACAGTACCACCTGTATGCTGATGACGCTCAAATCTATCTGTCCACCCCTAACCTGTCTCCTTCAGTCCTGGATAAGGTCTCATGCTGCCTGTCAGCCATCTCATCATGGAGGTCTGACCGATTTCTGACACTCAACCAGGAAAAAACAGAACTTATCATCATCCCCCCCCTCAAATTCTAAATCTCCCCCTGACATAATCCTAACTGTTAACAACACTGTTATTCGTCCCTCCTCTCAGGCACGTTGTTTTGTTGTCACCTTTGATTCTGCCCTCCCATTTACCCCGCATATTCAGAACATTTTCAGGTCCTGTCACTTTTACCTATGCAACATCTCCAAAATCTGCCCCTCCTATCATCTCTCGTCTGGACTACTGTAACCTCCTCATTTCTGGTATTCCACTAACGCAAAAAAGTATTAATATTAAATTGAAGAAAAACTTAATCTTGCCAATTTGCAAGACCGCCCCTTTTCATTTCCTAGGCCCCATCCCATAGGATGTTCCTAGGATTGTCCCTCCCTTTTCATGTAATGAGAACTGATCCACGTGTGTAAAAGAATGTCTGTCCATTTTAACAGATGCACATAAATCATTTGTTCATTTTTGCATTTATTATATAACACCCAGTAAAAAAAATGAATCATGCACTGCACTTATCACATCCCAAAACTAAAACTAAAGACACCTATATGTTTCAACTGTAAACCTGCATAGTGTGATGTCTGTGAGTCACCTCTTCATTATCATAAAGGCACATTTTTCATTTTGGATGGATTGTTTCTGTTTTGCTTTTTTATATCAGTCACCGGGAAAAAACTGCCACCACAGGCCATCATTAACCTTCCAAATCTGCCTCAAAACAAATAGTACAAGAGCTCACTAATTTGAAGATCAAAAAGCCACTTGTCCATTATATAATTGGAATGAAAGGCAAAATGTAGCAGTTCTGAAGAGCACAGTAATTACTAGCTGTTAATTGCTCTCTTGTGGTGGCTCACTTTTAATTAAAAAGAACAGCTCGTTGCAGGCCGATAAGCAGTAGCAGAGACCACTGGTTTAATCAACAAAGCAAAAAAAATGTTTCTGCCGCAGCCAACACCAGCTTGAGAAATCTTCAGATGTCCAATTGAGATTAAAAACTGTCTATTTAGTGCAGTCAGATTTTATTTTAACCAAGGAAATGACTATTTGAAGTCTTCCAAAGTGAGTTGTCCCCATCACATCCCCGCTGGTGCAGTTGGGACTAATCACTGGTTTGTGGTTGTGATCACTCAAGTAAAGAAATTTAGCTACTTTCCTCTTGACTTCATCATTCTCGGGTAATTGGCCTGTCTGAGGTGAGCATTTTTTTTATTTTTTTTATTTAAGAGTGCTTTAAAGTGTGGAAGGGCCACAGACTGAGCATTTAATTAATGTTCATATTTCATGCAGTCAAAGCGAATTCATTATAAGAGAACCAATTTATTTTTTTTATGTTCACATCCTATGATTTGATTATAAAGTCACAAACATCTACTGTCAGGATAAGCCATTTTATTACTAAAATACTATTGTTACTGACGTTGGTTTCACGCCTGTTACACTGAAATCGGAAAATAGATGCTGAGTCAGCTTCATTTTTTAAAAGTGATCCCGTACCATACTCCTCTGCTGCAGTTAAAATATCTGAATCCATTTTTTATTTCATATTATGAATAGGTTAAAAACCATGTCAGTTTTTTTTCTTCTTTTTTGCCTGTGTTCTATCTTCCTTTACTTTCCGTTCTATAGACATATGGAAGTAAAAGAAAGTAACTGTAGCATAAAAAAATCCCCAGTGATTACATGGATAGATGTTCCCATTGGAAAGTACTCCCATCTTCACATTCTATGGTAAAAGTTGTGGATTTCTCTCACTTCCAGCCTTGGTGATAGGGACAAATACAGAGGAGTAATTCTCCCAGTGGAGAGAATAATTTCTAATTCTTTCCTACTCTATTCAAAACTAAAATAAGGAAAAATAATTTTAGATATAGATATAATTATATGTAATTACAATATTGAACATGCTGATTAAGTTTAAAGCAATACACTTTCATCATAAAGCTAGGTGATCCAGTGAACCTGGAATGGATCTGGTCCAGGATTCAAAACATTTGCTAGCAATTAGCAAATGCTTTTTAAAAATCCTTTTCATGTTTTCTGGATCACCCAGCTTCACTTCTGAAAGTGTATTCTCTCCTGCCTTGGAGAGCTTTCATAAATCAGGGCTATAGACTGTAACAGATGAAATTTGGGTCACTCCTTGTCTACAATGAAGATCAGCAAAAGCCCAATCCTAATGGGAAACCCATCTCCAAATACATGGCTACATTTTGCTCTTCCTCACAGAGCCATGGGTGACTCCTACCATGTCTGTCACCATTACAATCTTTCTTTCCTAAACTTGTCCCACTGATTCTTATCAAGTGTTTTAAAGCCTGGAGAGCACAGCAAGTCAACTAGGAAGAGAATTCCACCAAAGTCCCTCCAACATTAACTAGTCATTCTTCTCCAAGACAGGAACTGTCAAACTTTACTTTTCCTTCTTCAGGCTCTACCCACAGCACACCTACTGTTTTTCCTGGGCTACCTTTTACTTCTCTGGGGGACCTAAATATTAGATCATCTGAAGTTCACTGCCCCTCAAATAAAAAGGACCTATAGAATTTATTTAAACACCGCTTACTTTTACAAAAACAAAATAATTACTAAAATCTCATATAATTTTTCCATGGTCATGTCAATTATTTGATTAAGTAAATCCTAAATATCCTGCTATGAATGTCCTTGTTCATGCACTTCCTCTTATAGTGGCAATGCTTTGTCTACGTCTTCCGATTGAGCTTTAGTACTCAGCTTCGCTTCTCTACTCAACATTTCATTGTGTCCGTCTTCCAGCATCAATAAACCACAAGTCTCATTTTACCATAGAAGACAACCTGAACTTGATCTAATTTATATTTTATTTCAGTATCTAACCATTCTAGGTTAGGTGTATTGTTATTAAAGATTTTAGCGCCAGCATTTCCAACCAACAAAAAAGGTGTTTGAGTTTGAGAATATATATTTATATATGATACAGTAGTTGTAGGAAGAGATTATCTGTTGTCAGAACATTGGTAATCCGCTGCCAGAACCATGCGATTCTATAATTCAGGCAAGCTGTGGCCTTAACAGACCAAGGTAAGGCCAACTCAACAATGTGTTTATCAACAGACAGTTTTACACACTTATCATCTTCCATTCATTTCTGTCATGTAAAGCAGCACATCGGTTTGGTATGGCAGTAACACATGAAGATAACTCTGTGACCTTTTTACATTCATGTCAAGATAAAGCCGTCTCAGAAGAAGTCTTTTTCTTCCCCTTCTATTTCCCGTTACTAATTTTCAGTCAACACCTGTCAGCGTAGTCTCAGCTTTCACGGTTCTTTCTTGGCTCTTGTTGTTTCTTTCTCAGACTTGTTCCTAGGTTTATCAGAGGAAACACTTGCACTCACTGGGATGGCCTCCACACCGTGACAGATTAATCCAAGCTGAGTGAACTTCCTTCATACAGTGCGCACTAATTATTATGAAGGCACTTATAACACAATGAAAGCTGACATCTGACAGACTATTCTCTGCCAGCTCTACATTGTCTTACTGTCAGGCCTTGTCAGTTCCCAGCCTTAATTACATCCTGTTTACAAACATTAGGACTGACTTCAGATGAAGACTTAACAAAGGTTGATGAAGGTCAGGGTCACGTCACAAGGATGTTATCTGTCTGTGTTCCCTTATGAAATAACAGGAGGAGGCATGCACATGAATTAATATGGAAGATATGTTTCACAAACTGTTCTGAGGTCACTACACATCTTATCACTTTGCAGATACTTATCAGTCTGGAAATGTATTGAATGCTTGCCAGACAATCAGACCGTAAGCCAACTCAGGCTGATTGGTGGGTATTATATAGAGGTTTTGTTGTTGCAAAAGGAAGAGAACACTCAGGAATTTGATTACACAACTTAAACATCCCTGTTCTGAACCACAGCCTAGCTTATGATGATGAACTCATGAAACTAAAGTCATGTCAGGATCATGGAAAGACATCAAAACAACATTACAATTCAGGATGATGGGTACAATCACAGAATGGAAGGGACTTTTCTTGTAAATGGCCAGAAATCTGAGATGGTCACAGAAAGTTTAGTGACCTAAATGCTAAAGATGTGTGGCATGCATCCTACAAAACAGCCTTGGTCAAGTCAAGCTATTACATTGGAAGAGAATTTTAGAACACCATGTAAGTGTCAGTATCAGGGCCACTTTTTCATCAAAAGATTTTCTTTTATTACATAGTTCAAAGAATAAAGTTTGAGGGTAAATCTCAAATGTTGAGATGCCATCAGAACAGAAATAGAGAGCATACCTTCTAATGTGGTCACTTGTATGAGTGAATGAAATAATTTACAAATAATCTCAACAGTTTTTTAACTAAGGATAAAGGTCATTTTTAAACCATGACATTTTGATTACTTTTTGTCTGCTAGAGTTGGGATATACATATCTACACTGAAAGCTCATATATTGATTTGTAGGAATATTTATATCTTTGAATTTCCATAGCAGAGTAGCAGTTGTTCTTTAGGAAAACTGTTTGTATCTTAATATATAGCTCTTGCGGTGGCTGGGTGAAAAACAGTATGATAACTAAAAGTTTAATTAATTAAACTAAAACACCACAAAATATATTGGGGTAGGTCTTAGGCTTTCTATATAAACAAATATTACTTTTCACTTTGAATAAAATATACTACTCTAAGCTTCACCACATTCACTACCTACAGCTTTAGTAAAGATGACAGACTGATATACTAAAGTAGTGAAAAATCTTCACAATAAATTGTATATTTTAACTGCATTTATCAAGTCATGTAAAAGCAAATTCCTAAACCCTTTTTGTCTGCACATAATGGGATAAGTGAACTGAATTTTAACCAATTTACTTTGTGAAGATTTTCAACTCCTTCAGTAAACCAGCCACATTTTTTTATGTATGTGCATTGTGAATGTTTGACATATGTAGAAACTGCCTTCCTATTTTTTTATAATGAGGCAACAATTAGCAGGAATCAAAGCCTCTATGTGTAAAGACAAACTGTACACAAAACTCACAATGATACAAGTCTTATCTAAAAACATAAAAAGGTCAGAGGTCATTCCTAATAATAATAAACACACTTTTACTAATATTCAATATATACACAATTTATATTATTTATAAAATATTCACTACTAGTAAATGATAAAGTTGATTAGTACTTTATACTGTATATCCTGTCATGCACCCATTGTATAAGAATAATTAGGCGTATCTGTGTCTTTTTTTCCATTTCTTGCGGACATCCCTGTGGTGGAAACAGGAAAAAGTGCCTCATCTTCAGACTGACAGCCAGACTGACACTCATGATCCATCCTTATTCCAAAACTAATAGGAACAACACTTTGCTCAATGGGAAATCAGTTTGCTGCCTTGAAAGAATAATAGAAGAATGTTTGTCCAGTTAAAAAAATAACAAGCACTAGAATCAGTCACAAAGTATTTTCCTCCGTGTCGTATTTGTTGTTCTGAACTTCACAGCTGGCCTTTGAGTTTTCATCACTGTTGGTTTATTCCCACCGTTTAATCAAATACCAGCACAGCTACAAAGAAATCAAGTTCTTGGATACTTGTTGCAAACAAAATTCTTTAACATTAGTTTTTTTACTTGAAGTAGATGTAAACTTGAATAAAATGACATTTAATTTGTAATACATTGTGTCAAATTTATAAAAAATAGTTTTGAAGTTTTAGTAAAACACTGGTTTGGGTGAATCTTGCCCTTGATCTACAATAGTGTTTTCATCAACTTCCTGTCTACATTCATGTACGCTAGTCTTGGGATTACCAGAGTGGGAATACAGAAAATAGTAAAACATGCCCACGTAGATAACTGGCCACTTGTAGTCAACACAGGCAGACAACAGGAAGTGTCTGAATAAGTTCATTCGCATCAGGACCATATGATATTTTTTAATTCATACTGCAGGTTTATAAATATTTAAAATGACTTTTGTGCCCATTCACACCTATGTGTATACAGTAATGCACATTATTGCACTTTTTACATCAAAAGCAACTCTTGGCCCTTCATTTTATTACATATTCCAAAGAAAAAATGTTTAACGAAACTCTCAGTGACCAATTTGTTTTGCAATCAGAATATTAGTCAAAGCATGGTTCTGGTGGTTGCTACTTGATTTACAAAAATGCTTTTGTTCTAAGAAAAATACCAATGCATCAGAAAATATTTCCTGTCATTAGTATGGTATTGTGGTGTTTTATGATGCCATGCATTTTATAGGCTTTACAAACTACAGATGACTAATGTTCAGAAGTAATTTAAAGTAATACAAATAACTAAAGACAAAACCCCGATTTGATAAGAGTGGTGAGAGTTTTATTTATATATGTGGGTGCGTGTGCAGACAAATATAGAGTTTTAAATATATATATAATATATATATAGTATACTGTATATAGTATACTGTATAGAGTATAATATATATATATATATATATATATATTTGATTCCAACATTTTAGTGCAGAACTCTAATTTTTGCAGATTATGCCCTCGTCTCCCCTTGCCCACATAGGTCAGCTGTAGTGCACATTGGTGCTAACTCGTATTGTTTTAGAGAAAAATACAGTAATAAAGAGAGTAATTTAAAGGTCAGAGTGTTAACTTAAAAAAATGCTAAACCTGGAATTGTTCTTTAACCATGTACAAGTTTCTTTCCTCTTCCACTTTCTAACTCATTCCCAAAATAAGGATTCCCAAAATAATCACTTTAAACTACCATACTACTAAACTATCATAACCCTGCTAATATTTATTATTGAATCATATATTTTTATCAGAATTTTCTGAAATAATTTCTCATTCTGTATTTTATTCCATAAACTTTACAGCAAAATTAGTTAAACACGTCTGTTTATCTGATATTAATACTTTATTTTTATGAAATATTATTTTAAAATGTTTTTGTTTTTTAAGCACAGATGAATTAACAATTATATATTTGTGGATATAAAGCTGTATATTTATACTTTCATGATATTATTATAATAAATTACATTTTCTTAATCTGAAACCTGCTTCTTTCGTTGGCACTTTCTTCCTATGTGCTTTCAAATCTTCCTCTATTTGAAATGGCACGAGCATATTTATTTTTTATTTTTCAGTTATTATTATTAGGTCAGATATTCCAGAGTTTGATGTTTTCTCTAGTAATATATTGCAAAATGTTGCTGAAAAAGCACACTGCTTGCAGTTCAGGGAATAACCACAATGTTGTGGAAGCCTTGCCAATAGTCACCAGAACATCTTATGGGGATTTGGAGTGTACTTATAGCTGATTAGAATTAAGTCACTGCAGCTTTGCCAACATATTATATGGTGCATGTGAATGAAAGGACCGCTGGAAATAACACTGCCAGGCTGCTCTTCTGGCATCATCAATCACACATGACAAATCTAGCCATCAAAGATGTCTGAATGGTGGTCTTGGATTCCTGGCCAACAATAAGGACATTTTTAGCTGTGGGATCTGTCTTGAGCCAGGAGGATGTCTTACATGAAACAAAATTTTGTAATTTCTTAGAGTAAAAGAACCTGCCATCTGCAGAAAAGTGTAGCTACGGTTGTTTGGGCAGTGCTGAGATGAAACATATTTTGGACTCCAGCTTACAACCTTATAGTAATTCTAATGTTTTACTTCCAATGTAGTGCATGACAGAGAGCCTGCTTATGAAACTATTCCGCCCAGGGTGCCTTGTGCTATGGGCATTCCCAAGCTAGTACAATAAACAGTAAGCTGTGCAGCTCATAGAAAAGATATATTGTAATAGTGTTAGCAAAATACATTTTGTGGCATTCATGCCAATTTTAAACATCAACTCCGCTGGAAATAAATTGCTTTAAACTAAGAACCTAATGAACTCCATAAACATTGCCATTTTCTTGCAACTGGAGTTCAGCTGATTCATAGGCCCTGAATAATAAAGCTCTCCAAGGCTGGAGAGGATACACTTTCATCAGTGAAGCTGGGTGATCAAGCAACCCTGGAATGGACCTTGTCCAGGGATGTAAAAAATAGCAAATGACTTAGGAAATCCATTTCAGATTTGCTTGGATCACCCAGCTTCACCGAAAGTGTATCTTCTCCAACCTTAGATATCTTTAAAAAATCAGGCCCATAGTCCTGACACCCCAAAACATGTGCCTGTGGCCAGCCACTCGAAGGGCATTACAAAGGTAGCACATCAAAGAAAAATGATCAGAAATCCTAATTAAGTAATAATACATTCAATCAACCCCACAGTTTTTTTGTCACTGTTTTGTTTTTTTGTTTTATTTACATTAAAAATAATGCAGCAATAATGTGTATCAGGATTGCTACTGTGTGCTATCACCATAAAATATGAGAAACCTAATGGCAGGTAGGGTTGGTGCAATGTGTGCAAATGGAGTTCTAAATTTTCTAAATGCTGTTAACGTGTCTTATAAAACATACAGAATACCTGAATTAATGAGGGGGAAATATGGCGTTACATAAGACCAGATAAGACTACATCGTAATTTATAAAGCTCTGGTCATTTCTTTATTGGATGAGCAACAAAACAGGGACCCACAACACATGAAAAAAAAACAACAGATGAACTAAAGGAGCAGAAACCCCAACCCTACTAAAATACTGTGCTATAATGATGAAAATCAAAGACTATGGGCCTGATTTAACAAAGCTGTCTAAATCTAGAGAGGATACACTTTCATCAGTGAAGCTGGGTGATCCAGCAAAGCTGGAATGAATTTCCTAAAAGACATTAGCTATTTGTTAGCAAATGTTTTCAATCCTGAACCAGATCCATTCCAGGTTTGCTAGATCACCCAGCTCCACTGATAAACATGTGTCCTCTCCGGCCTTGAAGAGCTTGAATAAATCAGGCCTTATGAAAGAACTAATACATTTTGTAAGGAGCAGTGCTCTAAAATAATTCTAATCAATAAATGTGGAGTTTTGCTGCTAAAGGAGGTTCTACCAGTTATTGAATGAAAATGCCCACATACAGGTAAAGATCAGATCACATGTTAGAAGTTATTCGTGCAAATATTAAAATGGGCGATGACACAGTGAATTTCATAATGCATAAATAATACATATTCTCATTTATATATTACTCCCTTCTATGTTTGCACTTTACACAAAAAACCTGCTAATTAAAATATAGATTCAGTGTAATTTTGGCATTGTGTCACCAATATTATTACATCCTGTTAGTAACATATTTATACAATTTTCGAAGATAAAGACGGTATATTCCCTAGTTGAATGTCTCCAGGATATCATCAGAGATTAGTGAACAGCATCATTAAATGGCTCATTATGTTACAAATCCCCCACTGCTTGTCTCTGTTGGAGGAGAGAATGTACAGCAGAGATAATAGTCCTGAGAGATGAGGGTAATTTAGTGCCAGCACTCAGGATAAAAGCATTACACTTTTAACATGCTGTACAAGTGTCATCCCATTTTAATACATTGTGCAAACAAAGCTGTTTATAAAACCTTTTGTTTGACAAATCTTCATGCAGGAGCCATGGTTCCAGGATAAAACAAGGTTACAAATGACTGTACACTAATCTTGTAGAGCTGTCCAACTAATTTAAGGTACACAGTTTGAGGAGACTATTTTCAGCAGTGTTAGAGTTTTGCAATTTATTTTAGCTAAAAAACTATTGAAATGATCATATACAGTACAGTATTTTTTCAAATACTCGTTAAAGGTTTTCAGGGATGAGCATGGGATTCACTAGCTGCAAGATCTGTGTTTGTTGCAATCTTGAATTTTATATTCCCTATTTAATGTACAGTGCTACGTAATGTTGGTGTTATATTAATACTGTATATTAGTAATAATATTATTATGGTAAGACTGCAAAAATTAAAAATCTTTTAATAAAAAAATGCCTGTTCATTCATATTTCGATTATCCACTCTTTATCAGTACAAACTGTATTTTTTATCCCAAAACAATACTCCACATTGGGTTTAATTTACTGAAGAAGTGTTTGCTGCTCATGTAAGTACCCAATCACATGGATGTAAATATAAATAATCTGAGTTTTGTGTATATGATTGGATGACCTAAATTAGAAGAGCTTTACCTCCTTCACTAAGATAAATGAAAATTCCCTGGCAGCGTTTTTATTCTCTTTGGCCCAAACCCCTTTAGTAAATGAACCCCATTGCTTCATACTAACTCTACCTTTAAATTTTTCATCTATGATTTTACTTAGATCTTCTGTCCCCAAAAGTGCCCTGAATGGCTACATCTATCTCTCTTTTTATGATGTTAGTCTTACTTGTTAGTGTTTTTTTTTAATCTATACACAATTTGCTATACATGTCTAAATGACAGCTAGGGATAAGGTTCATGTTCAAGCCTACCTGAGGTTTGAGTTCAATTCCACTTGTTCAAGGTTTGTTGTGCCTGCCAAAACTAATTGGATTCAACCAGGATGGACTCGTAATCCATAATGTACTATCTGGCCTTCAGATTACATCAACAGGTTACAATTCCCAAATTTAGCACAGAGGACCTGTTATCTAACAATATTATACCATTGATGTGATTGAACTAATGTAATTACTTCTGATGACATAAAAAAAACTTTGTTTTAAAAATTGGTAAGGATGTGTTATGTTTTTATTTCAATAAAGCACTTTTTTTACGAAAGTTAAAATGATAGGTTGAACGTTTTTCGGCAAAGTAAAAGAAGACGGAATATAGAAGATTTTTTTTTTGCATATAGTTCTGCTTAAGTCCAAACATACAGACTTACAGATATGAGCATGCTAAAGATTAAACATTGATATTCACTACATGGTGCAAAATCACTCAACAATTAGTTTTTTTGCCATGGCATGAGTTTGCTGCGATGTGATGCGATGATGTGTCCCTGCACTGTAAAAGTCATTATTGCCATTATTGCCATAAAACTATTCTTCTAATATTACATTTTTATCAACGCCTAATTTTTTAAAAGATCATGTCCTGTAGGTATGAAACCAAATAAAAAAAGTAACTGAACAAAATATCACTAAATGTGTAGAAACAATATCAGACATTTCACCAGTTTCTTTAGATGCCTGACCTAAAATATGAAGATCAACAGCACCAAGCCTTTTGTTATTCAAAAGAATTCACTATACGCACACACGTGCAATAATTGTCGTTGGAAACAAATGATTAATGATCAATCGATCAATACTCGTTAACAAAAAAAGTTCACAACGACAGGCCAATGATGCCAATGAATGAGGAATGTCGCTGGAAACAAACAACCGGCCTGGTGGATCTGTTTGGGCATATCTAGTGTGTGTACATTATTGGTGGATTACATTTGAACGATCGTATTGTTACAGCATGTACGGAATCGTGCACTATACGAACATTCAAAACAATCGTTAACAATCGTTGATCTGTCATTAGTCGTTCGTTTTCTAACTACAAATATTGCACGTGTGTAGCTAGCCTTAGGGATGACAGAATACATCTTTGTCTCCAGATCCTGAACCTTGTAGATCTCTGCTATGCCTTCATCATTCCACGGAGATCCAGTAGGGACTGTAAGTTCTTTTCTAAGCGCAGACTTTATGTATGTATTACTTACTTTAATAGCTATGTTTTGTTTTATTTTATTGAATAGGGAATAGGCCCTTTAGACTCATATACAAGTCGAACATCTCAAGTGAAATCCACACCAGTAACTGAGATGTGTTACTTTTGAAAGCAATGGAAAATAAAACACAAAATATTAGGAAGAGTTGTTTGAGAAAGTGGATTAGCATAATTCTGAAATCCCATGGCTAGATTCATTTTTCATTGCGTTTTGCTTATTGCACAATACGACAAAGGTTGGATAAAAAGTGCTTATTTGCAGTCTAGCTACCACCCCAGGTCTATACAATAACATCATAATGGAAGAAAAATCACTGTAAACAATACCCTGGAGATAGGCCTGGCTAAAGACGTTTGAAAATAGAAGCCAGCGCTGTGCTTTCTTTTACTACATCATAACATTTTTTTGCCTCCATATGGATGCGAAGAGGTTTCACGGAAAGCAGGTTGATGGAAAGTCCTAATTGTTAACACATTAGCTAATTGTTATGATTAATCCCTAACAGTTTGTGTCTAGTAATCCAAATTTCTTCCGGTCTGGATAAGGATGCTTTATTGCAACAAGTGCTGTGAAAACAGTAGAACAATGTGCTTATAATCTCTGTTCATCTAAAAGTTTTCTGCAAAACAAGCTCTTGAAGCATAGACATTCCTCACAAAAAAATATCCGCCATAGTCACCCACCCTTTCTGTCAGCCTCATGTCATCTGCTTTTATCATTAATGATCTGTTTTTACAAATAAAGTGCTCTTTGGAAAAATGATTCTGAGCCAATCATAATAAAGCTAATAAAACCCATAATTGTCTTCTGACAATCTGCCTTTGCGTGGAATCCAAGATAATGTGAGTAGGCACAGATAACTCTTTCTCTGCCGACGAACCCAGCTATGCAAAGTGCAGTTGTCAGCTATAAGGGAGGGTTCACACTGAATATCTTTTGGACAACCCGTGCCAATTTTTACTACAAATAACGGCATATCAGTGACACTCAAAGGAAATACCTAAGTGTTGACATTTCTAATGCCCTGTCTAGGTTTGGAGTCTCCCAAAATATGCATAAAACAGGAAATAAAGCACATGGCATGGGTACAAACTCTCCTAAGGGAAATGTATCATATACTAACAACAAATCCCGAAAATCAGGCAATGTTCTTCCAAATCAGGAACAGCTGTCAACAAAGTGTCATTAATCAAATCAGATAACAATAAACTTTTGCTGCAAAGATAATAATACTATGCAACATCAGAAGAAGAAGATGGTGTATGTCTTAGCTGTAAATGATTTTTATACTTTATATTACATTATGCCAGACAGTGACCATTGTAATAAATCAATCTTTTGCAAATCAAATTGCAAAAAGCGCCGACAACGGTGATCTTAACGATTGATTCACACACTACAAAGTATGGGTATGTGCCATGTATCTGCAGCTGTTCTCTTACAATGGTCACTACAGGGGTTACATTACATAATCATAAAAAAACTGGAAAAACAGAACATTTTGGATTATCTGGGATGTTTGACAGTATTTATCGTTATGTGCCTAACATAATATCATTACTGGCTGAATGATCATGGTGCTGGAGAATATTGCAAATACTTGTAATAATAATTTCTCCAGTGAGAATAGACATTACTGTCATGGTAGTTATAGAAAGCTTTACAGAACAGAGAAAAATAGGGATCCCTCTTATTAACTTTGTATATGCACCTTAAGGCTTTCTTGTATTTCTCACCAACAAACTGGTAGGGCTAGGATATCTAAATCATCAGAGCTTCTGCCAAAGAAGCTTTTATGCATTTATCAGTTTAGTCAAAATGGACCTTGCACCAAGTCTGCTTTAAGATATAATTGGGCCTGGGGCAAAGATTGTTCTAGCGGGCCTTGGCACCTTTTTGTAACACATGATGTATTCCCTAAAGTTCCACAAACTATACCTTGGAAAGAATTAAACGGAGCTTTGATTGCCAACTTATTTAAACATGAGTTGATAAAGGTTTATGAATATTTTCATGGTTAGGACTAAAGTGATTAAAGGGAACCTATCATCAGATTTTTAACAGTATGTAAAAGTGTGCCTATTCTTAATATATAATGAAAACAATTTTTTTTGTTTGAATATTTTTTACATTTTAATTTTTTTACTTTTAGAAACCCCCCTGCCTCTTACACGGTGGTAAAGACTGAAGGGGAAATCTGCAGCCTCCATATTTATGTCACATATCCCTGGAGGTTTCAGGATGTTCCTTTGATGACTTCATAAAACCCCATATACATCCCTTGCTACCTCTTTTCCAAGTGTTTTACATGGAACTGTATAGGCCTACAAGTCTAACTGTTTATATCCATCAATGCATTACAAACACTTTAGATGGACTTGGATGTTGATATTATCAATGACCCTGCTTGTTGTGACTGATGTGTGTTTACAATGTTGAACTCCATGATTGATGCTGGATTTACTTCTGCACATAAAAATATTGGTATTAAAAAAAAACTATGTGTTGTATTTTTATTTTAAAAATGCCTTTACCTTCATTTTATAAATATTTAAAAAAAATATATATATATTTGTGTCTGTGTAAATTGTTTTCTAGGACCAATATTCAACTCTTTCTAGAAATGAATAGGGCGTACTGTGTACCCCTGTACTTATTCCACAGGGTTAGTGGTTACCTATCTGGGGGGGAACCTTAACAATGGGGACTTTGACATTTTATTGGAACTTCCCATAGACCCCAAAAACTATTGAGGGGCAATGTGTGGGTCTGTGGCCCTGTCCCCCAATAGTTTCCCCACTGTTAGGAAGCATGGAGGTCTATGGAACTGTGGCTCTATGTAAAGAAAGGAAGCTGAACCTAACATTCAAAGTTTTAGTTTTGGCCAAAGTCTTGTATTAAAAAATACTACTTAAGTGGCTCTGACTACCTAGAATATTTAAACCACTTTTATGTTACAAGAATGATTCTGTATCTTATATGGTGTTTATGTTTCCTGGATAGTTATATATTGATGTAAACACAGACTAAACTAATTGCCGCTAAAGAACTGTGTATTAAATACAATTAAAAATTTAATACTTGGTTTTATCTGTATTGAATGTGTTCCATGTCAAAACTGTGATCACCTTCAGTCTCTTTGCAGCCTCTTTCTCTTTACATACAAGTACATCAGCCAATTGGCAGCCCTACATATAGTCCTTCACTGTTCCCCTGCTAGAAGTATATACAGTATACAGCTGACATGGAAACAACGTGTGTTATCCCTGCTGGCACACTGTATCTCCTACATATGTCAGCACAAGGAGGCATAGTATGAGAAATATGAATGGAAAAAAAATCTAGCTCCAGATTCCTAACAATTTCACCAATACCAGCACTGCTCCTAAACTAAAGTTCCACTTTACGAAATAAAGAATCAGGCAGATCATTATTGCAGAAAGGGACAGGTAATGTCCCTTCTGCAATAACCCGCATTACCTGATTGCGCCAGTAAAATGTAAAAAAACTAAGCAATTCCATTTTCCTTTGTGTGTGCAGGCGTGTGGGAGTTAAGCCACATGCACATGTGCAATAATAGTCGTTGGAAAGGATCTTTCATGATCCTTTCCAATGACTAGCACTGCACAATGCATGAATGAGCTCTGTACATACAGCACCATTCTGCTCTATGCAGAGGGGAGGGTTGAGTGACGGAGGGGCACCCTGCTGGGCAATCCCCCCCTTCCCTTGCATTACGATCGTTCGTCGTCCATCGTCCGTGGATCTGCCAGGACAGTTGTTCGGATGATGAACCACTGGCGCTGTACACATGCCAGATTCTCGCCCTGAAAGTATTCTCCAGCACTGGATAGGAGTCACAGCATTCTTCACCACTGGATGGGATTCTTGGTACTTTACAACATTGAATCAGAGTCCTGACATTCTCCAGCACTGAAGAGAGGTCCTGCCATTCTCTGGGCCTGATATATTAAAGATCTCCAAGGCTGGAGAGGATGCACTTTCATCAGTGTAGCTGGGTGATCCAGCAAACCTGGAATGGTTTTCCTAAAGGCCATTTGCTATTTGTTAGCAAATCTTTTCAATCCTGGACCAGATCCAATTCAGGCTTGCTGGATCACTCAGCTTCACTCATAAATCGGGCCCAATGAATGGGAGTCTGCCACTGGCATTTGCTGGCACTGAAAGGGAGTATTTGCATTGTTCAGCATTGGATGGGAGACTTGACATTTTCTAATACTTGATGAAGGTTTTGTCATTTTCTAATACGGGATGAGAGTCTTATAGAAGAAAGCTGCTCTAACAGGTACCCTTTAAATACAGCCTGACAGTCTCCTGTAAAACACCAGCCTTATTTTAGTATTAAACCAAATCTGAAAGCTGAATGTTTTTTTCCAACACACCATCATTATTAAATCTTGTTTTACTCTGCAACATCTGTTTGCAAAATGTTGAAAATAAAGCTTAAATTAAGATTCTTTCACTATACAAGAAACATTAACATTTTATGGGCCAATTTAATAAAAAAAGTGAGGAACCAGAGCAAGTTTTTGATTTACAATCTAGTTATTTAACATGAAACATCAAACATTATTTTACCTGCAGAATGGGTGTAAATGAAGTTAGCTATAGACATAAAAATGGTAAACAATGACAAAATATAAATTGTGGCATTTCAAAGCCAGCAGCATAACTCCATTTCATTTCTTTTTTTTTTTTCTTCACATGCCAGCAGTAATTTACCATTACAGAAAATATTCATTTCCAGTAGCTCTACCTTTTATGATTGAGTGCAATGAATGATTTTGCCACGCTGAGAGAGGCTCAGTAAGTCTTATTTTCCTGCTCCAATAAACTATGACTCAATGTTGAAGAGGAATTTGCACAGCTCCCTGTTACTCTGCAGTTTAGGGAAATATTTCTATACCCAAAAAATGTATTTTTGGTAAATGTTGGCCTGCATCTGTGACTGCACCTATGTAAATATTATCAGGTGGGTTCAATGTGAAGGCACATTGCAGTGATATACTACTGTATATGTATCTGTGTGTTGATGCATCTTTCAGGACTTTTCTTTCCAACACAAGCAAATACAATGCATTGATGGGAACCAATGCTGTTGAAAACAACAAATTTTCCTATGTCCATTAATTTTGATAAATTTGTGATGGCAATGGTGATAATGAGCCTGTAAAAAGCTAGTGCTTGCCTAAATAAAGTTCTCCAACAGCTAAACCCCAGAAGAGTGGAAATTAAATACTTTATTAGTTTGAATGCTCAACCTTTTTTAATTGTATGTGCTGGAGCTTTCTAGGTATAACTTTATTCCCTTAGGAATGAATAGAAACATATAAAACACATGTAACATTTGTGAACTTTCACAATAAGTCTGCAACAAGAACAAGGATAGTGAAATACAAAAACAAAATAACACATGTCAAATATGCTTCACCAATTGTCAAAACATATTAAAAAGCAGTGTAACTTGCTGCAACATGTAAAGGCAAACACGTGAATGGTTGATATATATATATATATATATATATATATATATATGAATAGGCTCTAAATAGAAGGAGCTCAGCTTGCAAAGTGTACCAGGGGATTATTTTTCCTTAAAATGAAAGGGAGGTATTTGGGCACTGCAATAGAGGTAGAAAATGTAAACTTGTTATGAGGATGGAGTAAACATTTTGTACCAAGGAGACTTTGCATACTTCTCTTTATTACAATACTTTAAAACATGTACACAGATGTAACACAGTCAGCGAAAATGCCTTTCTTAAATAACTGAACAACCAAACATTAGATTATTAAAACAGTGGCTACGGATAAAAGTGATATACTTGATAAAATGACACATACAATTGTCAAAATGTAATTTATTCTCCTAATCTAAATTGATGCAGATCTTTAAAGTGAGAAAAGTAAGTACACACCTACATTTAGCACCGATTCATGGCCATGAAATGATTGGAACCTATTTAGTATGTAAGCTAAAACTACCTAGACCTCATTGATCCTAATGATGCTTTTATCGGGCATGTTTATATGTCACAGTTACAAGCTGGTTGACCATCTACCAACTGCCAATTGTCCATCACTTTTATGCTTTATCATTGAAAAGATAGAAGCATTCAAAAAGGAAGTTTTGATGGGCAGTTGTCAGGTTTCATCAACTTCTGTAATAGCCCAGGGGTGGCTGGTCCAACAAAGTCATCCGGGTGACCTTTCATTGGTATTGAACCAACTAAGAAGTCTCCAAGAAACTCAAAACTATTTTAAGGACCAACAGGTAGCTCTTGCAATGGTTGATGTCATGTAGAGCCATGCATCTAGAAAAAGAAATCAGAGTTTGTTTGCACCAACTAACCTTCCAGGTCATTTGACAAGAGATTGCCTTGTCTATCCTAAAAAAGAACATTACAGCAACACAGTAGTTACAAGCTTTTAGTTAGCCATTGAACATACAAGCAAATACCTTTTGAAACAATATGCTGTTATCTGATGCATCAAAGATATAGTTATTTGGTTACAGTGACCGTAAATATTTATAGTGGCAGAATTTTTTCAAAAAAAAAAAAACATCATGCAAACTGTGAAGCATTGTGGTGGAAAAGTGGATTGTTAGTGCTTTGCTGTTTGCATCACATCAGATGAGAATGTGAGCCTACCTAACTACAAGTTGAAGCTGACTTCCATATGGCTGTTTCAACAGCAAACCCACTAAGGAATGATTTAAAAAAAAATAGAAATAACAGGATAACCTAGTCAAAACTTTTATTTGAATCCCAGTGAAATGTTTCATGAGGATCTGAAACAGGACGTTCATGTAAAGAGATCTACAAATACCTTGCAAGTAAATGGGCAGTTATGCAAAATCCTTTGTGTTAGAGAGCAACTGTTCTGCACTCCTATGTGCTACCTCTGCAGTAGCACTTTCCAGTTTTTAAAATCAATTAAAAAACAACATTACATTGATAAGTCCTGAGCATTCAATATGGCCTTGGGAAATTTATGGTGCAGCAATGATATATATTTGTTAATAAAATGTAAGTTTATATGCTATTACACTAATTTCCCAGATTGCTGGAAAATTTTCTGGAACTGCTCCTGGGAGTATTTGTTGTGCCGGTGCAATATTCCTTATTTTCACAGTAATCACTGATGCTGCTTACATCAATAATATCGTTAAGAAATATTGAATAGTGTTAGGTTAGTATGAGATCCAAAATGTTGCTTTGGATGCTTTGAGCAGATCTAGTCTAGATGACAAGGTAAAGGTCATTGCAATCTCCTTGATCTGTTGCTGTCTGTTCTGTATTTACCAGTGAATCTGGAATGTGAAACAATCATAAGAGAATTTTTCCCCTCATTGCTGAATACTTCAGGAGGTCTAGGAATTCAGTTTGCAATCAATGCCTCATTCACAGCAGATGATTAGTTCCAGCATGGAGTGCACTAGACAGCACAATAAGTGGACGACAGAAATAGTGATTCATAGATTACTCTGCTAAGAGCTGCAGGTGCTTTTGCAACGCAGAAAAAAGTTGAGTCACTTATTATCAAAAGATTAACAAGAAAACCTCCCTACTCAGGCCACAAAACATGAAATGGCAATTGCTAATTGGGAACATAATTTGTCCTGTACAAGATTAAGGTTTGCATCACTGGACAATGTAGAGAATGTAAATATTTTTACCGTCTCCTGCACTGATAGCAAAAAAGAAAATGGATTCTACTAATAGGGAAGGTTTGTGCTCCTAAGATTATTGCAAGGTATGGCTTAAGTTTTCCAATTGACCTAGTGACATGAGCAGAACGGGGGATATTTATGAACTGACACTTGCATGGCATGTGACTCCAAACACTCCAGCCATAATAATTCTTCAGCTGTGTTTATCATGTGTTGATGGTTTGCCTTCAGCAGACGGGTCTGCAATGACTGAATGAAGCTGAATAGGGAACAAGACGAGTACTTTACCATCCCTTCTTATTAAAATTATAATACTGTCATTAAAAGGAAATGAAAGAATAAATCTCAAATGCCAGCCAAACCATTTGCAAAAAATGTATACTGATGGAGCAGACCTGATACAATTTACCATCAGAAAAATGTTGTATAACTTCAATGGAAAGCTGGATTGAAGGTGAGTATGAGGCTACGTTCTTGTGTTCATCAATCATGCAGCTAATATGTAACTTTTACCTGTTAGGTGTCCTGGAGCTTCTATTAGAGCTTCTGTACCCCATTAGCAGCTCTTGTCTTGTACTGGTCACAATGCATGCTGGGTTTTCTGTTCTCCTGATGTTGTACTCCAAACTGGTGAGAAACTCTTGTAACCACTTGTAAAAGCAGTTACAAGTGGTCCCATTGAAGTCTGCACAAGTCTAAACACTGCATGGTGCAACTCAAAAACTGCACCAAGCTGCTGTATGGCCTTTTTGTTGTTAAACCATCGCCTAGAGTTTGGTCATTAATACATTCTGACTCACAGATCTGGATGTGGTAAAGCATTGACATGTGTTTTTTGGGGCTAGAGACTCAGAAAGCATTGCCACAGAAACAACATTAATGAAAGTTACCTAAAAAGATCATCTCAAGCAGATGAGCCTACAACCATGTTAGTATTTGTCCATAGAGGTTGACAGGTCCAGGCATTTGTTCTAAGTAGATATTACAGCTAAAAATCCAAGTTACTTAAATATGTAGTGATTAGAACATCATTAAATTAGGAAAAGTACCTGAAAACATAATAATAACCTTTTCTAATTACCTGCAAAGCAGTACTCTAGGATAGAGAGGGGCAACACCATGGGCCAATAAAAATTCTAATTCTGATCCCAGTGCCATCTATGAACATGACTATAGGATGACTAGCATAGGAACAATTGTGCAGCTGTTGGGCCTTTAGTATCTAGAGACAGGTTCTAGATCACTGTTCATCTGAATTGCGGTGTGCAGATGGGTCAATAAGTGGTCTAAGACCTGGCTGAGCAAAGTTGTGTAAATCATGAGATTATCTGAACAGACATACAAATCCTTTGGTAGATAAACCAGTCCATATATATATATTAACTGCCTCTTAGCTACTTGCCAGGTTTATAGCTACATACGCAGCTCAACATTTTTACATAAAAAAATGAAAATCATTACAGTCAGTAAGCAGCAAATATCTTTCACAATTCTTTATGGAGCAGACACAATGTCAGTTTATCACTTCTCAGTATCAGGAACACAATACACTCCTTGTAGCGTCCCACAGTTCAACATGTGTGCCAATCACCTGTCATGAGCTTTAACATTGGAAAAGGTGGGGGTGGTCTGCTAAGCCCTACATTTAGCTTGATGTTAGGAGTTAAAACTTAGGAACCATATAGAGTGGTGCGAGAATGGAGACAAGATAAGATGGGTTACTATATGGTGCCTAAATCAATTTGCATTTATTTTATATTATCATTTTTTTATCTCTTTTGGCAGAATTTTTTATCCATCTTGTTTTTTTGTAGTCATATTATTGCTGTTGAAGTCAATGCCTATCTTCAGTCTGTATAACATTAATAATTAATAAAACCAAAAAAACTAGATCTATATAAATTAACAGTAAGATTAATACCTAATTTTTAGCTCAGTAATTGACACCCTAATGTGTTGTGTTTGGGAACCTTCCACTATCCCATGGTTGGTAACACTGCTTACACAAGATAATGCATTTAAAGCTTATAGGGTATAATACAATCTGTGTTTTTTGTACTTCATAGCTGCACCATACTGGGGAGAGAGGTGGTCAGACACAGTAACAAAAAATCAAACCTGTTCATAATAGACATCGTAGAAAGGTTATAAAATTTTTCTAAACAATTTTAATGTGCCCATTGTAGATACAGGTAGTTTTGGGCTACATATGTAGCCTATTTAATAAGGTAAATTGCAATGTCTTCTGCCTGTCATTTCACATTTCTTGTTTAGAAACAACAAGATTAAAAAATTGCAAATGGATTATAGTACTTTTAAGAGTGCTGGAAAATGGTACTTGAGACCTAGCAAATATCCTTTATATTGCACCTAATGGTATATCATCTTTCATCATTTGAGAGCAATACTCTCATCTCTAACTCAAGCAGCACTGCATGGCAGAAGGTCAATTGCTCCTCCAAATCCACAGTTATCAGCACTCTAGCTCTCAGGATCTATTCTCTCCATAAGTTAAAGGTAGACAAACTGTTCATATAAGAAGTTACCAACTCTTTTGCAATAAAGATTTCTTTGTATTACTAACTTTACAAACAAGAAGCAATAAAAAGAGGACAGATGTATCTAGTGGCAAGACTGTATTATTCATTGTTTTTGTTGCTTTAAGTGGTATTTGCACCTGGGTAGACACATTAATGTATATGTATCCTGTGATTCCTTTCTATATGTACTACCTAGGGATTGTGCCTTATTTATCATTTCAGTATACAAGTTTATGAATGGGTTCCATGTATTCATCTAGGGGGAATAGAAGGTTTTACCAGGTTAGACACATACTATACGTACAAGTATGTATGTACCAAGTTTGTATGTATGTACCAAGATTATTCTGGGTGATAAAGAGAACTTCCAACAGCTGTAAGCATTTTTAATTACCCTAAAAACACCTGAGAGCATTGTTAGTAATAAATGGACCATATAAATTATAATACACAAACAATAAATATTAAAAGCCAAATGTTTAACTGGTTTGGCAATCTTTCCATTTACTAGACTTAAGTAGAGCTAAAGACAAACTTTTTTTGCTGTTTTTGTCCCTGTTACAGAGAATAAAAATGGTCATACGTCCTAGCTGTTCCTGATTTAGAGCTACCGTTCCTCATTCAGAGCCAAGCCCTTCCTTACCTCTTCCCTCTCCTTCCATTGTCTTATGTTCTCAGTGGATATACGAGCTGGGTAATCCAGCAAACCTGGAATCGATTTTCTTAAATGTCATTAACATTTTGTTAGCAAATGTTTTTAAGCCTGGACCAGATCCATTCCAGGTTTGCTGCATCATCCAGCTTTACTGATGA
This sequence comes from Pyxicephalus adspersus, assembly GCF_032062135.1. Classification (NCBI taxonomy): domain Eukaryota; kingdom Metazoa; phylum Chordata; class Amphibia; order Anura; family Pyxicephalidae; genus Pyxicephalus; species Pyxicephalus adspersus. Next base: position 48,084,754 of record NC_092861.1, read on the forward strand.
AGGTGTATTCCCTCCAGCCTTGGATAACTTTAATAAATCAGGCCCAATGTGCGATATCTTCTCCCAGCTAGCCCCGTCTTGTTCCCTCTCTGCTTCACAATCATTTAGGTAGCCTTTTCCTTCTTCATTCTTTTTATTTGCTAAACCCAGACATGAAGACCCCACACCTTTGCCTTTAGCTTGTTCTGGGCCCTGTTTTGTAGTCTTGTCCTAGGGTCATTCTCATCGAAAGATATACACTATGGAGGTATTGTGACCGTGAGACTGGTAAACTGCAATATATTACTGTTTGCTCCAGGATCATAACCAAAAGATGCCACTGATAACATTTATATTACAATATTACAATACAAATAAGTAAGCTCTTATTTAATGAACAATGCTGCATAATATGTTGGCACTATATAAATAATGTTTAATAATTTTTGACTAAGAATATTAAGAATAATAACAATATTAATGTTAATACTTTACTAGGTATATTTTTGCACTGAGCTATTTAGTTCCATACACACATGCAAAAAAAATAAAAAAAACATGAAAACTTTCTATTAACGGTCAAGCTCTTAAAAAGATGATAACAATAAACAGTAAAACTGCCTAAAAAAAACTGTAATTTGTTTAGGTCAGTGTGAAAAACTAGAAACATTACTACAGACAAAAAATTTAGGAGAAAAATGTCTTTAGAAGAACATCAACTACACTCAGCTGTTAGACTTATTATACAGGTAAAGTTTGTAAAATCTCGCATTGCATTCCATAAATGCTTAATTCCCCAGATTCCCATTATTAGCCTTTTGCCATTAGTTATTTTTTGTATTTGTTATAACATTGTTTATGTTACTATTTGTTGCAGCCTTTTTGTTTAATGCTATGTCTTTTTTCATTATAGATAATTGGGGGAAAAAGCATGCTTATACATTCATTTGTTCTGCACAGATGTATGTAGCAGAAGAGTGATTTATAGAAGCATACATGGGGAAAACTGCTGTGCAGGAAGCCCCCTTGTGGAATGACGTCTTAAAAGCTACTGTAAAGAGCAGCATAAACTTTTACATATTGATTAGCTGGCTCAATACATAAATCCAATGAGAATGGTGTTGTTTTTCTTCATACATTTAGGAATGATTCCCTTTCTGAAATGATACAGATACTGTGCATTGTCTTTAGTACATTTATTCAGCATAACATATTTATAAAACTGTCAGTTGTAATGCACATTTATACATTTACCAACTGTTTTTATCCATGAAATGATCTGTGTTTTAGTGATAGCTACAGACAGAGTAAATGAATAACAGCAGATGTTTTGGCTGTACACATTAAAGTGTACCTGTAATAAAAAGGAACCTGGTTGAGAGGTGTCAGAAGCAGACAGATAGCTTGCAAGCACCTTTTCTGATGTGTTTCTGTGATAATTACAGTTACATTTTCTACTAGACTAATAGAAGCCCATAAAATTCTTCCACAGATTTCTAAAGCTAGGTACACGCTTGCAATAATTATCATTAGAAAATGAACTAACAAATATGCACGATTATGCATGATTATTTTGAACGATCGTATTGTGCACAATTCTGTACATGTTGTAACAACACGATCGTTCAAATATAATCCACACACTAGATACGATTGTTTGAACAATGCAGTAAGTGACATGTAAAGGAGAAAGTGTATTGCAGAACCATCCACGATCACTGAACGACCGTACACACAATAGATAGTGAACTATAGTCGCTCATACAGATCTGCTGGGGGACGGTCGTTCATTTCCAGCAACAATCCTCATTTGACGACGTCGTTGTGCACTTTTTTTGTTAACAATTATCGGACGATTGGTCATTAGTCGTTCGTTTCCAATGATAATTATTACAAGTGTGTACGCAGCTTTAGAGTCACATTTCAGATAACCGCTTTCCCTCTCTAAGCTAAGTAATTGAATACCCATTGTTTGAGCAGTTGGTTGACAAGCTCTGTACTGGCCTACATATCATTGTGAGACTCAGTATTTAAAAATAGTCACCAGATATACCAGTAGGTTACATAAAGGTGCAAAGTACAATGAGACGTTCAGGAGTATGTAATGTACAGCGCAATAAGTAGATGAACCAGAAGTATGTAATGTACAGTACAGCATACAGAGTGGAACAGTCAGCAGTTTATTACACAGAAATAGTGTGGTCAGCAGGAAGCACAGTACAGCATACAAAGTAGGGGTAAGAAGTAGGTGACTTATACTACAGCACAGAGAATGGAACAGTCAGAAATATGTAATGTACAGTGCAATAGGCGGGTGCACTTGTTAGGAGTATTTAAGAGCTGTACTGTACGTTTCTTATTCTATATTCTCCTAACCTGCACACTGTGCTGTACATTTCTTATTCCACACTATTATTCTCTGTATAAAGCAAAGTTCATTCACTATTCCATACCATATCAATGGGCCTGATTTAATAAATCTCTCCAAGGGTGGAGAGAATGAGGAGAGAATACACTTTCATCAATGAAGCTGGGCGATCCAGCAAACTTGGAATGGACTTTTTCAAAGTCATTTGCTATTTTATAGCAAATGTTTTGAATCCTGGACCAGATCCATTCCAGGTTTTCTGGATTACCCAGCTTCACTGATGAAAGTGTATTCTCTCCAGCCTTGGGGAGCTTTATTAAATCAAGCCCGATGTTATATCTTTGCTATGTTTGTATGTCTGCAAGCCTAACATGTAGGCTGGTCTTTGGACGAGCCAGTTGGTTGTATTGAATGTATTGTTTTAAACCTAGAATTTATGCAGTTGTCACTGTGACAACTTTCCAAAATTGGATTTCCCCTCACATTGGGAAGCTTTCCTGTCTCTGGTACAAGAAGCAAGAAGAGATCTCCCTAATCAATGAATACAATATAAACTAGGAAACAAAAGTGTTCTTGGAATAAATAATGATCAATACATTTGGCTATGGCTAGTCACATGTACCCTGCTTTCAAAGTACAGATATATATGTACACAATTGGGGAGTGTTGGGAGTGTTTGTATTACTTATAGAAACTGATCCATTTTCAGCTTCAGTATCATTAAAGTTTGACTCAAAACAGATTCTTATTGGATGCCATGCTAAATACAATCACCATTTAAGTAAATCCCATACCAATTCTAATTCATTTGGATTTCATTTTTTGACTAGTAAGCAATATAATGAGTTGTTTTAAAACTTGACACACAACCTACTATCCACTTACCACAAGGGAAAAGCAAACTGAGAAATCAATCATATTTTTGATTGGAAAGACCACTATGGTAGAAAAGGAATGACTTCATATGCAAAATACTTACAAACATTTTCAATCAATCAACTAAATTTATTGCCACATTCAACTAAGCAATTTTGGATCTTACATCTAACATCCATGTCTCACGTACAGCAGCAACCAATACCAGCACATAATGAAATGATTGGTTTGTGAGCAATACACATCAAATTGTCTTGTAGCACCCAGCATGAAGGCAAAAATACATTTGACTAATTTAACAGGGCAGTCTAAAATATTCTATGTATCATGTATGAAAACAAGCCTTTATCTGCATTATAAAAAAAAGCTGGGATCATCATTGGTTGATGGACACCCTCATTATATCCTATAGCACTCAAGAGGCTGACTGTAAATGTCCTATCAGAATGAATACCAACAGAAAAGAACTATAAAAAAATCTAAGAAATAAAAAAATGATTTTCTTAGTCACGGGGTACCTACTAATGTAAGATAAAAGTTATCCAATCTTATCCTTTAAACTGTGTCTGATATCTGTTACCAGCTATGTAAAAACACTGTTATTACATGCCGAAGAAATGACAATCATTCTGCAACATATTTGTCCCCTTTACATTTTTTTTACAACAACTAAAACTTTACTGACTGTACACAATGTGCATAAAATCATTAATTTCAATGTCATTTTATGATTTTTGGCTGAACAGACAGTGTGCATGTCTGCATGTAGGCAAGCAAAACAAATGCATTTTGTATTCAAATTTATACAACTCCATACATTTTTATGCTGTTTATTTGAAAATTAATCTTTTCTCAGGCCTCAGAGACAGCAAATGTTGTCAAATTTTGAGGGCTACCTGGAAAGCCTTGGGGACAGCATTACCCTTATGCATAAGAAACAGCAAAATAAAATAAAAATAAATGAATTTTCTGATACGTCATGGCTAATCCCCTGAGCTGACCTACAAATGAATTATGGAGGCTGTGCTATAGGGCTGGGTAGATCTGGTGATTTCACCCAGAGATTTATCTTATTTCCCAACTTATTTTCATATCTTACATTCCTTTCTTTTTGAATTAGACTGTAAATAAAAGAAGCAGGGACCCCTTTTTCTTTTCTGCTTTTGAATTCATATTGGCTTGATAAATTAAAACGGAGAGATGAGTTTTCTATGATCCATCCTTAAGGATTTGGGAAATTTAGCTGATGCAAAACAAGGCATTAATTTGGTGAGCCCTAACTCTTTACAACGCTTAGTACCCTGACAATGATGAATGGCATCATTCCAAGCAAATGGTAATTTCACTTTTTGTGACACTACTTTAGAGCAAAACCGACTTTCTCCACACAAAGCATTTGCAATCCTATTGAAGAGAGGCTGTACCTGAATATCAGAAATCCCTCATTGTTTAAGTATCATCTGATATTCTTGATTGGCTTCAGACTGAAGGTTGAAGCTGAATTAGGGAGGTTAAGTCCTAACCTTGAAAGATTTAGCAGCCATTGAAATACTGCCTTTGGGCCCTTATTGGCCTGTATTTATAAAAAAAATCTTTAAAATTCAATGAGGGGAGGGATAAAAAAAAACAACACACAAAACTTGTCACATTCATCAAGTGAAGTCACTGGAAAGACATCTACAGAGGAACACCCAAAAAGCATAATCTCTGCGAAGAACCAGTAGAAATGGAAATTACACAGGGCCGTCATAAATTAACAAAAGATGGTACTATTAACCCTACTGAAAAACAGTTTATCTCATTATTGCCTGTGATCACAGCTTTGGGTATATCAGGTTTATCTGTTCTAAACAGAAAAATAAAATCTGCTTCAAAAATAGGTGAAGAGAAAAAAATGTCATTAAGCACCCAACCAGATATTTTGTTTCCTAATAAAAAGTGTTTTAAAAATGATAGCCAGAATTAAATAGGTGTAGACACTTTTTTCTGTTCCAGATTTAATTAATCACCCAAACTTTTCCAGATTCCATATGTGGTTTGACATTTCCTATTAGACTGTAAACTCTGATAAGCAGGGCCTCCTAACCTTTTGTCTCTAGATATGTTCTGTATTATTAACAATGTTTATCTACTATACCCCCTTATTGGAAAGTGCTACAGGATATGTCGGCTCGACAAAGTCAAGATAATAAGAAGTTGAATTTCAGTTCAGTACAATTGTTTTGGTCTATGCGTATTCAATAATACATAGCACATATTAAGTGGTGATAATAATAACAAATGATGTAGGGTAAAAAAAAGTACAAGTCACTGTTTGGAGGTTCAGTGTCACTCCAGTAAAAGGCCATAGTTGGTACGCAGACACTGAACCAAGCTGACGCTAATGCATGTGCTTTTTTATATCATGTCATAAGCATGTTTAGTCATATGAATGTGTGGAAAGCTTTTATATTCAGCTGCCATTGTAATTCTATTTTTGTATGACAGATGTACTGTAGAAAAAGGAAACAGTTTCTGCTCAATGCATAGGGAAAAATGCTCGGATGCAGGTGTCACCATACAAAGATGCTAAAGGAATGTTTGTAAGATGTCCACTTCCCCAAGAACTATACTTTTTGATTTTCTCGTGACAAACAAAAAATGCAATAGCAACACCAATATAAGATATCTATAAAAACTATATAGAAATGTCTATATAAAAGACAGCTCTTAATTTTCTAAAACATTTAAGGACACTGATCAGAAATTAATAGCTTATGCACCTTTCTCTCTTTTTAGAGATAAATTAGTTTACAACGCACATTGATTCTGCTGCCCCAGAGGAGGACATATTAATGAGTCATTGAAGACAATAGGTAAGAACAGTTAATGCTATTCAGGATACATTAAAACTAAACCAAGAAAATCCATTACATTTACTCTATTCTAATTTACATACAGGCTTTTGTAGCCAGACCTATTATGCTTTTCAAACTACTTTTGAACAGAAGTATAAGCTTTAGTCACATTATCTGCAGCCTTTTTTTAATTTTGCAGAGCAGGCATGCCAGGATGCAACATTTAAAGATGAGATTTTCAGCAGCTCCAGGTTGCCTATAAAGTAGGCAAGTGCTGGGGTCATAGCAGGCAGTGTTCCTAAAGTCAGTCTAAATAAAATAATTGCCCACTGTATAGCCTTCCCCAGAAGGTGCTTTTTAGCTTTCACATGCTCCACACTGCTCAAGCTGCCCATCAATATACCATTAAATAGCCAGTACTTCCAGGTAAAAAAAAAAAACATGTAAGTTTTCCCTATACGCCCGTGATGCAATGCCAAGTGATCAACTGGCAGGTCTAAGTGCCATCAAGTAAGTCATTAATCCAGTGAAAACTCCAACCCTACCTATCTTACATGGGGATTTTGTTTGAGTTTAATGAGTGAATACATCTTCTGGATTAATATGGCACAATCCAGCTTTATTGTAAAACTACTTTATTGCATGGACATGGTGTACATACAGACAGGCAAATCTCTTTCTATGATTAGGAACAAGTCTGCATGGAAAGTGTGAGAGATCTGTTGGTCTGTATGTACCCCATTTGCATAAGGTAAAGAAGAAGTCTCAGTAGTGAGCTGGACCCAACTTTGACCAACCTGCAACTGTTTTATATCTTTTGGCTAAATAGAAAAATAGAGGAGCAAATGGAGGTAGAATAAGCAGAGATTGAGGCCTTTGCACTGAACTTGGATCAGCCCACTACAGGCATGTGATAAGTGTATTGTTAAAATATTCAGGCGTTTGTGCATTGGGGTCTGTTTAAACAAATGGTCACTGTAGTTAAGTGTAGGCTATTGTGTAAGACAAGCTCTAATTTTGCATGTGTTGAATAGATTGAAGAAGTATTAAATCTTCTGTAAATTTCAATGATATCGAAGACTCGAGTAGAGCTTTTCCCTCAATTACTGTCCTAATAACATTTTTTTCACCAGACTAGGGACTAAGGAAAAGTTGACAGTGATTCTAGCTTTCCCCCACTCTGCTGGAATAAATATTTATACCCATATCTCAGGGTGCAACCATCATTTCTGGGCTTTCGGATGTAAGAACCCAGCACGGGTCATGTTTTTACACTCTATCCAAAACAGCTGTGCACACACATTAAGGCAGTGGTTTCCATATTTGTTTTAGGTGCAAACACCCATACAAATCAAACTGTGGATTTTTACTAGAATTATTAAAATAATTAGTTTGCTTCTTTTGAAAATATTAATGGTTAGACCACACTAACATTGTTTACTATTAAAAGCCACAAAGCAGAATAAAATACAGCCTGATTGCTAAATAGAAACAATTGGGTCCTAGGGTCTAGGGTCCCCATTTAAAGTAATATCAATGTGCTATATTTTATCTGAAATGACTACATCAAAGATGACTGTAAACACAATTCACCTAAAATAAAAATTATTCCAAAGAATCTGACAATTAATCATTTGAAGGTTGAAATTTGAGTACAAATTTTCGTTGGTACTGTTGACTAGAAAAATGGGACTACAGTAAGATAAATTAGGTTCATACAATATGAATCATTGCTGTATATTTTACCCAAATCACCAGAACTGGGGCCTGTGCTATGATAGGGGTTAAAATGGACAGATGAACCCCTTTCCCCTTCGTCTCCCTCCCAGAGACTGAACTTGATCTTCTATCATTTGATGTCATGCAAGACCAGATAAATGACAAGTCTTTCGAGAGGCTGCAGAAGTCCTTTAGAACAGCTGCACAGCCTTCTCCACTTCTTTCCAGCAGGTTTCTCACTTAAGAAAAAAACACGCTTCATTACATCGCCTCTTACTTGAGCTGCAAGGGTCTATTCAAGGAAGATAAGCCTCTTAGAAATGAAGTAGCGTTGAATTTAGGTTTTGAGTGACAGCAGGAAGGTTTATCCATTGAACAGACAATACTGCTTTCTCTGCATTAAGCTAGGAGGCGGACAATGATCTGTTTTTTAGGCCGCATCTCATCTCTTTCCCACAGCAGAAGGTGATTAGAGTAAGGAAACAGGGACTCGAAAAGAAAGCTGAGTAGTATCTCTCCAGCCCTCCTGTTTCCTGAATAGAACTGGGTGGAAGTTCTAGGCCAAGTGCATCAATCACAGATTAGCTATGACTATGAGATGGGCTACCAGATGCTGTGGACCAACATATGGGCCAAGAGACAAACTGGTAATACCAAACTGGCAATTTCTCACCAATGCCCAACTTATAGAAATTCCCATAGACTAGTATTAAAAAAACAGATCACATTCCACCTGTTCATAAACTCCACTTAGATCCTCCAGGGCATAGCAGGTATTTACATTTTTTGGGTAGGTCTAATATTCTTTTGGCAACTTGATGCATATCTGAACCCAAACCAAAAGTTGTTGCATATGTTCCTATAATGCCAAAAAGTGTAGGAATTTAACTATACAGAATGTAGATATAAAACATAGAAATCACTACAGTTCTGTATTCATCCAAATTATTTCTTTTTAAAATGCAAGCAGTGTAAAAAGTTAATTTGACCTGGCATTAGACTCTTGCAGTCCTTGTGCAGTAGCAATGAGAAGGAGAAAGCAAGGTGAGATGAGCTCATTAGTCTACTGCTTCTCTTTCATTGTCCACTCAATAGGGGAGGGGGGGACAAGTTGTAATTTTACAATAAAAGAAAAGGGCATCACACAGAGATGTATCGTGTGGAAGCATTGGTAAAATCTCAGGAAATATATATGTATACACATGAGACTATTGCAAGGGATTGACTGTAATTGTAAATCCCTCACTTACCCAAAAAGTTTACATTCTAAGACGTGGGGGAATTAACACACAATAGGATGGGAGATATGTAGTGGTGGAAAGTAGTGACGGTTTCAAAAGACAGAAGAAGACAGGTAGGCAAGTTTGAAAAATGGGTTTTGAGTGCTCTTTCAAATGAGCAGAAAGTAGCAGCAAGTCCAATAGGACGAGGAAGACCATTCCAGAGAGTTGGGGAAGCTCTAGGGAAGTCTTGTATCCGTGCCTGTGATGAGGTTATGAGTGAGGAAGTCAGTTGTAGGTCATTGGAGGAGCGGAGAGAGCGGCTGGGGGGGTATTTTTGTACCAGGGCAGAAAGGTAAGTGGGACAAGAACTGTGGAGGGATTTGAAGGCAAAGCACAGGAGCTTGCAATTGATTCTAAGGTTAAATGGAAGCCAATGAGGAGAACTACAAAGAGATGCAGCAGAAGAGGAGCGGTGGGAAGGATGGATGAGTCTGGCTGCAGCATTCAAAATATATATTAGAGGAGAGAGTTGGGTTGGTGGAATACCAGATAGGAGGATGCTACAGTAGTCCAGACGAGAGATAGTAAGAGCGTGTACAAGGAGTTTGAAGTTGTTTGGCAATTACCCATTTATACACTAATCTTTTTTCCACTTTATGAAAAATAATATTAAAAAAAAAAATTTACTTGACTATCAGTAAAACCCACCTGTAGCTGCTTACCTTTTATTTTTATAACACGAGACTCTGTATGCCCTGAACCAGGTGTCTTTCCTTTTTTTTTCTAGCTGTATATGTGCTGAACATCTGTAAATCATATTAAGCTCCTTTTACAGCATAGGCATATTGAACTACATAAAGCTACCGGTCCGCAGAGCATCACTTGCTGACTTCAGATGATTAAACATGTACTAAATATTGTTTAAAACAAACAACTGGGGCGGTGATCTTAATGTGGAATATAACTGAATGTAGAAGTCCAGGCCCACTCCATGTTATTGTGTGGAGTGTTATGATATACCAATTTATAATAAGGAAAAAACTCAATCCATTAATCTGTCTACACAACAAAGAGCATCATTCCCTTTATCAATCCCCTGTCTTGTTCAACAAAGCAAACAGAATTTATATCAACACTTGATATTATAATTATTAGTAAATCCTTCTAACATGTAAATTGAAGGTTCTAGGCAGAAAACTCATTTTGTGTCTGTAATCTCATTGTGTGAGAATCCAACCTCTTGTATGAGCCAGGGACACTGCGAGGCTGGTAGGTGTTAATAAACAAGCAGAACAAAAACAAGTAGACAATGATAGCAGATATATTATACTTGTGTGTGTTTGTGCAGAGATATCCAAGCATTGCATCATATTATCATTACATCGCTATTATACAAAGCATTACAGGTAATACAATCTCTTTTATCTGGTAAATTGCGTGGTATAACATGACCCTGGGAACCAATTATTTCAGAGAAAAGCTTTTTATTTTCCTTAGAAATATGCTAAATTAGTAATCTTGATTATGTGATTTGATGTTTTGTTTACTAATTTAGGTAAAAGGAAATTTATTTTGTGGAAAATTATTTTATATGTCATGTACTAAATTAAGTAAGACATATTTGCTGAATGTGCATAAGTTTCCATGTTTGTTTGGAGAGAGTGGTAAAGGGGTTGAACTTTTTACTACTATTCATAGGGATGCTAACATGCAACCATACTCTCTATTCCCCCAGCGAAAACATGTAAAAAATACAACCTTATAGATGACCGACTCTTCTACTATGCAAATCTGGAATGTAATGATATTGAGATGCTTTCATGATATCAGCAGGAAGGGTGATGACAAGATTGGTCAGAGACCAGCAACAAGATTGGCTTTGGTGAATCAGTTATCACAGCTAGAGCTAGTGGAGAAGAAGATAACAGAACCATCAATTAAGGTAAGGCTACATATACACGTGCAATAATTATTGCTGGAAACTAATGATTAATGACGATCATCCGATAATTGTTAACAAAAAAAGTGAACAACCACTGGCCAACAACGCCAATGAACGAGAAATGTCACTGGAAATGAACGACCGTCCTGGCTGATCTGACTGGGCGACGATCGTTCCCTATCTATTGTGTGTACGGTCGTTCAGTGATCGTGGATGCTTTTGCGGTAGACTTTCTCCGGTACACGTCACTTCCTGCATCGTTCAACCGATTGTAACTAGTGTGTGTACATTATTAGTGGATTATATTTGAACCTATCTTTACAGCATGTACAGAATCGTGCACTATACGATTGTTCAAAATAATCATGAATAATCTTTGATCAGTTGTTAACTGCTCGTTTGAGTGTATGTAGATTAAGTATTACTATGTGTTAGCCAATCAGCTAAAAAACAAGCTGATTAATAGAAGGGAGGCCATTGTATTATTTTGTATTATTCTGTCAAGACTTAGGCTATGTACACACGTGCAATAATTGTCCTTAGAAATGAACTATTAACGACCCATAGTTTGATAATCGTTAACAAAAAAGTACACAACGGCGCTGATGTCACTGGAAAAGAACGACCGTCCTGCTGGATCAGTTTGGGTGATGATCGTTCACTGTCTATTGTGTTTACGGTCGTGTAGTAGTCGTGGATGGTTCTTGGTTCATGGATGTACACTTTCTCCCTTTACACGTTACCTCCTGCTTCGTTCAAATGTATCTAGTATGTGTACATTACTGGTGGATTATATTTGAACAATTGTATGGTTACAGCATGTACAGAATTGTGAACTATACGATTGTTCAAAATAATCATGAACATTCTTTGACCGGTCGTTAACCATTCGTTTTCTAACAATAATTTTTGCACATGCGTACCTAGCCTTAAGTATAGTACACACAAGTAGATCCCCTGCCAATTTTGAGCTCAACTGACCCAATCAGGTCCATGTTCCAATTGGTCATTAACTGAACTGAAATTCCAAAACACTGCACACTTGTAAAATTCTGCCCTTTCGAATATGCATTTTCAATCAATATTAACTAGCACATCCAAGTTACAATTGACCAGAGCCCAACAAATTTGTCTCTTACATGCGGTTTGCTGCTGAACTCCCTTTCAAATTCATTTCATATCCAAGCCTTTTTGTAACACCCTTTTATACTCGTGGTCAGTGTTAAAGTGATCCCTAATACTGGTGGTCATTGTGTATGGGAGATCATTATGTCGTCTCACTGCTTAAGGAACCCCTAAGTACTTAGGAATTAATGCTGGGATCCATGAAAAACCCTGGTTGAGAAACCCTGATTCATCTTTAATTGATAGAAGTTTGAGTAGTTGAACTTTATTAGGTAAAGTCTTTGTTCATCTCTGTAAAGTAAAGGAAAACTAACATTGATTTACACATTTTAGCACATTTCAGTGTTGCCTAAAGAACAATATTTTTTTTTTAGTAGTTTTGTGTTGCCTAATTTTTTTCTTCATGTTTTTATCTTTGTGTTAAATTTTAGTAATGTATAATTACCACTAACTTTCTTTTAGCTATCTTACTAATATCTGGAAACATGTCAGGTGATGAGCACTGTAGCATTTCTACATGGATATATAATGCCATGCTATGTCTAAGACCAGGAAATGACACTGCATTTTGTGAAGCCATGCAAACTAAGATTTGATACTTTCATTCTAAGTCCACTCAAAAGAAAAAAATGAAGGAGGATTAATTTACCTGACCTGTCATCTTAGCCTTGTTTGACTGGCGGGACAAGTAAGTTGGCCTTGGAGTTTAGAAGGGGGGCAGAGGGGTGTCTGCCACAGCTCTGAGATGTGTTAGAGACACTGAAAGTTTTCATTTTAACTCCCTAATGAGGCTGACCTCTGACCTGCCATGATGAGTTCCATACCTGTATTAGTGTGCTTTCCAAACACATTTGACACTAGTTACAATTCTGACAGGGCTATAACTAATGAAACCTTGCGGAGAAATAATGATCTGAAATTGCATGTCCGTTCTGTGGGAGGATAAATTCATCTAAATAGTGGGGACAAGTGTCAGTAAAATCATACCCAGGCAGTTAAAAAAATAAGCACCTACTTCATAAATTCTCTGTTGCACACCTAATTTTTGGCAAAAGTTGTTAAAAAAATATATCTTTTTTTTCTTTTCTCTTTCCTCTTTGTAATTTACCAAATAATAAATAAACTATGTTAGCATACCTTTTAAAAGGTAACTTTTATTTTAATATCTTATTATTCTTATAAAAATCGAGAAACTGTCGTTGTCCTAACTCTTCTTGCCAGGTATCTGGCTTTGGTGCTGAGGCAATAGTTTTAATACTTTCTCTAACTTGATCACAAATATGCAGCATGCAGTAAAGTCAGAGATCGAAACATCTGATATCATGCAACTTTCTAAGGAAGCGATAGTTCCCTGTGTCTCATGCGATGAGCAGCCATTTCCCTTAATAGGCTCTCACCCATGTACAAAAAAAGTGATGAAGGGATTTACACAGAACTTTTTCTCCACCGCCCCTGTCCTATTCCTTTTCCAGTTTTACCTCCATCCTCCCCTACCGTTCCCTTTTGCTCCTCTATTGTTTCTGTCCCTTCCTGCCTTTCCTCCCCTTTCCCCCTATCTCTTTTGCCCATTGTTTTGTTCATTAGGGTGAGGTGACTTCAGTACATCTATAAAGGGGGACTCAGTGGTGTGTTTTTCTATTGTGGGATCAGATTATGTGCATTGTATGGTTCTGAATATCTACTAGGAATATGGCATATTGCTGTGTTTCCCAAGGATAGCTTTTTTTGTTGCCACAATTTTCCTATTTTGGATGTTAAGTTAACTCCCCGTCTCTTCAGTCTAAAGGGACTCAACAGTCAGGCCAACCATCCATTTTCTAGGACCCTATTTTGTTAGCATGGTCTAATTAACTGATTAAACTAATTAACTGATTTATTTTAAGGGGCTGTACATTACCTAGTTATGCCCTCTTGTAAAACTGTTTGGTAATCCTATTTCCTTGGGGGTTGGACAACTCTTGTGAAGATCTGCTTTGTCAGTGAAAGCATTAAACCCAAACAGTAAAAGCTCTAGGGGACCCAGTAGACTGATACTCTGAAAAGTTATTGTTTTTCTTGTTTCTTGAAACTCGTCAGTATGCTTTTCTGGATTAGAGCTGCTTTGGGGTGCTACAGGCAATAGGAAAGGTAAGTATATACTATCTTGTTTTACAGGCATACCATACATTAAAACTTTTTCTATCACCTCTAAAACCTTTTTATAGTTTTAGGTAGAGTTTGGGACACATCCTCTGCCCTACCTGTGTTTATTTTGCTCACTATTGGTCCTGGTCAGCATTCTCTCCGGTGCAGAAAGTGAGGACCCAGGAAGAGAAGGTAAGGGGAACTATCTGGAAGGATCCATCACCTTGAGTTTGGAGAAAGGTCTGCTCTTCTGGGACAAAAAGTGAAAAGTAAAACAAAATCTCCCTTCTGAGACATAGCAAAATATGAAATAAATTAAAAAAAATAAAAAGGCAGACAGGGTCTAATTATTTCCAAAATTGAAAAAAGGTCCTGGCACTAAATTCTCTTTAAATATTTTTGAAACCTGTTTATTCCATATTAAGACACTGTTATCACTAAATAAAAATGCAATGATGTAAAAAATATACTTGCTATTATTAGGTTGATGGAGAAATATTACTTCATTGTTTATGAAACTGCTGAGCAGAAAATACAAAGTCTTTTTAACTCATTAATTCATTCAACATTTATATATTACAAATAAAGCAGAGACATTGGCTTATTTAACAAACTGAGGCTTTCCTAAAAAAAAAAATATATACTTTTTAGAAACATCTTACAAGTTCTTTAAAAACATGCAACACATTTGACGTACTATTTTTTTTTTAAATAATCTTTCTAAATTCTGGATATAAATTTACACAGTCAGATCCAAAATTATAATAGTATTTTTCTTGGCAGCAAAGGGGACTTTTCAAAATCGTTCACCTATCCAGGAGGGCAGAACAGAACTTTTCTACGCCAAGAATGTGCTCGTTCTCACTTTGAATTACTCAGGTTAGAATGAAAAACAAATCTGAGCTTTTTATGCACCAAATATTCCAGAGCAAAACTGATCAAAGACAAGGCCGCCCATGTGGAATCTGCCATGTTTTTCGTCCTCTAGGTAATTAATAATTTGTAACCAGTCATTTGCCTGTGTGACCAGATTACTGCAGGTCAAACTTTCACAAGTATTACATATTTCAAAAAGATTTTTTTTCTTGCAGGCAAAAATATTGTGAATATTTCTTTTTTTATATTTATTCATTATTAATACATGATTTGCAAATAGTCTCAATAAATTTACATTAAATCTCCTAATATACAACATGTGTTTCAAGTTTTTAATGTTAACAAGAAGTTCTTGCTTGCACACATTTGGCACAATACAATGTTTTAAATCCGTATAACTTGTCATAATCTAACATGTTACTGACAAACAGAAAACTCTGGCTGGCAAACAATAATCAGCAGGCAAAGCAGAAAAGTTTTATCCTTTTAAAATATCTTTTACCCTTACTAAAACTTATATAAAGAGGCAATATGGATTGGAATACCTATCAATACTTTTCTAAGCACCCAGGGAGTACAGAAGCCCAAACAGCCTCAAAGTGTACCAGAACTTAGGATGTTTTATTAATAGGAAAAGCTATGTGAAAAAGCTCATTTGATGCATAATTACATATATGCACAGTTTATGACCAATTCACACTTCCTGCTTGTTAATTCAAACTGCTCCTTAATTTACTCCCCAAAGAAGTACATTATTTGACTGGTACTGATAAAGCAATGATTACGGAACCCCACACCTGCCCCCTGTCAATTAGGACTGCAGCCTTTACAAACCACATTTTGAGAAAAGCAGTTTCTACTTCAATGTTTGGGGGTCCTTGCTTACATTGCAACCCAACCTTGGCCTGGATCTTCAGTCATGATTTAGCTTCTGTTTCCGAACCTTGCTGCTTATCCTTTACTGACCTGGTTATATTCAAGCTTTCTTTTTCATATACTTTGAACAATATTTTATAAGCCCATTATCAACCAAGGATCTCCCCATCACATCTTCACTTTCCAGCTATGCCTACTTGGAGCTCCATGAACCCCAATTTTAGGATAACTACCAATGACTAGTTTCTCAGCCAGGACTGTACATAACGTTAATCTAGCTTTAAGGACCAATATTGAGGGATGAGAAATGACAGCCCTGAACTTTTTCTTGTACATCATTCGATTAGATATCGATAAGACAACAGTCTGACAGCAGGTAGAATGTCCTCCCCAAGTTGCCAGAAAGTCACCTCCAAAGTGCGTCTGAACATCAGACTAGCAGAAAACAACTGAGAAAGGTTTAAAGACCAGACTGAATGTTAGACAGAGAACCTACAGTGTCAGGCCGAACAACAAGCAGAAAAACAAACAAGACAGGCTAGAAACTAGAGTGGCAGTAGCTGGAGTTGACGTAGGGATAAACTGAATAGGGGCAGTTGTTTGCAAGTCAGCAGAATGTTCTGGAGGCAACCCTAAAATCTTAAATTTACCCCTCACTTAATATTTCATTGACAATAATCACCGGTACTAATAGAAAAATGGCTAGACATACACTTAGGTTGAGATTTGTTTGTTGGCAAATTGTTGTTGCTATATAAATCTTGTTTAATTTGCCATGGGTATCACAATCATCAACATCTATGCCAGTGAACAACTGGCCTTTAATTATCACCTTCATCTCTCTACATCCTTTCTCTTCACTTAATCTGAGTCTTTTGTCATATTCTAAATCTTGCTAATTTTTGGATTTCACATTTTCTTGAACTATAACTTAAATTTGGAGAGGGAAGACAACAAGAGACAATTGGAGACTAAGCTGAAAATAGACTAGTGCATGTAAAATCTGGAGAGGACAAGAAATACGGAAAAACCCTAGTTCAAAGTCAGAGCCAAAGTCAAACATATTCAGTTAACAATGACTGACATATGGCAGGATTGAATTGTGTTACTGTGACAAATGTAGGGGAGCTGGAAAAACCTTGTGAGTAAGGCTACATACACAGGTCACATGATTCTCGTCTGATAATCACCTCAGGACTAGTATCGGACAAAATCTGGCCTGTGTACAGCGCTCGTCATTCATGGATCTGTTCTGGCGGATCAACAAACAATTGTAATAGAACTGAGCCCATAGGAGAGAGCCCAGCGGAGTGCTGCTCTATTGTTCTTCCCCCACTCCTCCATAGAGCTGAACAACGATGTATGTACAGCACTCATTCGGTCATTTGTCGCTGGAAAGGATCCTCAAAGGGATCTTGTACTATCACTGCGCTATAATTATTGCAAGAAATCCCACTCTCACTTAACAATGTGCCCTGATACTCAAAAAGTTCAAGTTATAGTTTATTCAGGAATGGTCATCTGATATATCATCTTCCTCAAAGGAATAGGATTAGGAATAGGGCTACACATTTGTTATCAGCTACTAGTACTACTTATCCTGAGTTCTAAGAGCATAACCTGATTATAAAACTAAGGGGGGCATTGGAAGCAGTAAAGCTACGTACACACTTCCAATTAAAAAATTGGACGTGTGTACGCAGCTTAAGGGAGCTGCTTATTGACCTTTGGGAGAATTAACAAACAAGAAGCTTATCAGTGACCACAAGAAAAGAAGATTAGCCAAAATGGAGGCTGATCATGGACTTGGAGTAGAGATTAAGGAGGCTATATTGCACATTGTTGAGGACCAGAGGGTCATGAAGATGACAAAGTGACAATTGATCATGGCAAGCAACAGAGGGGAGAAAGGGGCTAACACTGACTTTGGATCTTTTGCAGAGGCAGGGAAGGAGCTACATGGGGGGAAAAAAGAGAGAAGGCAAAGTATGAGTTGATCAAGTTGCAAGAAAACTAAAAGAAGGCAGAAATTCATTTATTAAAGACAGTGTAGAAAGAAAGAGCAAAAAATTAACATAGACAGGTATTAGCAAAGCGTGTGGTGCTCATGAACACTGGGGAAAACTGGTAAACTGGGACTTAGCATAATGGGGGACAAAGGAGAAATGGTTGTGGCTGTAAGGAGGGAGTTAAGGCCAGAGCTGACTGTGATGTGAATGATAATTATTTATTGCACTTCCTGAAAAGATTTAGTGACAGGTGTCAGTTTACAATATAGCACTGTGTCTGTAATGTTAGGAGGATGACGAGTGAGAGCAATGCACTTGGTGACTGTAAAGTACATTAATTGTGTGACTGATGAAGAGAAGGTATCTTGCGCACAAAGAAAATGCCAACCACTGTGCACTCTAATGCTTTTAAAGGGGTGTGCCTGATGACAAAGTCATTTGGATATAAGAACTCTTTGCAAGATGTAAATGCTAGAAACCCTTTTACCCAGTTTTGTTAAACTGACTAAGCTATATAAAACACTTTCTGTCCATTAAAAAGAAAATCTTTTATGAACTCATTGCAGGTTTAATAAATATATGCTATAACATTCACTAATGTCCCTCTGGAACCTATATGTCCAATGTTGATTTTCCTTAATAGAATTCACTTCTTACAAATCCAACTAAAGTATTTAAACATTTACTAAGGTTGTCATAAACACTTTTCTTATACTTGATCTAATTCAGCTCTAGACTTAATAATGTTAACTGTAGTTATTTAATTTTGAAACACAAGGACCAAAAGCTCGGAAATGTATAAGATTATAAATCTATTTACTGTGATGTAGCATTCCATGCACTGCGAAAGACAAATATGCAGTAAGTCTCAAACAGGCAGCAGTGTTCAAGTGGTCATCAAAGAGCCTTACAAGACCTATCTATAATTTATGCCAGGTCCGGCAAGTGTAACCAGGGATATTGATATATTAGAATGATGTGCTACGCTCTTATAAATTGATCTGACTCCATCGTTCTATTAGGCTTGCAAAAATATAACCCGGAACGTTTTAATTTTTACTTGGAGTCCAAATAGGAACTCTGGCATTACCCAATGTGCATGCACCTCCTGCACAGCATACTGGGAAGTGATTGCCATTTTTTATGTGACCAAGTATTTGAGTAAACAAAGATATGTGCAGTTATGTTAAACTTCAACTTTAGCTAAATAAGATTTAAACGTCCCCCTGGATGAAAAAAAGACGTTCGGGCTGCAATACTAATGTTTAGTCTGGATCTGTCCTCAACAATATCTCTTCTTCCCCGCAAGATGCCCTCTGTCTTTCAGATTTAATAACTCTGCCTGCCATCACTAAACCCCAGGAAAAACTGTGAGTGCATGGTGTTATGGCCTGACTCCCTGTTCATAATTTTCTGCATTCACAGGACAGGGCTTTAGGACTCCAACTGGTTAACATGTGCTGTAATACTGTGGTTCCCAACCTTTTGGCCTTCACAAGCCACTAAATTTACGGACTTCAGACCGCACATGAGTTGGGAGCCGTGTGTCACTCAAGAGGGAAGAAACTGCTGTAGTATATAAGTGAGAAACCACTACCATCTTATCTTGCTTATCTCTGGTTAATCAACAGAGTTTATTTAATGTACAGTGCCCCTATTTAATGTACAGCAGGGGTCATCAAACTCCGGCCTTTAGACCAGATATAGCCTAGCCAGTAGTCCATTCCGGCCTTAGGCCCCCCTGGTCGATCCTGATTTCTGTTCAGGGGCGTTCCCTTTCCTCCGTATGCATTGCGGAGGAGCGAAATTTGCCTTCAGGGGTGTTCCTGGTGGGGGGTGGAGCCATTAGAGCGAGACTCAAGAGAGAGTCCGGCCTAATGTGCCTTCTTGGCCTCCTAAAATGACCTGGTAGCCAAGAAAAGTTTGCTGACCCCGGATGTACAGCGTACTGCCTAATGTGTTGGGGCTATATCAATCTTGTTGTTTATTATTATTAATAATAATAATAATAATAATAATAATTATTATTAAAACTTTCCCAATTGTCCACATGTTGACAATTAACACTGCACCATTCTGCCTATATGTTAAGATTTTTGCACAACCACATAATGTCAGGGCCCTTCTACATTCTGCTTTTTCCACACAATTCTCGCTATTTGCTGTTGGTAATTTGTCTAGCAAGTATTTAGGATTCAGAAACCAACAACAGCCAACTAAACAATGAGCATTTTTACTGCTACAATATTATATCAGAATCATTGTACACATTCTGGGGTTTCCACAAAGGAAGGAAATGTACATACTTATCTGTCTTGAGGATATTACAATACACATGCCATACAATTGCTATACTGAAGTCACAATTCATAACATTGTTGTGGCTGGGCATTTAAAGCAAAATATTGTTGGCAGCAAACCCTATGCGAAGATAACAATTTTTAACAGTTACCGCAGATGAAACTATTTACATATTTACCCAACTGGTCTGTACAAGAACCACGTATGGTCTATAATTACATTGTATAATAGCTGGAGCCTTGATGGCTCAGTCCACTGGCACCAAAAACACAAAACCTTTCACCTTGAGGTCACAGGTTCAAGTCTGTCTCAGGTCACTAGTAACCAAAAACAATTAACATCTGAAAGTCATTTACAAACTGAGTGGATTATTTGTAATCTAATCCTCCTGTGTCCACATCCCAAAGTCACATTCACTATCGGTAGTGTCAGAAAAGAAAATAGGAATTAATTGCCCATCATTTTGACACTGAGGTACTTATTAAAGCCACTAAAAATGTCATCAAATTTCTTGCATGGATGGATATGTAGAAATTTTACTATTTTAAATAAATTATTGCACTATTTACATTATTAGTTTATTTTTATGACATTATTTTTTTTGTAATGTTCTAGACCTACAAACCAAAAGTATAGGACATGTTCTATGATCAGAGACCAAGTGATTTGCTAAAGATCATGAAATCCCAAAATGCTTTAGTTTACAGTAATGGGAAAGACCTCTTTATATGACACAAATTTGCACATAAACCAACTATTTTTCCTATGTGATCATAATATACAGATGTGTTCTAAGGCTACCCAAAATCCCAAAAAATAAAGCAAAAAAAAGGAGCATTTAGACTCTGTCTGCAATCCTCTTCCCATCTAAGTCTAAAAATTGGAATTGTCTTGCGAAAACAAAGCGGTTTTATTTTTTACAAGGATAAATGGCATCACAACATTCTAGTTACTTATGATCCCCTAATAGCCAGCAATATTAGCACCTATTAATACAACATAGAGTATACTACATGCTTAATAGTTCTGTCGATAAACCAGAGAAATAAATCATGGTCTACAGACTGAGTAAAGAAAATGGAAGCAAAAGTGGAGCTGTCGGTCATAGTGATCAATCAAGTTTTATCTTTCACGCTATAAGAAAACAAATGAAGACATCTAATTGGTCATTCTGGTCAACAGTTCCACTTTTTTTCTTATTTTTATCATCAGACCTCTTTTCAATTTCTGAAGTAGCTGCTGTTTTACATTTCATCATAGCTAAGCCAGAAAAAAAAAACCTCCATAGGTAGCTGAAAATCCTTAACTTTCTACTGTCTTCCATTTTAATAGCTTTTCTGTCTTTTATAAATTATTATATAATAATAATAAATAATAATAACAATATTCTGTCTTGAGGTTTTATGGACATCTGTTGCAAATACACTAATATGACTGCATGTCTTTTACTAAATCTGCCAGAAAAGATGACACGAACCTAGAGGTGAACTGTGGACGTAAAAAAACATTTATTCAATTAATGTAATTATGCAAAAAAAATAAAAAATAAATACATCAAAGAGATTAGCACTCTAAGGATCATGTTGTTCGAAATCGCTATTAGGTTGGAAGAACAGTATGGAAGAGTTTGTTATTGACTATATGCCCTTTTATTTTCTAGGTATTTCCTAATGTAGAGCTTAAACCTAACTGAATGGCATTTATTTTAAGAAAGCATTGGCTATATAAGACATAAAATTACATATCCTCATATGTGTTATCACTGCTTTGGACAGGCTTCCAGAAAATATCAATGGGGGACCATGACTAGCAATTTGAGTACAACCATGTTTCATCCTCGCCTGGGGGCATTGCAACAGGGTGATAACACAGGAGGACAACTGCTGTCACCCTTTTATATGTAGTTCTGAAACAAAAACCGTTATGGTAAAATTACCAAATAATTAAAAAAACCTGTGCATTTGAAAGGATGGAAAACAAATCCAGAATTACATTAACACGTTGATGCTACTTATTTGTTAGATTTAGTTGCATTTTAAATGTAGTCAGTCAGTCAGTTCTGGACTATAGTATGGTAATGCCTAAACCTGGCACCCTGTCTAACTGAGGAGCCAGGATAAAGGGAAATGCCTATAGACATACACAATGTGACTGCTATAGGGCTTTAGGGGAATCAGGGCTGTCTAGCTACACAAGGGTAGCAAAGCATTTGACAAATATATATGAATAATATAAATGCGCATGTAATTTGGTAACCTGTATATGATTGAAAGCAACTGGTATTAGGATTAGGGGAGACACTTATTGGTTGCAAATAAATTGGCTACTCTATATAAATATTATTTACCCATTTATTTAACTATATACCAACAGTGCAAACACCATCTGCACATACAAGCCAAAACATTAAAACTGGAAGCAATGCATATCTGCCTATCACTTATAAGAGATGACTGTTGCTAATAAATTAATAATTCTGCTATATTTTATTTCATCAACATCTTTTGCAATCTATGAAATATCTTTGAATTAACATATATAAAACCATACTCAACTCAGTATCACAGAGCATTTTTTAAAAGTTATTTAATATAACAAATATTATATATACATATAAACATATATATATATATATATATATATTTATATATATATATTGCATACCTTAACATGTTCTTTAGAATAGGTGTGTGTTTGGTATGTGTACAATTATGTGCTGCTAGATTTAATAAACATTTTGCTTGAAATTAATTTACTCTGACAAATTTATCAAATGCACATTTAACTAGCAACCCCTTTTAAAAAAGAGAGGAAAATCAGGATGACACACGTTGTTTTAGATGTAGCTAAAAAAAATGTCTTGCTGCAGAGGAACTCTCATCTTGTAGATGACTTCCTTAACTACAAATCTCTCCTATCTTATTTCAGTTCCCTCCCAGGTTAAACAAAGGTTCTTTTCTTTACTAATCAAAAGACACAAGTTTAACACAGCAGTCTCTCTCCCCCATCATTATATGTGGGCAGTTTTTCTTCCTTTTCTAAATAACCTCAAACCTACTATGTACTTCATCCATCTACTGTGGGCACATGGCTCTTTTCTCCCACCGCATACAAGCTCCTAATTGTATTTCAAATGCTCCCATTTATTACACACTTTATTACATGTCAATGGAGAGAGAACAAGAACCTACAACACTTACTACAGATTGCAACGGACATAAAGAGCCCAGTGCAATGAAGAGTAAAGCCTCCTATAGACACTGGAGTTACCTAGTGAACATTGGTAATCATCTCGGGCTAAAATCTAGCATGTATACAAATGTCCCCTGTAGATGTTTAGAGATCCATTGTGCAGGAACAATTGCCATGGTTTTCAAATGGGGAGGATGCAGCAGGATACCTCCCGCTTTTCCCCTTACCTTCCCCCTCCACCTGTATAGCACCATTTAACCTACTGTCACTATGATGATGATCACTAATGATTGTTTCCAGAAAGTACCATATTCTATTGCTCTGGCTGCTCCAAACAGAGGAATGATGAGATCAGTAAAAGAATTTCTACAGATTTTGTATGTTATTGATTAATCTAAGTATCTTGTTCTTATATTGTCTTGTACCATGTATGGATATAGGAGCACCAATCACCAATCCAACACCCCAGGGCCAAACACAAAATTTCAGCAGTGTCCAAATTATAGCTCTATGTAGGTTCAAGGACTTAAAAATTACAGAAGTTGGCTTCTGCTCATTCAGGAGGCAAAAAAAGCCGACCGAGTATGGCAAACATTGGTTCACTTTGCAGAGCCAACCCATAGAAATATTTATAGTGAGTGAAATGTCTTCACTTTAATGCTCAAATCTTCTCTATTACCTATTTTACTAACTATTAAAAAAAACAACTATTTAACTATTCTTGTGTTTTTCCTGATTCATATGAATAATAACAATAATGTTAATATTATTTTACAAGAGCGGCATCTACTATTGCTCCTACTTTGGGAGTTACATGGCCACATCTGAATGACCCGCACACTGACTACATTTAGAGATGAGAAGAAATAGCTGTAATGCAGTATACAAGCACATTTGGCTCATGAAACAAATATTCTATCTACCATGTTGCTATACACAGTTTAAATTCACTTATCAACCTGATTGATGTTAGAATTTGTCTTATTCAATTTGAGGTTTAGTTACGATTTCATTACTTTTAACATTTTACTAAGACCATCTGATTTACTACTATTTCACTCTTCATTTTAGAATGGGCCTGAATGCCAACTACACATTGACTTTCTTTGTCATTTGTGGCATGTTTGCTAGATTTATGTGCAGGTAATGTGTCTTAGAATAGAATTGCACATATAAAATGTATTTGCATTGCATTGCACTCCTCTCGAACCTTGTCAGGGGGGTCTCACTACTCCCTTCTCATTTCTGAAATGAAGATTCTAATTCTCATGCACAGCAAGACCGTGGTATTATGGTCATGATAAGTAGGTGGACGTAGGAGTTCAGATACAAGGATCAAGCAGCTGGAGTCTCTGTGGACAATAAAAAGCTAGTGGGTGATTCATCTTGCCAACATCTCCCAATGCTGAAATATCTGTTATAGCGGGACTGACCTGTAATCAATCAGCGTATTCTCGATCACCTTCTCCTCTACAAATATTGCCACTGGTGACCTAAATTACAAGTCAGATCATGTAAAAATAAAACCTACCCGCTAAAGTATGCATCACTTGGAGGACTGCATGAATGTGATATAATATAGTTATAACAATGATTTAATAACACAGGCGCTGCGCATCTCACTCTATTCGTGAGCAGTTGCCAGTAATAAAATATTAACGCACATCTATATAATTCCATTTTGCAGCACAAAGATGCATGAGGGGTATCAATTTTTATAGATTTACAGCTCATTTACATGCTTTAGAGCATTTTCAGAACAAGACACTTTTTAATGTTTAGCTGATTTTTATAGTGTAGAGCCAGTTCCCTTGCAAGCGTCCATTCTTTAAGAAGTGACAGACTGTTTGTCAGTTAAACTCCCCCTGTCATGTATTCCGACCACTGCCAACTCATGCAGGGAGACCTTCACTTTTGCTGCTACCATTTGCACCCTGTGCAACCTTTGTCATTGATCACTGATCCAATCCAGTGCCCACATGTTCTTCAAATGCCTACACAAGTAATGAGGTGCTTGTGGTGTAAAATTAAACTGTCAACTGTCAGCGATTGATAACCACAGCGAGAGCTGACCTAGAACACCTGCACTAGTGGCCGAGACAGGTGTGACACGTTTGATCGTTGAAGCCTACCAGTCAACTTGACCCAAAAGTGTCCCTGTGCGTATTTTGTACAAGACAAAGTCATCACACTCTTCGGCAGCATGTTTCAATCCATTGTTCACTATGCATGAAAGACACCAAAGCAGTCACTCAGTCCCCTGATCATCCCAGGCTCTCTTTGCTCACTTTGCTTCAGCTTGCTGGATATCTAAGCAGAATTGGCAATGTACCTGTTCATATAAATACTGCATATTCGTGTTGACATTTTAAAGGCAGCATTACTGAGCAATAATGTTTTCACCTAAAATGTTGTTCTTGGCAGGGGCACCCCTTTCTGTCTGAAGCCTGTCACCCAAATGTTTTCATCTTGTGTAAATGAGCCAGCAATCATTAGGATTCCATCCATAAACACTGCTCAAGAAAAATACATAGCATCACTTATAGTACATTAAAAGGACTGATTCACCAGCACCTCACGGCTCAACTCCAGTGATGTTGTTTGCATTGAGTATAAAACACTGGAAGTTGGATTAAAATATGTTTTCATACCTGACCCTTAATGGCTTGAATATCCCATGGTGTGCACACGATTTGAGAATGTGAAGTTTAGTATGTCTTAGGCATAGGCCTGGAAAAACAACTACAGGATTGTTGCAAGATACAAATATATTTTGTTGTAAATCTACAACAATCTCCGTACACATAAAAAATGAACGTGTGCAGCAAATGACCACAACGTTGTTGTATTGTTGGTGCTCTATTGAACCATCCGTACTTCTGATTAGTGATTACAAAAAAATATCAGGAGAAGTCAGTATTTTGTAAGTAGTAATAAGATAATCTGGAATCATAAAATTATCAAATATAAAAGAGAAAAGAGTTGAAGCGCAAAAAAAAAACAAAAATGAACAAAATAAACCAAGCCATTTAAATACTACAAGTTTAAAGAATATTTTTCCTTCATTGCCTTGAGTAAGCAAGGGCCCCAAATGGCTCACAATAAGTAGCAAAAGGCTATATGCACCCCAAACCTCATGGCACCAGGGCTCAAACAAAATACTGTTATTAATAAAAAGCCATTTTGGTGCCAGAAATTAATTTTGTTCAATTTTTATGTATATTACCTAAACAAAGAATATTTGCCATTTCATGGTTCAAGTGTGGTTTTTGAATTATATCTTTCAGTGGTTAGTGGTTGTCCTGGAGAGGACAGACACTGTCCTATGTCACGGGCCCCAAACATGCTGCATGCTACTCTCAGCTCAGTGACTCAAAGTCCTGGATCCAAGGATGCCAGTTAATTTGTATTTTTAAGAGGTCACCAACAACATCTTACATATTTCTCTCAATACATGCTTCCTTTTAAGTGATGCTGGGTTGTGAAAGAATAAAAAGAAAATAACTTGCTTTTTTCCAAGAGAAAAGCTCTAAGAGTATCATTGACATACATTTCCCCACTGTATAATAGGTTCTTGGGCCATAAAGATAAAAATCTATTAACTTGTTCTGACCTTAACAATCCATGAATCTGCAGAGACATCTCAGAAGTCATATCTCTTTTGACTTTTACATGCGTACACTGAAGCACAAGAATCCCCAACTCAATGTAAAAGCTTCACGATGACTGGAACAGTGACAAGGATTCAGACGCTGGTCTTGTTGGCTGCCAGCAGATAGAAGTCAGCTGGGACTTTAAACTGGTCTTTCTTTTTCTATGTGAATTTGCTGGCATTTTTTACCATATGTTTTTTGTACCTATGAATCTTTTTTGTTACAGAAGGACATATGCTACAGGGAGCATATGCCTGAGACTACAAGACACAAAGCTCCCCATATAACAGCTTGATGTATTGCAAACCTAATTAAATCTGATTAATGTGCTGTTTATTCCTGTTAATCTTACTTTGTTTTTTAATTCAATTTAGTGCAAAACAAATCATGTTTCTGAAAAATAAAGCAAAACCGTAGGGACATTTTAAAAATGTTCTCTTTGTTTATTGTAGTAATATTCATTCTGCACGATAAACACACACAAAGAAAAGTAATGCATTTTCTTAACTTATAAATAACGGAATACCTTGCCATTGTGTACATATAGGGCTTGTCCACATTAGTATATTGCAATAATGCATGCATTTACATATGGAAACACATGCATTATCCTAATGTCTTGGCATTGCACAACTTACTGGGAACAGGCTCCGACTTAACCTTAAAGAGACCCTGTCTCTTTAGAATATTAAGCTATCAGCACAGAAAAATAAAGTACTCTAAACACTAACATTTGTTGTGTTTTTCCCTTCTGTAAACTGTTTATAAATCACTTGAAATGTGCCTGTGAGCATTTTATAAATCATGATTACTCAGGTAGAGGCAATTCCCTAAATCCCTTCCTTACATATTACAACCTTCTACTCTTCTGGGAGTGGCTAATTACTCCCTGTGCTGGCCCAGCATTTCTGCTTCTCCCTTCAACTTCTTACATACACCTTTATGTAGCTGCTGATGGAGGAGTGAATAATATACAGGGTCAGCTAAGCATACCTTTCAACATTAGCACTTAAGAAAGAGAGACACTGGGAAAACTGAAATTATGACTATAGCTACATTACAATTGGTATTAGAGGTGTCTCTGGTAATTACATTAAAGTTAAATCTTAAGAAGATTGTACAATCTGTTTGTATAGTGTAGAATTAGTCAACAAGAATGTTTTGCTCAGGGGAATGTTCCTGTTGATGTGGGGAGGGAAATAAGGGGTGATACTAATAACTCTTTTAAAGAATGGTCTACCCTGCTAACAGGGCAATAGTTTTATCTGATCCACAATGCCACCCAGATATTGCCTGGACCATTGAGCCACAGTATATTTAGTTATTTTTATTAGTATCTGAGAACCTGCTCCTATGAGAAACAACTCTTTCCTCCATGATCCTCTTTTCCAAGAGCAAAAAGTGTCCCAGTGAATGGTATCTTATATTGATAGCCAGGGATCTTGTCAAATATTGCAGTCTCACAATGTGCACACCGATCAAATAACTGAATTTGTGCTATATAAGCATGGGATCTTTAATTTCTGATTGAAATTCTAAGAACTGATATGTGTGCAATTTACATTGATAACCTGTAACACGATGGTACATCCCTTTACCCTAAAGTATATATAAAAATGTTTGTAGTAATAAAAATGTTGGGCCTCTCACATCTATTCTGCAACCTGCCATTTAGTATCCAACCATGTAAATGTTAAATTACACACTGTGACCTCCCAGACAGACAGTGTCTGAAGTGTAAATCTTTACAGAAAATGTCAAGCTTTGGGACTTGGACTTCCTCCGTGATTCCTGGAATGTGTTGGCTCTGGATTATCATAGCCATAGCAGGCGGAGTCCAGACACCCAGCATGATGATTACTGCTCACAGGTAATTACTCCGGCTTTATTTTGTTTGGATATTACATTTTCTGCTCTCGCTTCTTCTTCCCTAGTGATTTCCATGTTACAATAATAATATTATCTTAAGGCAAGGTTTAAAATCTTATTCAAAACAGGATCCATTCCACATCCTGACAAGGAGGCATCTCTGCAGATAGTGCACTAATTGATCTGGAATGCGTGCTGATTTTCATTTTCAGTGTTTGTCAGGAGGTTCACAATATCAGGAAGCAGGAGATGGCTCATCAAAGACTCTTGCTCGGCCCCACTACTCATCAACTGGACAGTGCCTTGTTTCGTGGACCCAGAGGAAATGCATCTCCCTCAGCCCATTGTTGAGCACTTCCTTTTGTCCTGAAGTTTTTCACAAGGAGACTTTCCAATGAACATTTTTTTCCCAGTGGGTAATTTTCCTTAATCACTTCTCCTGCAATAATATACTGAGCTCCGGGTACCTCAACCTCTCTTAAAGTAATGGAAAGTACAGTTGCTAGAGCATTCAAAGAACTAATATGCCCATAGACTAAAGATACCTAATGCCCTATAGGCAGATACCGTTCGTTATGTCTATGGACACCTTCAGGACCTACCAAACACTCTGATTCACTAATTAGCATTACTTGTAAATATGCCATAAAAATTGTCTTGTTATGTCAAACATTTCTTATCTGGCTTCATCAGTTACTTGTCATTGTTTGCACAAAGTGCCCTATATTAGGGCATACAAACATAGATGGAAAATACCACATGGCTACATAAAAAGATGAAAAAATATTGCTAAACTCTGCATAGGCCTTAATTACCAACTCCAGGCTCAGACTCCTAGTTACACCCCCCTCCCTCATCCTGTCCTAAAAATACAACTGTAACACTTTCTCCAAGTTGCTATTTGCAGAACTGACATGGTTTTGCATTAAAATGTCCCCTGCTCCTCACACGACAATGCCACCTACCGCCAACATGGCAATACCCCCCACCAACCTGTGGCCATAGGTCACTCTTGTGTAAGACATGGTAATGGGAACAAGGGGGAGTGCCTGCTCCCCATTACCAGAAATTGAACACTTTCTGGGATCAGTGAGGGGGCACTGGAATACACTGATGCCACAGAAACAGTTATGTGACAACAAGTTTTTCATGAGGCTGCCATTTATATTTGCTTTAGCAGCTAAGGACCTGTGTCACATCAAAACTCACTTTTCTCCCTATACAAGTCAAAGGCAATGTAAAAGTTTACATTGCAGTGCAAATGCACCTGTCAGTGAGATGTGAATGATCTTAGAAGCTTCTCAAACTGAACACAAAAGTAAGCAGAATATAGGTGGCACCAAGCTGTACTTGCTCATCAACACAAGCCTAAAATGCATGTTTATTCTAAAGAGGATATTGTAAGAGATAGCTGCCACTGTGCTGGTATTTCACAAGCCTGGCTGGTAAAAATGTAACTGTCATTATTAATAAAAACCGATCTAAACACACCTCTCCTTACTCCACCACCAGCACTGACATCTTTACCCAGGTCAGGATCTTCACCTACCTTGATTGATCAGGCTGAAATGACATAACTCCCACAAATTTATGAATTCATTCATTCCATTCTCCTGGGGATGCCCAGATCATTTACCTAACAAAATACTGCAAATAGGCAGGTATGTTTGTGTTATTGTAGACGTTACATTGCACGTCTCTTTTGCAATAATAATTGGCCTGCTTGCAATTTTTTGTTGTTTAGCTTTATTCCTGCTTTAGTAAGAAAAAAAAAACACAAGGCTTCTTTTTTCCCAGAAAAACTGGCAACCCTAGGTGATCGAAGACCTAGGCAAAAAGTGCATTAATGTTGTGACTGTTTGCAGTAGTTATTCTTATTATTATCAGTTCATAAAAACTGTGTATTTATGATGATGGGTATGCTCAATTTTATGATCTCTTATATATTACCGAAAGTGTTCAAAAAGTTATGTGAATTATTAGATTGAAGTTGGGACAGAGATAACATAAAATGTTGGAAAGTTCATAATATATTAAAGACAATGCTTAGTTACTTGGAAAATAAGTACGGTTCCAATTATTTCTCTTTAGATTAAAAACTAAGAAAATTGGGCACTGAGAGTTTTTCTATGATTTATAAATAACTAAAATTATTTGACTGAACATTAAAAAAGCATGTAATTATAAGAATAAATGTATGTGTTGCACTTGAAGTGAACTTACATTGAATATAGAAACCTAAAATGTTCTTTTCTTAGTCATGGTTTGATCATGCTGACATTTGCCACATTGTCACAGCAAAGACTGGAGTATAGGAAGTCAATGTGCCTTGATTGTTGTCTAGGGTTAAGAAGGCCATGTAAACAATCAATAAAGTACAATGCTCATTTGTAATTCCTTCATTGAGAGCAGAATTCTTTCATAGCGCCTGCTATGCTTCCTCTGGAGAATTGCATCATATAGGAAATGTACTGTGAAACAATACTATGTATTGCAATTTAAACATTCATGGTTTGGGAATGATAGATATCACTGCTTTCCTGACCGCCTGGGAAAATGTCTAATTATTCAGATGTTTATCAGTGCTGCTTCTGTGTTGATCCACCCTGCACTAGAAAGCATGGTTAGAGCAGAAAGGGATCAGGGGTATGTAGAATGCATAGAGCAATTTCAGGCAACTCAATGAATTTAAAATAGTAGAATAATTTTGGAACTACCTATGTCCTTTTTCTATGTATAGGGGAATGCAATATGTTATTTTCTGGACCCTTCAAGTCATTGTTGCACATAGATTTGAGTTTTCCTGCTGCGTATTATCTATAAGTTGGAGTAAAAACGACTTCTGTTGCCCTACCTGTGTTTTTTCAGATGTTAAATACACTGTATGCTATCATTTCATTGGTGTTGGACATCTGGGTCTTTCAGATTTGAATATATTGATATAGAAGTTGGATTTACGTATGGGCACCTAAATGTCATTTCCTCTATACTTCACTCCAGACTGTACAAGAGTGAGACATATAAAATAACCATATGAACGATAAGCTTTAAGAAGTTCTTTTTTTGCCAACCAGATAAAATCAGCTCTAATTTTATTTTCTCACATAAAGTTAATCTAGAGCTGAACAGATAATTTTATTGCATCACAAAGCAATTCCACCATGTGAAACAAACTGTTATCTTAAGTTTCACACAGCAATTGTTCAGTAATTCCTGTTCATGGCAACTTTCCAACTCCTCAAGAATGGCTCAGACTGCCAACCATTGAATTGAAAAAAATCACAACAGAAGCTGAAAGGCATTAACTGTCACTCAGTGGTTCACTTGGATGGACGAGATTTTCACATTGAGGAGAGCTGAGGCTTTCTGACTTGTCTGATCCAAAGAAATATCCTATCATGTATAGAGCATCTTTCAGGTCACATCAACCCTCAGCAACCATTATGTGACATGCCCATCGTGGACAACAATCGCAGCAAACTGAGCAATAGTGAATGAAATGGGATTTTATGCAAAGTCCCATATTTGTATTCAATGCATGATTCTGTAGATATATTGATCAAGCATTGGTAAATAAAGAAGTTGCAAATAACTTTAACAAACTTTTTTGCTGCCATCTGGTGGACAAATTACTTTACATACAAAAAAGACAACACAAAAAATATAAAATGTATAGTATAAAAAGCTGCCACTCAAAATGTTGTCATGGTCAGTGTAAAACACAGAATTCGACTTGTAAGAATGTTTGGTATTAATTAATTTTGACAGTTAATAGCAAATTACAGTACAGCCTGATTAGCTGCTTATCCCTAATGGTAACTTGGCTAAGTAGCAACGTACAGGTAGACCTGGGGTGCTGCTAATTAGTCTTGCTATAAGATACAAAATCTTTAAAGTTAAACTTTTGGTTCCCGATACCCATCCTGGGGCCCTGAGTCTGCCTGTGGCCCTTTAGTGCTCAATATGTGGCCTTTAGAGCACCTGCTTACTTAAGTTTGTGAACTGAAAACTATTTCAGTAAAAGAAATATATTTTTTTTACCAGCTACTACTTTAGGTTTCCTGGCTGTTTTATCATTTTTATCACTTCTTTATCACTTGTCACATGTTTTTCATGGATTTTGCTGAAAATAATAATTTTGGTAAGGGGCGGCTGTAATAGCATTGTCATATGTCCTTAGCCATACATTCAATAATTTTGTGTAAGGTAGGTTGCTCCAGGAAAACAGATAAGAACAATACCCAGGAATAAATATATTGGTGGCTTTTAACCTGCCAAAGAGCTTTAAATTTGACAGGACAGTCTTGTTTTACATTACCCAAGGCTTAACAGAAAACAGAGACAGGTTGGTGATCTGACTTTTCTTTTTTGCAAAGATAAGCAATAAAATGAGTTCACCTTCCTGTCCCCAATCTATGACTGGGCATTGAGGACTAATTCACACTAGAGGTGAGGTTGCGGTGTGTTTATCGCTTCTTGACGCCAGGAAAGGCTGCCACTTAGGGAGCTTATACATATACCGTGTTTCCCCGAAAATAAGACAGTGTCTTATATTTATTTTACCTCTGAAAATCTCATTAGGGCTTATTTTCAGGGGATGTCTTTTTTTTCTCACAAAAAATCTATATTTATTCATGTACAAAAATCTGTATTTACCAAAACCTGCAACCAATATTACTATAGAAAGATACCTCTGTGTTACCTGTGACCTGTCAAAATCACAGATTTCTTCTGTTATATACAAGAAGTCATGATAAGTCAATAAGAATTGACATAAATGAGTAATGAAAAAAAACACAGCTTCATAAGCAAACAAGTGCAACATAACAAGAAAATGTGCTGACAATTAACATGTGACTCATAGAGTTACATGTTAAATCTGAGTAAAAGTAAAAAAATAAATAAATAAATAAATTAATAAATATGCATTGCTGCTATAAATAAAATACCAGCAAGGACCTTTTGAAAAGAGAATCCACCAACCTCTTAGTGCTAGTGTCACACCAGAGTACTGTAGGTTAATTAACCCTGCGATTTCTTCACCCCTTGCTCCAGTGCTTTTGAAATCTCCTGCTCTCTCTCTCTCTCTGCTCCCTCCTTCCTCTTGGTATCCCTCCGTGTACCACGTGACCACACCCTCCGAAGAAGCCAATAGGGTTTACTTTCGGGGGAGGGCTTATATTTCACCCTTGCATGATTAGCATGCTAGGGCTTACTTTCAGGGTAGGTCTTATTTTCGGGGAAACACGGTAGCATCTCCCTGCAGCATTGGTAGTGCATAGGTGCTGCTGTAAGCAATATTAGTGCCACTTACTGCCGCCAGTTGTCATGTCTGCAGGTACTGGTTCTTTTTATTTCTTTTTTTTTTAATTATTTCCAATATCCAGTCAAGAGAAATACTGCAAGAAAGAACTAATTTATAAATATATTTAAAAACATTATTCTAGCCTTGAAAGCCATAGTTTACACAGGTACCTGACCAACAATATCAGCGATGGCAGACAATTCAAACTAACAGATAATAGCAGAGGAAGTAATATTCCGTGTTTCCTAATCCTTCTCTAGTCCAATATCATTGAACAGATTCTAATTTTATTACTTTATTACAGTCTCTAGAAAGCAAAGCACCCATGAAATTTCTCTACAAAAATTTGGATCAAGTGATTTAAGAGAAAGGAATTTATCACAGTAATACATCAGTAGATTTTTTTACATTTTATTTTAGGCTGCTGGGACTTGCAGATCATCACGAAATTTATACGTGATTGTCACTGTCACATTGACTAAAGCACATTTTTATCTCCCATTAATCAGAACATTGCTGACAAGCACTGAACACTTTTTTCCACAGAACAATAGCTTCAACTTGTCCAGAAAGGAACTGCACCTGTTGGATTAACTTATCAACAAACAATTACCGTATCTTAGCTCGACAACACAAGGGAGGCCATATGACTTCCTGGATAAAATGCCTTAAATGTATTCTTAGAAGAGCAAAGACATTTCACGTAGAAGCAACTTGCAAACTGATTGTCATCTTCCTTCCGCCTTTTGTCCTCTGTCAGTGTGTGTCTTTTTAAGTTTTCAGCAGGTTTGCTTCCACCAGAATTCTCCACATTCCACAAGTAGCCATGTCCTTGTTTCTAAAACACTTGTTTCCTTGGGTATCCTAAGATGCTAAAGGTTCATGGTTATAGATGAAGTTCATGTAACCTGGTCAAGATACCACGAGATAATGTTGGTTACCACTGCATCATATACACATACACTGGAAACTAACTTCACCCAAATATCATTCATCTTTTCTTTTAAATAGTTAGGAATACTCATATTTTATAGGAGCAATTTATCCACTTAAGTAATGTTGCTATTGAGCAATGTAGCAATATGTAGCCAATGATTATCATGATAGCAGGTAAATTTCCCTTCGCATCTCTTTTTAGATGAGAGATAATTTGACTGTAGACAACTTTACTTAGGTACAAAGCAGCCCCTGAAAGTAGTAATATCATTGATCTTCATTTGATCTTGCTGCTTACAATCAGATCAGAAAATTATAAAATGTCTACATTGGGCCTGATTTATGAAAGCTCTCTAAGGCTGGAGAGGATACACTTTTATCAGTGAAGCTGGGTGATCCAGCAAACCTGAAATGGACCTGGGCCAGGATTCAAAACATTTGCTAGCAAATAGCAAATTACTTTGAAGAAATGAATTCCAGATTTGTTGGATCACCCAGTTTCACTGATGAAAGTGTATCCTCTCCAGCCTTGGAGAGCTTTAATAAATCAGGCTCATTGTATAATAGCTTCAGACATCCCTACATGAGTCTTTTGTGAGAAAAATAGGGAACTCTAAAGGCAGCCTAAAATTTCAGCTGTCCAATTTTTTTTAGATTAGATTTGTACAGTGGTACAGATACAACCATTTGGATGAATGCAATTGTGAGGAACCTCAATGCTTTTCTTAATCTTATAAATGGGGCTATTGCCATAATTGCCATTATTCTACTTCTCTGCCTTTAATGAGTAATGTTGTTAATGTTTAATGAATTGGTCTTGATTGAAAACTGTGGCACACAAATCTCGGCATAAATTGTATAATCAATCCCCCCCATCAAAAAGAAACAGATATAAAATCAGTTTCCATGTTCTTCATGTGCACTTTGCAGGAAGGCAAAATCTGTACATTCAACATGGTTTAGGCAACTGGCTTATTAGAGAGAATGAAAAAAGGGGTTTAGTGAAAATAGGGAAAATAATATATTTTCAGCACCAACAAAGTCCTTCCATTACTACAGTAATTTGTATATATCGAGCATTAGAAAATCTTTGCCAAATGTTCCATCACAGCTCATTTTGTTGTAGCAGTATGTAGTTGATTATGATGCCTGTTTTAGGTTTATTTATCTTTATTGGATTCTTGTCTATTGATTGAGTTGGGACCATCGTACAAGGATAATTCTATGTTGTTGGCACTTCTTAAAAATGAGCTTGGGTTCTCTCATCGTCAAGTGCCTATTGTGGAATTTTATATACAGTAAACCCAAACGATGATCTAAAGTCTCATGTTCTATCTATTTATCAGCTGCTTGTTATGAGACCATTTGAAGTAAACTATTACAATTTCTACTAGTACATTTGTTTTAATGAAAAGCCTTGTGAATGCTGCATAAGTAATTAATAACAAAACAAAATATGCAAGCATAATGAAAAAAAGCCTTTTTTATTTTTAAACCCATTCATTGTTCATTTTCCGAAAAGCTGGTCTGCCTGTAAATGTGTACAAAAATATAAATGAAGGCATTCAAAATAAATATGGAGTTCATATACTTCTCACCACACATTACAGTCTACCTGTACACACTCCTTATGATCTACAAACAAAGCCTACCAGATTGGATACAAATTTATTGTGTGTTATATTGTTTTGGTGAATATAAAGGAGATTGTACATAGATTGTACAGTCAGATTGTAAAATATCATTATTAATATCAGGTTACATTATTATTATTTCGGGTTCTAAGGATTCATTCACAACAGGCTATCCACATTAATTTTTGGGTATGTTTTGTGACCAAACCAAAGTTGTGCTGCAACCCTACTAACCCCAGAAATATCTTGGAAATTAAGAGATTCTTAGGGGCACTTTTTAAACACATCCAAATGTCCATATTCATAGCAGCTAATTTATTATTTGTATTGCATACAGAACATTTTTCTCTAGCTTGCATTTTAAATAAAAGAAGCGATTACCAACTACAAACAACAAGTGGCTATTAATAACGTTCTCCTATGTCTTATTAGGACTACACTTGTGTAATTCCAGACAATGATGACAGCTTTTTGGTAATTATCATTCCAGGTAACTAGAACTTAAATTTCCAATTCTTGAGAAAGGATTTATTAAACAAGTATGTATTCTGCCAAAAATGACATAAGGAAGTAAAGTATTATCCAGAACAGCTTGGGCTTCATTCATTTAAAATTTTATTAGTCTAATAGTGAAGAATGCCAATTGGCCCTTGGATCTATTGCCAGGAAAATTCACTACCCTGTTGTCTCTATGTAGGGGAGAGTTGGTGGTGCCCAGATGACCCTAGAATTAATACATAAGTAATACCAACAAGAGCCAGTGATATGGTGTTACCAGGGGTGTTTAAGGATTGAAATCTCATGATGACAAGGCATGATTGATGGTACCACTTTAAATTATCCTGTTGGAGACTCTGTTAACACTCTTTACCACTGGCATGACATATCGGGTCCCTGAAGACTTTTCTGTTCCCTGCATCCCCTCTCACCTATTTCTGGTATTGTGCTGGAATTTGAGCCTATCTATCTGGCTGTGTGTGAAGAACAAAACATTAAATAACTATCATTGCCTTTTCCCTTTCTCCTGAGGAAAAAGATTTATTATCTTGAAACATGTTGAGAAATGGTCTCAGTTCTCTGCAAGCATCAGCTAACAGAGAAGTATCAAGTTTAATATATAGATATAATGAACAAGAGCAATGCAGCTTACAAACTATAGGTGGCTTGATTTTTATTGTTATTCTATTTTGATTACTTATATATAACTTAAATTATGTATTAACAGTGTCAGTATGGATGGGGAACATTATATATGAAATGTGATTTAAAAAAAACACTTTTATCACAGAATAGAGAACATTTTATAAATGTAGATTATGTTTATGAGTTATAGCATCTTCTAATAATTTTGGTACCATTAAATTCCCCTATTTGATAGGTTCTTTGTGTTGGTTTAAGATAGATAGGGATGTGGTGCCTCTCTTGTTGACCACTGGTTCTTGCACTATTTATTCTGATTTACAGTGACATAACTAAGGGTTTGGTGAACAATAGGGTTATTATTCCTTGACCTGTTTGTAACATAGAACATGATTTTAAATTGGTGGAAGATTTGTCAAAGCTGCCGTTTAACATTACTAGATGGAAAATAAGAATCCTAGGAAAAATCCTCTGATGGAATACAATATTGTGGGTCCTGTGTTGGCCAGAACCACAAGCATTATTTCAAATGATTGAAGAATGAACAAAAAGTGTTATCTGCCAGTGTGGGAAGTGAATAGAATTCTAGGTATCAGCAGCAGGAGGAAAGAGATCCAGATTCCCATATTTAGGTGAGAAATCCACTTAAAGTTCTAAATTTGTGAGGTCTATCGCTGATAAGCTTTTTCATACACTGGCCTCATCCAAAAAGAATTTACATGTGATGACAAACAAACTTTTTTAAGTGGTAATGCAACTATGGATGTGTACATAGATATTGATCGAACACAAGTCATGTTATGTATGAACAATTCCCATCACTTTCTGCTTGAAATAGACAATCAGAAGTCCATATTCCTAATATCATACAGCTTTTGCCAGTCTGCATTTTATTGGATCTGGTTGCCATCTCTTTCCCAGGTAAATGGCATGCATGGACAATGCCATAACCTAGATGACTATTGTAGGTACTATTATTGATAGGCAAAGGGTAACATGGACACTCGGCGAGGCTACAAAATCCAATTGGAAGCAAGGTGCAAAGTGTTGCAGTAGTGTTCTGATGCTATTCTTTTGCTTTTTTGAACTTTTTCAGCAATATGTATCACAATAGTTCTTTTAAAGATTTGGATCAGGCAGGCCATCACCCCCCATTGCACATCATAAAGACCCGAACAACCATGCGGGTTTATGTGTTTCCTTGTCTTGGACAACATTTGGACAATACTTACCCCTGCCATGTTAGCAATGCTCCAACCTTTGTCAAAGTAATGTATATATATTTATATTATATATATATATATATATATATATATATATAGTTTTATTCATACAACACCGGTGCAAACATCAAGATAAGTACCCGAGTACCTTTACCTGGTCATAACGTTCCCAGGTCATGCAGCTAAAGGTGTATTTACTCTATACATTTAAAATACAGTCAGATATTTATAAAAATGCTGGAGCCACAGCCATTTTAATTTTTCAGAAACTTCCCCTTTATAATATGTTTAATATTTAAAACTGACATATATCTACAAAACCACGGTGGTATCAAAGCTCATGTAGAATTTTTTTAAATGTTTATATTGTTATCGTTTCTTGAGAACAATTTCTCTTGCATGGCACTGAACTGTCCTGCCAATATATCACCTCTGCTCAGTTCTCCTTTTGATTGTATTTCCCAGTCTTTGTTTATGTGACTAGTGCACATGAAATAAGACTTTTTCATTGTTGTCAATACATTGTGATGCTTACTACAGTTCTCCGGGCATATTTGATCTATTTTGTGCTTGACCTTTAATGCTCATCAAATCAAAGCCTTTGCAGCTCCAGTCCAGGAATTAGCTGACATATACCCAGGTCAGGAAGATGGACAACCCCAGCAATCAAGCAGGTTACTTTGTCTATTGTTTAACACCCTCTCTACAGCTTGTCATATTTGGAACATGTCCATAAGTTCTAAGGCTGCCTTTGTAGATAGGCTTTAAAACTAAACATATAGCTCCTTAGCTGGCTTCCACAACCGGGGAGGCCTTCTTGTACTGAGGACATGTAGTAAAGGAATATAGCATAGGCACCTTAGGGGCTATTATTCAGTTGTTGTTGTCAAATGCTGGATTTTACAACTGAACACACATTTATTCAGATACAAAAGGATGTGTTTGACCTGCTTTCTCTGCAATTCTAATACGTCTCCAATAGGCATACTAGGTTTAAAAAAATGCCATGCAAAACTGGTCAAATGCCATCATAGAACTGTCATCCATATTGTAAATTGATATATATATAGGAATCTGCTGACCTGTGTTTGACGTGCGTTTCAAATATACTTCAAATGTAGGTATAGAAAGGCCAAGTGCCAAACTGGACCTTGAACCTACATATATATCACAGCATCTAAAAAACACACACAGACCACCTAAACATGGAAACATAGATGTCTTCCTGACACTAAATTCCAGCATCCAACACTTTTCTGACATGCAACTTACTGTAATAATACTTATTATTATGGCATTTCAGACTAAGTTGGGAAATTTAATGTTCTCATATAGGGAGTGCAAAGCAATAACGTTATGCTACAATTATATTTTTACTGATTTTGTAATTTCTTAGATAGTTTTCTGAGATCTGCTTTAAAGAATAAAAAATAACTTGGCAGTGTTCATATTTATAATGAATATATTAGATGTGTAACTACTACATCAGCTATTTGTAAATTTGTGATATGGAAAGTATGTGCCTTCAGATATAGAAATATATGCACAGTTTATAGTCACTGTGGAATTTTCTTACCCCCACACTATATGAAGTTATGTGCTCATTTAGATTTAGGAAGCATGTACATCATAACTTGCATTGCAGGCCAACCCCAAACCCAAAATTTAGATGGAAGGGAAGCAAACTGGCCAATAATGGAAAAAGGGATTATTTTAGTGCTCTTTCTGCTCACAATTCCTTTAGATCTAAACAAGCATAAACCCTTGCAGGGTAGTTTTTAAAAATAATCCTAAAGTTCACCTTTAAAAATAATTTGCTATATTCAAAATAAATGTCCTTCTTTCCAATGCTGTCCACCAAAGAAAGACCACTCAACCATTGGCCACCAGTCCTCTTCTAGCTTGGATAACTAGCAACACTTAATCCTAATATTTTGACCCCAGTATTTCAGGTTAAATGATGCTCGGTGTCACATATCTTGGGACACCGAGGACTTGTAGCTTAAAAGAGGTACTGCAGAATACAGCACAAGAGAGGAGGTGAGTACTGCAGCCAAACCTACTTTTGTATTTTGTATACTGGCTATGGCTGCTTAGAAAAGAATTTTAAAACAATTGTGAAATGCAATATTTTCCAACCAGCTGGTTACCTAACCAGTTTGCAAATTTTATATAAAAGAAAAAAGTGGGAATGTTCCTATTCCTTAGGGTCTAAGGGAACCTTTTCTATAATTACTAACACCACAGCTCACAGTACATTATTGTGGTGATCAGTAGGAAGAATGGCACTTACATAGATGGCCATTGGGATAAATGTCAACCTTAGTGATAGCTAAAAAGATCATTGGCGTCATTTAAACTCACCTAAGAGTCACAAATTGATTATTGTTCAAGGAACCCCTAGCAACCCCTAGGTACCACCAGTGTCCTGGGCTAGGGCCGGGTAAGGTTGGAAAGAGAATTTGTTGTTTTAAATGCTGAAATTAGGCTTTTCTAATAATAGTAATATTATTAACACTAAAGACAAGGAACTAATAAAATATAGCTCTACACTTCACTACATTTATGTCATGTGAATGATTTGACATCTCTTGTGACATTCACAGTGAAGGGTCAGCAGAAAACATTTTGAATGCATGCTGGAAACGTTATACAAAGCGCTGTGAAAAGAAGCAATGGTTGCAGAGGTGCCAAGAGCCACTTCAAGGGCTGGAAGAACTCATATTCACTTACAGGACTTGCTAACGTAATGAAACCCAAAAACCTTTTCTAATTCATTTGTAAATATATGGATGATGAAGAAAGAAAGTCTTTGATCAAACAAAACAAAAATATATCAAGCTAAGGGGAAACAGTCTGTGCCAGGTGCGATCTTTTAAATACAGTGACACAGAAGATATATTGACCTTATAAAGTAAAATCATTGTAATTGATGGGTCTGAGTTGCCATCAAACACTTTTCTTTGGAGTTTACTTAAGTATAAATTTGGAAATTTAAACCAGTGAATACGACATAGCCTCCTGCCAGAGCACTGTTCCCTTATGAGTTTAATTAGCTATTGAAAATGAAAGTCAATCTCAAGTTCACCAGGGCAACAAGAAAATGTGCATTGTTTTGTTTCCCAATGAAAGTCAAGTCACTGGAATGCTTTGGGCACACACAATTGTTTTCATTTGGCTGACAAGTTGCAGAAGTTTTTGCTCAGGCAAGTCTGACATGTGGAAGGCTCTAAATAGGAATGTAATGTAACGACCATCAAGATAGTGCCCAGCCACAGACACCATTTACCATGTCTGTTTCTTGTTACTTATACAGAGATCAATTCTAATGCTTAACAAAACAGTGGTTTCCCATGCCAAAGTCTGGATGGCCTCCAAGACATTCACGCACTGTGTTTGGACTCCAGCACCATCTTAACTTATTTGATTTACTATCTTATTACTTAATTAATGTGCATATTCTGAAAACAGTAGTACCACGCACTTGGTAAGTGGACAAGTAGAGGTTGGCACTCATTACTGGTATCTGTCAGGACTGCTTTTTATCACAGAGGTTCTGAGCTATAAAACCGTCATGGCAAACCGAGAAAATAGGAACAAGTTAGAGTTAACTCTAAGCATTTTAGTATATACAAAACATAAGCATTTTAAGTAGTCTAAAAGTAGACTGAGCTTCATGATTTACCGTTCTTATATACACCACTTTAGTCTGGCTTAGACCTTCACTCCAGATGTCAATATGATGAAATTATTAGTGTTAATAATACACCCCAACAAATTTTTAGCTGCACTATGAAATTGCTCTTCTCTGAAAAAATGGCACCAACAACACCAACAAAGCTGATGCCACCACATAAGATTTCCTAATTATACTACGGCACCTATTAACCATGTTCAGCAACATAAGATTTTACAAATTATAAAACAAAGTATTTAAAATGTCCTCTTTTTTTCCTACTAATATCAGTGTATTCCTATTTATGATATAAATGTGCTTCAGGCATTCATTCAAGTACTGACACTGGGGTTTCTCTTTTATCCAACTTTTTTAATTTTAACTGTATCTTTCACTTGCATGTTATAAATTGCTTTAAATAACTATTGTGTATGTCTTTAATTTAGGCCGAAAAGCAAAAAATTTTAATAACTTTAGGGTGTACATTCTAGACCCAGTATAAATATATAAATATATATATAAAACCTTAAATAAAACAAGCAAAAACATAAAAAACTAAAATAAAACCAAAACATCCATTTTTATTATTATGGTGCACACATATCAGTCCTTTTGAAGGCTGTCAATAAGTTTTTTTGTCATTACTTACATTGAGTAACAGATACAATAAATAGGTAGTTCTGTTATTTTAACATTTCCTGCATACAATCAAACTTACACAATGAAGATATCATTGTAATGTAACTTTTTGCTAGTGCTGTTAGAACTGTGGATTTTGCACTAGGACAGAATATCAATTAATGAATATTTTTAGAAACCTATTTCAAGGATTTCCTGAAGAAGAATCATTGATTGAACGAATAACATGAGTTCATTAGTTTGTTGGAATGGACTTGCTAGTGGCAGAAACAAATATTATTTAATTGTGGGCCCAGAATCATGGTTGTGGAAAAGAGTAGTAAATATGTTAGGCAGAATGGCCAATTTGTTTCCCTCCTCGGTCAAAC
Organism: Pyxicephalus adspersus; assembly: GCF_032062135.1. NCBI lineage: Eukaryota > Metazoa > Chordata > Amphibia > Anura > Pyxicephalidae > Pyxicephalus > Pyxicephalus adspersus. The sequence goes on from NC_092861.1 coordinate 48,128,644, forward strand.
CTCCATGTGTTGCTGATAAATCACATGATCAATGCAGACTGTTAATGTAAAATGGGCCTGCGCTGCCCACAGCTTGATAAATTAAGGACTAAATATCTTGATAGATATACTAGGTAGAGTATAAAGAGGTAATACATTGCATTACAATTCTTTTCTCTAAAGATGTAACAACTTTCATCATATTTATACTGATTTTAGAATCTAAAGATGTATGATGATAAAATGCTGTGATAATATAAGCCATACCAAAATATATATCTTTACTAAAGGTACACTACAAATTAAAAAAAAAAAATAAGCTTTAAAATGCAAACACCAAACCCAGCCAACCCTTCCGCCAACACTTTATATTTTCATAATGCACTAGTTCACCCTTTGCTTTGGCTGTAATTTTCTGATCTACTTTGCTTACCCAATTTGAATGCTAGAGAAGTATTTTCAAGCATGCCCACTACAGACAAGTGCTGTCTCTCTTGAAAAAGGCTTTTTGTATAAAAGTGTAAGCAGTAAAAAAATGTACACAACCCCATCTTTACCACTACCCAAAGAAATTACAATTCTCTATGGATAGAATGATAGATACAAACACATAAG
>NC_092861.1:48129570-48196436 GCF_032062135.1 Pyxicephalus adspersus
AACAATGGAGAGGACGGGAAAATCTACCTTTTGCAATAGAATTTTCCCAAATGCTTCCCAAGGGGGAGCATCTGCACAATACATGCACATGTGCCTGAATCTGATGTTCATAGGTTCTTTTGCTGGTCATTATTTATACTCAAGACTATTAAGGTCATTACAAAGGACAGGGCTGAGTTCTTTGCGTCTGGAGGAAAAGAATCTTATCTCCGGATAAGGAAGGGATTCTTCACTGTAAGGTCTGTGAAAATGTGGAATAGGCTCCCTCAAGAAGTAGTTTTAACAACTACTCTAGTTTGCTTTAAGAAAAAGCTGGATGTTTTTCTAGAAGAACATTATCTTTAACATTTCTAGAAGAACATTATCTTTACTTTAAAACAGAAGTTTTAAAGTAAAGATAGCAGAGACTGTTGATCCAGGGAACATCTGATCAGGAAGGATCGGGAAGGAATTTTTTTCCCCTGTTGAAGCAAGTTGTACCAGGGTTTTTTTTTTTCCTTCCTTTGGACCAACTATGTCTATAGGGTTTTATTTGGGATATGTTTAATTCCCTATTGGCTGAACTTGATGGACTTATGTTTTTTTACAACCTAACCGACTATGAAAGTCTTACATTTATTGTAAACCTTTACTAAAATCTTTTTTTTTTGCAGCTTATTGATTCTAATGTTATACACCCATTTACTGTCTATATACATTGTAGGAATGGCTATAGTATCCATCAGAAGATGGGTACAACTTAGAAGCACAATTGGGAGACAGGGACAGAATGTTGTCATCGTAAAGTGCCTAAACAAGGACCTGCATGGTGAGATAACCAGATAGAATGAAGTGTTGAAATGACAATAACGTGAAATCTTTTGAGATTTTTTTGAGCTTACTTATTCTTTAAGATCATAACACACAGTTTAATAGCATGGCCTGGTCTTTGTTTCTTTTAGCATAACCAAAATACAGATGAAGGTCATTGTGCAATTATTGTGTTTTAAGCATGTTCCTTCAATATTGTTGTTATCTCCATATAGCACATGACAGTTTCTTGAGACATACATGGTTAGATGGATGGTTAAATTATGAAAAGGGACAAAGTTACAGCCAAAAGCTTCTGAGAACAAAACTAAGAAAACTGCTTTGACCATAATTAGAAGCAGTTGTCCTGCAAGACTATACGTAACAAAAGTTTGGCCAATTACTCATAAACGTGTATAATAATATTTTGAATCGCAAATGTATTGGTATGCCAAAATATCTAAACACTTGTGTCACCAGATATGACAGAGCAACTGGAATACAATTGTTAAGGCTTATCTCTGAAAATGGTATTAATAAATTCCAGCCTTCTTGGAGAGATCAGCCCAGATCTAAGGAGAACAGGCTGAAATATGACTCTCCAATCAGCGGTGTATTACAATTGCCTCCGAATGGAACACAAAACTTCCTTAGATGATTGCTTCAGCTAAAAAAAAGTTTGAAGACAAAATGCAAATGAACATGCCTTATGCTAGACATATTTATGTGAGACAATGTGAGCCAGCAACAAAATATTTCCACATGAAATCGTGTCTATTTTTCTCTTGTTTTTCCAGTTATGATGATTAAAAACATACTGAAAAGTGACTGTGTAGTTTAAAGGTCAACCTTGTGACAGCAATGCCTGAAGCTTCCTCAGCTGACCCCGATGTATATTTTAATGTGGCATTAAACCCTCAATGAGAAAACTCATATCATGTTGCTAACCTTATTTAGCACTCTAAAAAATTATTTATGTGACCCACTATTCTGCCTAATTTGTAAAAACAAATCTCCCCAGACACTTCTTTTTTTTTTAGGGTGGCTACTCTTGTCCTGGATATTTTTCAAGACTGTAATGTAGCCACCTTCCACTGCACACTAAATATAATCTATATATAAATGAAGTGATATCAACTAAATTGCCTTTGCTACAAAAGTACATATTTCACCAACAATATTCTAATTTTTGCCAAAGTTTTAGGAGAAATGAAAACTATTAATTTTGCTTATACATAATAATTTAATTACTTAAAACAATCAGTTTTGTCATATTGGTTGTTTCTATCCCATACCATTCTGATTGTCAATGGAAAGATCAACAATTTTATTTTCTAGATAGTAGTTTGGTGAAATTGATACTTTTTGACTTACTGAAAAGCTGCTTAGGCTGTGGCCTGTCATTTTCCTTTTGCCTGGATGTGTGGAGCTAATGGTAGTCACACTGGAACCCATTACTGCTCTCAAAGCTGCCTACTGTGAATGGTGGGGCTGTACTTTTGTTGAATGGCTGCATAGCATTTCCCAACGCATCGAAAGAAATATTATTGGTAGATAACAGCAGCCGTTAGCAAATGGTCACAGATCACCAACAACCTTGGGCAATGAAATTGTGTGTACAGAACAATTTTTCCATCAGATTTTAAAAGAGTATTTCAACATGACTTGACTCAATCCCATCTACATGGTCCAATTTAGGAAAATATGGGAAGACGGATGACAAACATGACTATTATGCAGTGCAGTGCAGGTGTTGGTGGGTTGTGGGTGTACAGAGGAAATAGTACTATACCGTGTAACTAAAAATAAAGGAGCTGTTTTTAATCTGTATAAAGAAAGCAAGCATTATATTACTACACGGACACGGTAAACAGCTACTAAGCCCTCTAAAGCTAATACAATGATAGTTTTCTGAGTTCAGCTTTAAGTTAATTGCTCACAGCATGATAAAGAAAATAACTGATTCTAACATCTCTTGCTACATACAGACTACATACATACAGACTTTTTTTTTTAAATCTGATAGTTAATCATTTCTTTTTCATTGGAGATAAGGGAACAAAGCTTTCTTGGTTCATGTACCAAGTCAAGAAGATTCCAGTGGGACCTGGTAGGATGACATTGGATTCAAGGATGAGCAGTCAAAACCATACAAATCAGCTAAATCACTACCAATTCACTGCAACTTGGAGGACAAAAATCAAAAAGAATAAGCAGATACATATTTATCAATGATGTAAGATGATTTAAAATACTATATTTAATACAGATATTAGTCAAGTAGAAATAATACAGTATATACCGCTCACACATAAAAGTTATACAAAGAAGAAGTCACACAGGGAATCCAATATTATGTGGGAAATCACCCAATGCAAACAATAAAGGGACAATCTAGTCCCCTATTCAGGTCAATACCTGGGTATGTGGTACTACAATCCCTGTCATAAAGTCCCATATAACAAAGCATAGCCAAGACTGTGTATTAAAACAGGCCTTTCAGAAAAAAAGCTAAAAAGCAAAATGTTATATACATAAATATAAATACATGATACAAAATTAGCTTTTATAGCCAGACCGTAAAAACAGCCATATGCATTCATATGACAGACATACTAATCTATGTGCCACAATTAATAAAAAATAATAATAGCATTCAGTAGTAATAATAGTATAAAAAACATAATGAAAAATAATAAATGAAAAAACTGCTGATAGCAGCCAGCCAATGGCCCAGAGATTTAAGTGTGTTAAGCTACGTACACACTTCCAATTATTATCGTCGGAAAACGAACGACGAACGATCCTGCACGATATCTACGAACGATCGTATAGCACCGATCCTGCACATAGAGGTAACGACACGATCGTTCGTAGATATTGTACACACAATAGATACGATCGTTTAAGCGATAGAGGAACTATGTGCACGACAGGAAAGTGAACGGACGTTCGTTCATCACGCATGCTCTGAACATGGACGATCAACGAACGACCGTACACACGAACGATGTTCAACGATCGTCGTCCAATCCGATCCGCCGGTCCGGTCGTTCGTTTCCAGCGACTTTCCTCGTTCGTCGGCGTCGTTGGTTACTTTTTTACGAACGATTTTTTGCCCAATCGATCGTTCGTCGTTCGATTGGAACGATAAAAATTGGAAGTGTGTACGCACCTTTAGCCTGGAAACTGTGACATCTGATAACAGGCATCTCATGTCCACAGGTACAAATTGTTAATAGTTATTGGTAAACTGCTACAAATAGTACAGCCCTAGTATACATATTGACATAATACAGCAAAACCTTATGTAAACTTTGGAATTGTGAACTGCATCAATTCATGTTCCTGTATTCATGTATGGTATCTGCACAGCTACTACTATTATTTTTTTATAATTCTAGCCTAGTTTATACAAGCTTTGAGCAATCTTCAGGCTGCATATTGAGGAGATTGCAATATGCTTTAGCTTTATTTGCTTGAATTTTAGAACACTTAGTAGACATTAGTCCCGGTATAGAAATATATGTCTCATCATGAAATAGATCTACAATTATTGAAACTTAAAATGTACCAAAGCTCTCCATATTTTTTAAATTAAAAGGTATTTGTATGTTTTCCAATGAAACAGGATTAACTACCGGTACATACTTTTACTTTGTCTTTGTAAAATCCCATTAGGAGATTATTCCTCTTCCTTCCTGTGGATGGCTATTGAGTCTTAAAGAAGTAAGTAGGAATATCTGAGGAATGGGACTTCACAAAAGCAAAGTAAAAGTATGTGGCTGATCATGTTTCAGTGGAAAATATATTCAGCTGCAGTAGAGGTTATGGATCTGGCTGTGTTTTCTTGCAGAGGTGCTCAGAGAGGCTCAATGGATTTCCTGTCCTTTTGCCAGGTACATTTGCCATGTGTATTTTAAGTGTACACTTAGCCTCTTGCCTCATTGTATAAAGGACTCTTCCCATTATGCAATTCCTTTTTGCGTAACGGAAAATAATCACATACATTTAGAAGGACAACATCAGTGAGCAACTCATTCCTGTGATTTCCTCATGATGACATCACAAATTTAGTATGGTACAATTACTACATTTTGTCATCCCTCGTTCGCAGCAACACAATGTTCAATGTCAAGGAATCCTTACATAAATATATTCTATACAACAGAAGCCTATAGAGTAATGTGTTCCAGGCATATAGCGAAACAGAATACTCACAAGATAAGTATGCTCAAATAAATGCCATCTGTACAGATAAGCTTAATCCATCTTGACCCCACAACTGAACCATATCTTGGTATTACAATGAATGCCAAACACAATATGTAATTCATTCAGAAGTTTAAAATAAAATTATCAAATTGAATGTTATTCATGGCCTAAAATTAACACTTCAACAATATTAACAGGTTCTACACCAAAGACATTAACCCTGTAATATCACAGAGCTCAGTCAACTGCTTCTGAAATCCATTAGGCAGTACACTCATTGGCTGTCTCTGTTAAAAAAAAAATATATATATATATATATATATAAATATCTTTGGCACCTTACATTTCTGGAGATGACAAGAACCATTCCTAAATGTCCCATCAATACACTTACCACCTTTTAAAAGGTCTAATCAATTAACCCTTTTAAGTGTTCTGCTTATAATAAATAAGAGCAGCCACAAACAAGTCATGGCCTTTTTTAAGCAATGCTAATGTAGTCCAGTAAAATGATCCCTGACAGCTTTATGTGAATATAGATCCCAGTGGAAGAACAGAACATAGTACAAAATCAGTTACATCTCACCAACTGCCCAAGTGATGAGAGTAGATCATATCAACTAAATCACTTGCAAAAATGGGACAACTAATAATCGGAAACTATAAGTCCCAGTATGGTTTGTCTATAACTGGGGGACCTCCCAACTTTACTTAGGTTTTTTTTCACTGCCTGGAACGGGAATCTGATTGGCTTTAAATAATGGTAAATGACACTAAATAATATAATAAAGTTATCTATACTAACCTAATAGATAGTAAGCAAGCAAGCAATTATAGACTGCCATGTCTTATGACGAGCACACATATTTTTATCCATACTTAGGAAGTGCTGCTTTTAAGGATTGGTTTACCTCTGACTAGGGGTATTGTCTATACCCTAAGAGTTTATGGTGGAGAGCTCTTTGTGCATTATCCTGTGAGTTTCAACCTATTTCTGTTGGATTTTCCTATTTGTTTATAATATGGAAAATGCAACTGGTAGAATGAGACTACCGCTGCTGAGGGTAGAAGCAGTACTATAAAGGGGTCTGTTTAAAAAGCGGGGAATCTGACATTAAGCAAACATTTTATGGCAGTGAATCATCCACTGCCATTTAAACCACATTGACCTGGAAGATTCCCCTGCATAAATGTTTGCTGAATGTCAAATTTTCAGATTCAGTAATAGACCCCTAAGCATTAAAGACAGGTATTTTAGAGATTTTGTCATAGAAACTACCTAAAAATAAAATAAATGTTTTTTTTGGGTGAGAAGGTGACCCTTAAAAGCAGAAAAGCAGAACTCATCTACAAAAGTGTATATATATATATATATATATATATATATATAATATTTTTCTCTAACATTTCTTTTAAGAGAGTTATAATTGCTATGTATAAAAGGTTGATACAAACTATTAAGTTAAAAAATATCACTGCAGTGTTTACCTTTTACTGTGAAAGGGAAAGAAGACAATGAACAATCTTTTCTTAAACAGATATTCCCACAGAAATAAAGCTTAATGAGAGCTCAAGCCAATGTACCAAGCAGACAACCCTAAAATTCCACTTCTATGAACTAAAATAATCTACATAACCTGATTTTTTTGTCTACTATATGATGTGTGGGAGTGTATTCTGCATTCCCATGCAAAACAGGTAAAAATAAGCATTTGGTCAGTTATTGCTGTAAAGAGGAGATGATTACCTAGTACATATGTATACCTTTAAATGTTACAGTTAATTGTAGATTGAATATGTATTGGTAAAAGTGTCATCATCAGCCTGTTCATAAGCAACTTTGTTTTTGTTCTAATGGCATAAAATACAAAATGTAAAATTCTTAGTGCCAAGGGGTTAACCTTGTACATCTCATAAACAAAGAAAAAAACTGGCTTTCAGAATAAAATTGGATCAAAGATTATAAGAGTAAATCAGAAGGAAATCCAATGAATATTGATTTCTAGTGACTGGCGTACAAAAGGTATTACAATTTTGCACTGTCATAAATATACTTTGAGGTTGTAAATACAAAGCATACTACTGAATTTACAATACCACAGTAACTATAAAACAACATTATTCAGAATGTATTCTTTGGATATTTCATGCAAGGTAGATAAACAGAATATTTGTATGGAGCGCGACCGTAGACGAGAATATATCTTCCCTGCTTAATGCAACAATGAGCAGAGAAAATCAATTGATGTTGTAAATAGTTATTAGAAAAAGGCACTTATAAGTAACTTCCATTAGTGACATGACAGAAAGTATAAGACCAAATTTACATTACATGGGTAATGTTTCATAAGCCTCTTCTACAAATCAAGCGACAACAATCTGCTCCAAATTTATATATTATCATTATAATATTTTGCATATGCAGTTAGAAGAAATGTACTGACAATGTTTACAGAGAAAATACAAACGGAAATTGTGCTAGATAAGAATTCAAGGTTGGATAAAGGTGACTGTGGGGATGCTATAGACTAAATCAGACAGTTTTGTATGCTTGGGATCTGTCTTCAGTTTTGTCAGTAATATGGCAAAAAACAGATCTAAAAACATATTTGCAATACCAAAGGTTCCCGGACAGAATTATGTCATTGTCTGCTAAGCAGGATGATATCATCATACACTGGCCATAATCATGTGCTCTGTAGAAACTTTTGCACATCTTTTCTATGCATGTGAAGAGGTCACCAGAAATCTCCACAAGTAAAGTAAAATGGGTCACTTGTTCCAGATCTCGCTTCTTTTAGGGCCCATTCACAAAACAGTCATATTGAGTTATGTAGTCTATTCAATAAATATAGACAGAGCGCCACAAAACGTAGGACAGCAAGTATTGTACTGCTCTGCGCGCATTGTGAAGGAGTATTAGGGTCCAGCACACCAATGTACATAATATTCATCTCTGTGTGCATTTCCATGTCATGCGTATGTTTACCAGAACTCAGAACTAAGAACTCACCTATGATAGGAACAAAAAAGGCAATTATACATATTACAGCTATTGAAGAAAGAAACCATGGCACAGAATACCCTAGATGTACTGTGTATTAAAATAATTGCATTTGTATAAAGAGTTTGCCGTAATGCATGTGTATCTATGTGAAAGATGTACATGTGTATGTGTGTGCTCTTTGTTTTTAGACTGGATCCAAAAAAGCAAACATAGGAATGGAATATAAGTGACTTTGATAAAAAACAAATCGTGATAGCTAGATGGGTCTGATCATCTCCAAAACCAAGGACGCTTTTTGTGGGGTGTTCCTGTTATGCTGCACCTTGGCACCAGATATGTATGGTCCAGAGAAAAACAACTGGTAAACCGAATATAGTGCCCAAGGTTCGGTGATGTTGCACATAGCATGCTGGATTTAGGCATACGCAGCAGTCAGGGTGAATATCAGAACTAGACAATGGAAGAAGGTGAAAAAATCACGTTTTTATTTACATTACGTGAATGACCAGGTTCATGTACCAAATGATCCTGGTTAAAATATGGCAGCCGAATGCATTATGGGAAAATGTCAGGCTGTTGGAGCTGTTGTCTTGAGACCTGGGACCTGCCAGATAGCACAGGACACACCCAGAGGGTTTGTGGGGTTCATGTCTTGGTGTCACAAAGGGGACAAACTTGAACAGACCCTTCAAGGCTAAAAGATATCATCAGCTAGGATATTTTGCCAAACTTCTTTGCCAAACGTCTATTTGTCAGATTCAATAATCCTGCCTATCTGATGGACATTAAACACAATAGAATTAAAGAGAAATCCTCATAATAGGGACAAATACAGCATTCAAATGTTTCCCGGAAAAATCTCATAATTTGGACAAGTACAGGATTTAAAAACAGTTTCTACTGGGATATGATGTGCCCTCCTACTGATCACCAACCCAATAGACCAAGAGGTATGGTACTTATTGATGACAAAATACTACCTATAACTTTGTTTTCTGTTTAAGTACATGTTTTATGTAAAAACACATGAGCCGTTATATGAGGATAGGTAAATAAAAAGGTAAGGAGGTTAGTTGTTACTATCCAGGAGATCAGCTTTAAAAACGAAAATATAAAGGATTTGGCTGGAGCAAAGTTCTAAGTACAGCAATCTTGCTCATTTCTGTCTAACTTTCGCTTACCACGTGTCAGGAAAACTAAAACAAGTTTTTTTGTCAATCTGAATCAGATGCACCTCTGTGTGCTATATTTAATAAACAGAATTATAGCAAGTTCCCTTTTACAAGGAAGTTGTAGCAAAGTTCTCCAAAATAATGTCAGCCCCATCACAACTTGAATTACCAAGTATGTACATCTGGTACAACTACTTACTGATACCTTCAATATTAGAACCAGTTGTTGCTAGTGAGATCCAAAGCAAGGAACCCGTTCGTGAAATCAAAGATCTTGTTATATAAACTTGAATTTTCTATTTTGGGAAGCTTCTTTTATCTAACATTGTTCTTTATTTTATTTTATTGGTTTCCAAAAGCTGCTATCAATTCAGACATAAAATTACATTAGGCGAGTATTATTGACATGTCAATCATAATCAAATCGGGGGTAGACCGGGGTGAACTTTGTGTATTTTCTTAAAGAAGATTTTGTGATGGAATGAAGTAGGGAAACTTATGTCCAAAACGAATTACAGAGATTGACCTGTAATTTACTCCATTTTCTGTATAACCACCACTGTGATCAGCACAAATATCCAACATGTTGCATGGCGTTGGAGCATATGCTGGCATGTCCTTCTCTAATTTAAGCTTGGCAATTAATGACTAAGCCCAAGCACTGTATTACAGAGGCAGGTCACTGGCTCCACCATGCTAGAAAACATCAGATTTTCTGCAACAGTTTCACTAGGGCAACAGAAATGAAGATGTGTAAGTGGCTCAGGGGAATAGGTTTTAGGAGACATTAATACTTTGGCTAAGTAAGCACAGCAACAATCCTTTACCCTTGTAGCCAAGATTTATGCAGTAAAGTATTAGTTATAGTTAGATTGTTTGGTTTTAGTATTATTAAAAAATAACTCTAAATATAAATATATAAATATAAGTAAAATATATAAATATATTTATATATCTATATATACAGTGCCAATGTATTTGTGTTATTCTGTTTTTTAGCCTATTTGATAATAAGGTATATTCTAGGATAATTTTAACCTGTCCTTGTTATTCATTTATTTAGCAATGCTTTATGTATTGGTGTATATTGTCATATATTTGTTCTTTAGCCCTGATGAAGGGGGCTGGTGAACTCCAGAAATGCGTTGGTGGCTGTCTTTGGGACTTTTTATATGACGAATAGAAGAAAACTACTGGACTTTCTTAAGCAAGCATGACACTTTCTTGCTTCAAACAATCCATTCTAGATCTGGGCTGTGGGACCCGTATTGGACAGACCAATGAATAGAGGCTGCTCTCCTAATGCGAATAATAGGAAAAGATAGAAAATATTTGTCTATCTTGGATATAGTGCTCCATCGCATAATCTCCTAGACTACATTTTCCAGTATCCCCAAATTGCAATTGAAACTAAAAGCCTGCATGAGGAGGCAACACTTGTAGTTACAGGAGATAGGAGGTAGGAAATTGTGCCTTCAATCTGTTAACAAGTAGTAGGGGTCTCAAGTCTATGTGAATTGCTGCTCAGCTATTGATTTTTGAATCTGAGTTTAGTTTCAGAGGTAATACTTTTAATTTACACCAATTACCATGATTGCTTTGAGAATTTGCCTTGCTCGATTTTGGCTTTAGCTTTAATTTACTTGTCCAGATATGTTATATACTGTTCCTTATAGAAATTTTGGATAGGTGTTATATCCAAATATTTGTGAAAACATTTTGAAAATCATAAATACATAGAAGTGGATAACTGAAGGCATTTACAAAAAGACAGCAGAACATCTAATGAAGTCCAAAATAATTGCAAACAGACTGCATTGTTCAGCTGACACAAACATTTGGTTCTGGTATCCCTCAGAAGTAACTACACTTGTCTTGTTGTCAACTGGGACCCTGAGATGACTTCTTTGTATGTATCCTTGATGGCATAATCTATGAAACATAACCAGCAGACATAATTAGCCTTCTGAGCTTTGTCATGACAGGATAAACACATCAGTATGGAAAGCCACACAAAACACATGCATGGTCCCCAGGTATTACCACTGTCTTTTAGTCATCACCCTCCTGAAGGCCCTTTAACGTCTGTTCCAATCACTTGTTACCAGCTTGGGGGGTCTCCGGGAAGAAATGTTACAGATATCAGCCATAGGACTGGACAGTCTAAAACCTTACCTCCACCCCTAGGAATAACAACTCAAAGGGTACGTTACCGTCTACAACTAAAACAGCTCAATTATGTCACAAAGCATTATATCAGTGATTGCAATACAATTTTAGTTTTTTTGCAACATCATCTGCATTATCGTGATTTAAATAAAATAGCATGGCTGAATATGCCTAAAGATTTATTCATATTTTTAGGTCACATTATATACAAATAATCAGTGGATCTCAACACTCCTTCTGTGTGTTCTATTACTAAAATATTAAACAATAAAGTATGAATGACCCTATTTACATGGCAAAATCAGCCAAGCAGCAATGCTATTTAATTCATTCCTATTGCCATCAGCTAATTAAAAATGATATTTTTTCATCCGTATTTTGCTCATCATCATTGTCCTGAAACAATGGGCTGATGTCCCACACATATTTTGCTTATTTCTTGAACCTCTTGCAGCAAGAAAACCAGTAATAATGTTTTGTTCATATAAAGTGTACACTGAATGCTCCCAAATGTCTCTTCTTTATTTTCAAGATATTGTTTTGATTTATATATGTATATATTTATGTATATATGTAAATGTGTATAATGTATACAGCCACAAACTTTTTTTAACTACAGTCTTATCAATGTAAGTTTAACGTAACGTCACTATAGAGCAGTGGTCCCCAACCTTTCGGACCTCACCAAAAAATTCATAATTTTAAATCCTGCACATGTGGGGGGAGCCGTGTCTCACTCAAAGGGGAAAACACTTCCCCCGGAGTGACGTGATGATGCCAGAACCCGCTCACTCTCCAATCGCAGGTTTAGACCTGCTTACTAAACATCCTGGGGGGACAGTAGCATAGGGCTGTGGACACAACAAAAGTTGTGTCCGTATGGGAGACATGGTCAGCGAGGTCCTTCTCCTGACCATGCTGATCATGTCCTTTGTCCATGTACTTTTGTTGTGTCCACAGCCCTGTGCTACTGTCCCCCAAGGATGTTTAGCAAACAGGTCTGAGCCTGTGATGGGAGATGGAGGCGCACCGGCCAGGTAATTTTTCTTGCAGACCACCGGTTGGCCACAAATATTATATAAAGCCACACTGGGACATTACAGCTGAACTCCAGCCTTATCTTTCATCTTGCATAATAAATAATGCACAATGTAGGCATCTCACAATGCACATTAAAAGCTGCAGCAATTGGAGAAAGATGCCTAATTTCTTGGCTGGGGAAATTCAGTATGATTGGCTGGGTACCCATGCTTTTGATTGTGTGTTATAATAATAATGGAGGCTCAGTATCACAAATGGATCTTGCCACAGCTTCCTTCTTTAGAAAGGTACACATGTTAGGCCCTCCTATCAGCCATCATCTTTCTGTATTGCATAGAGACCTAAGGGATTATGTCATGAGGCATGCAATTAATTTAGAATAGTTTTATTGATTTATTTTAAAAAGTCGCTGATGAAGAAAGAAAGGAGGAACCAGGTAAATGTATACTGTGACAATGCAGAACTGCATCACCAATAGGGTAAATTTAAAAAAAAAAAAAGGAAAGAAACGTAACTATAACCAGGAATTAGCGTCCTTTAAAAAAAATCTTATTTCAATAAAATCTGCTGTTGCTAATTAGTGTTTAGTAAGCTCAAACTGTACAGGAATGTTTAGTGTAAGAATTAGACCTAAATTAGACCAAACTAAGTATGAGCTATTAAATTCTCTATGTCCAAACCTAGCTAATTACCATGCTTCATACAAATGAAAATAAACTAGCTATCAGCAATAGGAATTAAATAGAAACAGAATGCTTTGCAAGTGGTTTGCCTAGGATTACAGCTTTGTACAACTATTTCTGTTCCACTATCTATTTCTATAGCATATTAGAAATTTTTTATCTTTTATGGTACGTTATTTGCAGCCGAATCTGATGAAGTTTATCATTGTAGTCTCGGAGAGGAAAAGGTACAAACAACTTTGTAATAGCAAAGTTGAAGCAACTTTTATGTTTGGAAAGGTTTACATTTTTTTTTGTTTTGCCTAGGTGAAATAGTACATATATGCATGAAAACAGATCACCAAATATTTGGATTCCATTAAAACAGAATGCAATTGTGTGTAAATACCAATACCATAATATATTTAGTTATGCATAGGTTTATATATCCCTAAACATGGACACAAAGTGATCCAAAACTGTTTATTTGAGTGGATTTACTAAAAGAGTGATAAATGCTCACAGAGCAAAGCAATTTTGTTAGTTGTTTTTATATTTTTCCTATATATATATATGTGCTGAAGACATGAAAACAGGGTTTTGTCTGCTTGGTTGGATAACAAAAGAGAAGCAAATAAATAGCTACCCCAGTATAATTAGGGGCATCATAAAAGTTTTAGGAAGTTAGTTAGTGTATCTTTTTTTATCTTTTTTTCCCTTAATTGTTATTGTTAATATTATTATTAATAAACAGGATTTATATAACTCCAACATATAATGCAGCGCTGTACAATAAATAGGGGTTGCAAATGACAGAAAGTTAAAGACAGTGACACAGGAGGAGGAGAGGACCCATCCCAAAAGAGCTTACAATCTAGGAGGTGGGGGAAGTCCCACAGGAGGGAAAATATGGAATGATGGGAAGTAGTAAGGGTTTTAAGAGAGAGGAGTAGACGGGTAGGCAAGTTTGAAAAAATGGGTTTTGAGCACTCTTTTAAACGAGCAGAAAGTGAAAGCAAGCAAAATAGGATGAGGAAGACCATTCCAGAGAGTTGGGGCACCTCTAGAAAAGTCTTGGAGTTGTGCATGTGAGGAGGTTATGAGTGAGGAAGTCATTAGTAGGTCATTGAAGGAGCAAAGAGAGCAGCTAAATATTATTGCAGTCCAAAAAATGTGAAAAGCAAAGAAATCAGCATACTGAATGTCAGCCAGAAAAAAAGGAAGGTATATACCATAATAAAATATTATTATGGATGCCTCCCACCTCTCACCTTTTTTAGATAAGTAAATTCTTGGTCCAGGTAAAAAAAAAAGGGCATCCCTGCACCCATCCAACCCACAACTAGTATAAATTTGAGCACTAAGAATCAGTGGGCGCTTCTACTGCACATCCATCTCTCCCTGGTTCTAAATATTTTCTTCCTGTTGTTTGCTGCTACAAGTAAAAAATAGAGTGAGCATAATTTTGCTCCACGATAGTTTCAAACCTCCTAGCAAACCAATATAAAAGTGTAATGAAATAATAATGTATTGTTCTATTCTAGACGCAAAACGGAGAAGAACATAGTTTGAAAACCGTTTCATACAAATTATTTACCAGCTTTCATATTTGTTCTAAATATAAAATAGATTCTAATGGTCTTTTAATGGTACAGTCCATTGATTAAACATATCATTGATAATGCCAATGGTAAACTATTGCACATACCAGCCTTGCTGGTTCCAACTCTGATCAATCTCCGTGGTTTTAAATTGCAAAGAAACAACTCAACACATTTTTAAGGGAAACTCTTTGAAAAAGAAACATGTAGGCTTCCATTGCTGACCACTACTTCTGAAAACACTAATTGAGCTAGTTGTTCCTGACTATCATTCAGACTTTTGTGGCTCAGTTCTGCGATGTGACACAAGTGTGTAGAAATGTCTTCTGACTTTTATCAGAGTTCCCAGATCTTCACTATTGCTCTGGCCAAGTGACTTTGAAATGACTGAAGTTAGTACATCAGCACAGCAATCATACAACTAGCTTTGTATGTGCAACTTACTATTCCTCAGACACAAAGTCAGTAGCATACTGAAAAAACTGACTGTAATCTTTCAGCAAAACTGGTTTTATTTGTATTAAAAAATAATCTAAAATGTTTGTCCTAGCAACGTGTAATATCACTTGCATTTTGGAGTGCATGGACACTAGCAGCTCAGGTGGTGGTTTAGTGTCTGGTTCTTTACGGCAGATTCGGGCCACTGACATGCCCAGTGGATGATTTGTCTGCTGAGCCATTGCCCCAACCCTGAGGAGTCACAAGCAAAACAAAAGTGTTTTTTTATTGAATATATTTAAATATTTCATTAGCTTCTCATTTTAAATGTTATGATGTTTTAACTAGGTAAAAAGGTATAATTCATTGTTAGAAGCTGAGCCAGAATAGTTCCCACAGCTTTGTGCATACTGTGCAAGTACATACTAAGGGAGCAGAGTAAAATCACACCCATATAGAACACAAAAATGTACATGGTTGTTTCCTAAATCTCATTAGAGACATGGGAATTCCACAAAAATATTTTTCCACAGCTGTTAATTGCAGCTCTTTAGGGCAACATACAGTGCTTGGGGATATTCTCAAACGTGCAGAAGCCACTTGATCTGCTGCGAAGGCAATGCTTTATCATGTAATATTACTAAGCATCTGCTCATTCACATTACTTGCTGAACATCTTGAGTAATGGCCTTTTAAGGCAAAACAAGTGGAACCTCTCCTAAGTTTCTATGCTAGGTCAGCTCCAGATGAGTGAGTCTACGCAGGACACTGCTCAAGTAAGAGTGAACACATGGGCCTCCAAGAAATGATTAATTCTTAACTGACTTTCTGAAGCGAGCTTTGTTTTTAGTTATGATTAGATATCATGTCACAGAAAGCCGTCCAGAAGAGCCATGTGTTACATTAGTCTTATACTGTGCAGAGATCAGCTGCTTGCCCTACTCTGTTTGTATTTATTTATAAAGCAAGACAGCCTTCGAGACCTGTAATGAGATGCTGTAGTTTTTTAAAGAGGTAAAATAATTTTCAAACACAGACACACAATGAGTTTATTTATTTAAAAAGTTGTTAAATAGAGTCTGGGAATTCAAATATTCAATGTTGACATTGTGCAGAACTGGACACGAGCCAAATGCAACTTTCTCTCTCCCTCTCTGGAGACACCCAATGAACCAGGAATTTAGACTTTCTCCTCCTTCTTTACTAAATAGGTAAAAGTCATTAATTACAGGCAAAGCGGTATCTGAGCCATAATCAAGTAATGGGATACTTTATTTGAGAACTACAAAGGGTTCTAAGTGTGTTTAGCTGTAAATGCAAGGCCCAAAGTAGCATGTCTGACTCTGGAAAATGGACTTTGTAAACAGACCCTTCCTTCTGTTGAAACATTTTATTACACGTTACAAAAGCAGAACGCCTTTGTTTTATATTAAAATGAACCCCTCATATAAAGCTGTCATTTTTTTCTCCACCACCTAACGAGAGCAATGATCCAATTACTAACTTATTCTATGCCAGGCCTAGATGTGAAGAAAAAAAAAGTCCATCTGGTGTTGGCTAAACTTTGTTTGAAGAGGCCAGCCCTTTAAATCAGTAGAGATTAGTACCCAAAATAAAGAGTTTCTGCGGAAGGCCATGCACAAGAAATACTTCCAAATGTGATGGAAATCCCCCAAAACAAATGGGTTTAAGTGCAAAAGTAACTATTGAGGATTAGTGGGGCACTCGAGCAAATCCATGACAAATATTACTGAAAGCAATAGATACTGCCCGCAAGGAATAATTCCCAGTTCAACAAGGAGACCATGCTAAAAATAGGGCATAACATAGGTCCTCATCTCACCAAATATATCAAAAACTAATGATCAGATAACAATGAGCTGTATTGAGCCACTACCTGAAACAAGTCTCTTTGTTGCCTGCATCAACTCAAATTTCATAAAAATTAATAATAAGACCTGATTGCACATTGTAGATAGTATAAATGTATATATACAATGTAATATATAGCAAAGGCAGACAGATCAATAGATAGATAGATAGATAGATAGATAGATAGATAGATAGATAGATAGACAGATAGATAGATAATATTGCATCAATAGCTTCTCATCTAAGTTTAGACTTTGAAAAGCTTTGATGAATCACTTTACTTTACAAGACATTTAAAATGGACAGTGATCTGTATATGCAACACTGACCATTCCTTGTACCCTGGTGCACACACAACACAGAGGTCTGCAGAAATCAGCCGGCTATAATGGATGCTGTTTACAAGACTGCTGACATCTATGACTTGGATAATGTATTGAGTAGGAAGAATGGTTGCGTTACTGTAGAACAATTTCCTACAGGCCAATAGGTGCAGTCTCATTTTCTATAAAGCCTTGTTTTTAAACCAACATTTAGTAAACTACCAACCATTCCCCATAAGTGTGACGATAAACATGCATGCCACAATCCAGACACTTACAAGGCAATTAAAGAGCTTTGGGGTTTCAGAAAACAGGACAGACACTAAAGTGGACTGATTAAAAAAGAAAGTATTTTAGATTAAAAAAAATATAAAGAGATAGACAAAGATATATATAATATATAATATATATATATACACACACATGATGGATAGATAGATAGATAGATAGATAGATAGATAGATAGATAGATAGAAAATTAAAGATACAAAAATAAAGATACATAAATAACAGACAGATATAAAAGTAAATTAAAAAACATAAATACATACATAATAGATAGACAGGGTAAAAAAAAAAAGTTTATCTTTTGATTTACATGATCTACATCTAGTTATCTACATGAAAGTTATCTTTAGGATATAAAAACTGCAAACATCAGATGGAGGAGACGCTCTTTTTCCAATTTTCCAAAGAAAGAAAGAAAGAAAGAAAGAATAAATTCCAAGTAATTATGCAACTAATAGAGAAGTAAACAGCTAGCCAAATATAATTCTATTAAATGCAATAGTATTAAAATTACTATTGAATTGTTGAGCTGCAGGTACACAAAATGTTTGCAATAAAAAGTATACAGTTACTAATAAATATGTAATGAAGATATAGCTGAATTGTCCAAGAAATAAATGAGCCCCCTGGGTATGTTTAGAACATTTCAGCCCCAATCCCCTGGGAGAAATCTTTCCTACCAATGGGAAATAATGTGTTCCTGGTATATTTTTTGGTTGAATATTAGCATCTTGTGCCAAATGCAATAAAGAGGCACTAAGAGGTAATGGCAAAGTGATCGCAAATAAACAGTAAGGAGCTGGCAGGATTTCACTGCCTCCAACACAAATCCGAATGGACTATTAAACAGGCACATAAACTTGCCAGGGCTTTTAAAGTCTGGACACAGGCAGCCAGCATAGACATCGGAAACCTGGGAAAGTGTGACTTTATTATGTCATATGTTGGGGACAGATCTGCTTCTACCTAAATGCCTGTAAAAGATAGGAGTGCTAAAGTGTAAAAGTAACAAGTGCAGGCCATTCATCTGGGATGTGCTAAACTAATCCCATCCTGAGCCTTTATGGGGCTGCTGGGTGGCTAGCGGCTAGTGTGTGGTGCCTGGACTCTGCACTGCGCTCCTACTGCTGCAGGTGCTATAACTGGGCAACCAGCGCTCCCCACAGGGCTGCCACTGAAGGAATTCATCAATGCTTATCTACATGAAGGTCAGACTATACACTGCGCTACTGTGTGATCTGATATACGGCTGTATATAGTATTACTTTCCATGGCCATTCAGGTTATGTAGAATCATATAACAGCCTGCAAAAATGATCAGATATGTTCTCAGCAACCATACATATCAATGTAGTATTCTATTTATATCTATGTATATATCAATATATTACTATATATGTGTGGTATTACTTTTTCATGCCAATCTACATACATATAAAATACCATAAAGACATCTGTATATAAAATGAAATCCACAAATACTATAGAAGTGAATGTAGTCTGACTTGTTCATGCCCATCCAGGACACAAATATTTATTCCCACATGGATACCTGGACACCTGTATATACAGTGTAATAAAATAAATATCATATTTTTTAATGATCTAGTTTCACCTTTCCCATGCCAATCCAGTTCACAAATACAAACACAATAAAGTTCTGTATATAATAAATATAAATGTGCATGTATTATTACTTTCCATCTGGTTGATGCCATAGCATACTACAGATATATAATCTGCCCCTTGCCCCATCACCTTACTGAAATATAGCAGATGTACCTACAGTAGAAGAAACATATCTATGTGTTATATAGTGACAATGTAGCCATCGTCTGATCAGCACCAGTTATGTCTGGGAAAGTCAGGCTGACTTGTGCCAGTGTGCAGTGTGTGCTGTTCAGGTGTCAGGCTTGTGTCAGTGTTGTCAGCTCCACACAACGTGCATTGTGTCCCTGATTGCTATGTGACAATTAGGGGGTTTATTTCCCAGACCTCTGGAGGGGTCCCTGTCTATTCAGCCACTGAAAGCATGAATGCTTCACTGTCCTTCTACATGGCAGTGCACAGGAAGAATGGAGGGCCGGCTGATTGACTGAATTACCGGGGTCACCAACAAACCCCCTTACATGTGACACCTCCAATCACCAAAAAGAAAAGACATTTCACCAGATCCGACCAGAGCCAATCCATACCATCACCGAGATGGGTTACCTTATGGACAGATTTATGATATATATAGGAAAGAGAAATGGGGAGAATGTGCAGGACATTGCAATGGAGGGTGAGAGAAGAAATACATGAATAGGTAGAAAGATACAAGAGATATAGAGATGGATAAATAAATACATAATGGATACACATACATCTATAACTAAATAATAGATACATTTATTATATATTAAAGGGAATAAATAGATAGATGGATGGATAGATAGATAGATAGATAGATAGATAGATTGATTTATAGATAGGTAGGTAGATAGATAGATAGATAGATAGATAGATAGATAGATAGATAGATAGATAAAAGATAGAGGGATAGATTATAGATAATAGATAGATAGATAGATAGATAGATAGATAGATAGATAGATAGATAGATAGATTTATAGATAGGTAGGTAGATAGATAGATAGATAGATAGATAGATAGATAGATAAAAGATAGAGGGATAGATAGATTATAGATAATAGATAGATAGATAGATAGATAGATAGATTATAGATAATATAGAGATAGATAGATAGATAGATTGATTTATAGATAGATAATAGATAGATAAAAGATAGATAGATAGATGGATAGATCGATAGATGATAGATAGATAGATTTATAGATAATTGATAGATTTATAGATAGATAAAAGATAGATAGATTGATAGATTGATATTTATAGATACAGAGATTAAGGAAACAAATAAATACAGAATAGTTAGATGGGGAGAATAGGCAAATAGATAAATCTATAATAAATAAATACAAATGTATATTATAATGTATCAAAAGAGATAAGATCGATATATATAAAATAGATAAACACATACAAGATAAATAGATACAAAACTAGGTGATCGAAGAAAGAAAAAGAAAAGAAAACGAAAAGAAAGAAAGATACAGATGACAATCTATGGTTGGGAAATCAATGATTTCTATAAAACAATGTCGGATTTAATCGCATTATTCACACTGCTCGGTTTGCCGGTAATTCGCTGCTTTGTTCATACAATTAGTAGCACATTCATCTAGTATGAATCGGATCTGCTTGTTATGCCGTGCTATAATTATATAAAATAAATGAATATGTCGAGTACTGATCTCGTTGTAAAATATAAAATAAATGCGATGGATATGTGTTCATTGAATACAGAGTATGCTGAGTATGTATGTCTATTGTAGACACTTGTTACATTTTCTAGGAAATGCCGGCAATCCATAGAATTATGATCAGACTGGCAGGTATTACCGCTGGGGTGAGGACAGTTTAATAACATTAGTAAATAAATGGCAATTGAACAATATTTCTAAACACATGCAGACATTTAAATTAAGAAATAAAAACTGACCCACGTGTAAATATTAAATGTAACCGGCTCACAATAGTAGCTACAAAGCTGTCTAGACCCTTTCTTTCTGTCCTCATGTAACTCCCCCAGCCCAGACTGCCCCATGCACTCTGAAGGGTTAATAGTAAGTAAACTGATTCTAAGCCAGTCCTGTTTAAACGGTTAAAGCAAATTTGGCTGCTTGTTACGCAGCGCCCACTAGCGGCGAGCAGCGTCCCTGCAGCTTTTCATTCACTTTACCCTCCCTGAGCTTTCAAAACCAACTTTCTGAAAGTCCTGCCAGCCTCATCCCTGCACCGAAGTACAAGCCAGCCCAGCAAGTTGGACGTGTTGCAGCATCATTGAGAAAGCAGCTGTGGTGCAGCAGATGGCCCAGATCAGGGCATCCCTGTGTAGTCCCTACATGGTCCCTGCAGTGCTGGGGAATGCAGGGATTACTATGCCTGGATGGGCAGCATACATTCTACAAGATGGCAGAGAAGCCATAGCACATTGCACCTACTTGTGGCCAGTTTCCTTGCCCGGCCTTTGGATCTCATGGTGACAGCTCTGCGGTGATGGCTCGCTGCAGCTTTCCTCTTGGATCTTTTCCTTTATTTTTTCTTTTTCCCCCTCTCTCTGCCTTTCACTCTCTCAATCCCCTTCTCATTCCGGACTCGCTATCTCCCCAGCACTGTCAGTTTAGACACCTTCGCGCATGCGCCCTTCACCTCCAGCCTCTGCCAAAAAAGTTTGCTGCCATTTATCATTTGGACTTCAGATCTTGTCACATGGAGCTTTCCCCCGACCATGTCTGCAGAATGCTGAAATGTCCGATCAGATCGAAACCCCTCCATTCACCGCTCTGTATTTCACGTTTCATTGGGAAATGAGATCGCAGCATGCAAGTGACTGGGGACTTTGTATTCATCATCAAATTAGTACAGCGCTACGCTAAATGTAGGCGATACATCATATCGAAGAATTTGTTTAATGGAAACATAGAATAACGATATCACATGTATGATAGATTGTGGCGATATACCTATATTAGATTTGTTACAATACATTGTATTCTATTCTATCATTTATCCATCATCCGTCTATTTATTTATCAAATATCTATGTATTTATTTCTCATATATCTATGTATCTATGTATCTATCCTCCCATCACCTGGCTACATCTATTTTCATTCGTTTTATTTTATATAATATCTTTTTATTTATGATCATTCCATTTATTAGTTGTCGATGTTTTTATATATCCAGGATCTATTTATTTATTACAATATATCAATGTATTTATTATCTATCATCATGTAATAATCTATAAAATATTCCGCTAGTTATCTATAATCAATCCATCTATTTATCATTCAATCGTCCAATCCTGTTTCTTACTATCAATCTATCATCTAACAATCCATCTATCAATCAATCGATCATTTCCTCTATGAGATCCCTATGGACAGAGCTGGTGCAGGATATAATAGGAATCGAATCGGCTGTCATTATGAAATAAATACGCATTTGATATTTGAATTTACAGCTCAATGCCCATCACATGTGTGTAGAATTAATATATAAGTCATAATATTGATACCTGGATGTAGACTAATACATTACTAATCATTATCTTTCCAAATACCTGCTACCTGTAGCTTATGTAATACGCACCTGGGGCACACCTGGTCAACCCAATCTTCACTATCTAATAAAACCTGTTTAATAAATGGCGAATATTTGTTGTCATTATTTTATTTTCAATAGATTTTTATTGAATTATTTGTTGTCATTATTTAATCGGTGACTTGTGTCAGGTCTGTAAATGATGTAAGAATAGAACACCATTTACATCATATACAGTGGTATGTAGGTGTGTAATGTATATCCAGATATATATACAAGATCTTATATAAATAATTGGTGTCTTATGTACATCCTGAGATGTTTCAAATACCTGGCTACTGATGCTGCAATGATGGCAGCCAGGAATTGCACCTTGATAATAAAATAATAATAATACATGATGTGTTTGTATACAAAGCTGACCCTCTCCTTCTCTCTCATTCATTTTCAAGGTAACTGTCTATGTATATGAGGAATGTTGTTTGTTTCCATATATACAGATGGACAGAATGTAGCTGCCAGGTGTAGCTTTTCCCATGCTGTGTGCTATTGGTAGCAGTGAGCTCTAGATGTCGGTGCAGGCACTCCTTATCACATAGCTCTCTAGCATTGTATTTGTGCAGTGAACTTTGCATGCTGCTATTCATTCTGAACTTATATTCTCCTAGCTACCAGTAAGATTGATTTGATCATTGTAATGCAATTATTATACTGTTTACCCAACGCTTGATTCTAGCTATGGCTGTGAAGAAATTAAAGCAGGACTGGGTGTCTAGAAGCATGTAGTTTTTTTTTTTTGATTGCACATTGAAATGAAGCAGTCTCCCTTATTTAGTCTCAGGACTCCAGTTCACTCAATTAGACAAAATGGAAACAATTTTCTCCCCTAGCAATAACTCACACAGTTCTGCAGATCACTTTCAAAATATACACTTTATTAGTGTATGCTGACCCCAGTGGCATGGGGTGGCAGGAGTGATCCCTAGTCCCACCCCCCACCCTTGGGCTGTAATTATTAGAAATTAATTGGGTTCAGGACCCTGGGGTTGCATTGGTAAATTAATAGCTTGTCTGCTGCTGGATTGCCTGTCCACAGAGGTGTAAGGAGCAAGGGACAAGAGAGGCAATCCCTATGGGGCTGAGGGGGGCCACTGAGGACCCCCTGTCCATATACAATAGGCTGGATTGTGCCACATCTACACAGCCAGACAAGTTTATTTGGTGAGATTTTCTTACTATACTGTGCTGTCACAGGGGGCTTCAGGGGTTAAAATAAAAAAAAATCTCAAGATGCTGTATACTAAGAGCTGTCGTGCTCCAGTATAAGTGAAAAGGGAGCCTAAGGCAAAAGGAAATTACTGCAAGCCTGTGTGACCTTTCAGAGAGGTAATCAATCAAATGATCAACAGGGATATTTATCATTGCTGTATGGGGCTGCACTGCGAATGCAGGGGAAGGAAAGGGAGACAGAAAAGTTTGGATAAAAGCGATAAGCCTGGAGACAAATGCATGAACTGTAATAAATGGAGAAATCTCAGTGTTTGTGTTTTCTCTCCCTAGCCTGGCACTGACTTAAAGAAAAGAACTCCCCTCCCTTATGGGTCTGCAGCCTGGTCCATCCTGATTTCCTATTTTATAATAAGGGGGTAGAAGGGTGTGCAGTACTTTAACACTAATCTAATGATTACTGGTGCACATGTGCACGCCTTTACACTGCACCCCTTCCTGGATGAACACACAACTTCATTAATAAGGCAATGGGCATAGTGCACAGCACACAGATTTCATGGTTCTGATTGGTCAGTGTTGGGAAAGGGGGAATCTCATTGGCTGGGTTAGTTTTCCCAAGACTCTCTTCTTTGCGTTATTAAAGAATACAACCATGAATAATAAACCTGGCAAATATAAAATTATACTGTAATTGTGAGAAGGAGCATGGATTTTTAGTGCAATATATATATATATATATATATAGATATATATATATATATATCCATATTAATTTATCAGAATATATTTTTTTTTTAATTTTAATAGGACCAATACCAAGCAATCAGGTTTTGATTTTTCAGTTCCCCCCCTTTCTAGACTTTTAATAGCCATGCACTGGTGCAATGTCAGCTAGTTGCAGCACGTTGATCTCTATTTCTTGCTGTGAATGTTGGAGCTCCCGATCTATTCGATCTCTATAATCTATATAATGAATATACACGGTACAATGACTAGGAAGAAGAAGGGAATGCGGGGAAGGGCAGGGCAGCGTTGCCCCGATCAGTCAGCCCCATCCCTTGAAATTGGCGCAGCGCTATAATTGAGAGCTGTTTTGTGTTCTGGATCTGTCCAATCCCATTAACCTCTTATGAGCTGAACAATGTGCAGCGCTGAGATGTAACACAAGCTGGGGTTAATTACCCTGGGGTCAGTAGTAGCCGAGGCAGGCTCAGATTTGTGGGGGATTACATGCAGAGGGCACAATTTCTGGGGGCATTGAGATCACCAACATTACCATAATGATGGGGACACCGGGAAGGCATTGCACAGGAAGAATGGGCTGATTTTATCGTTTTAGTGTTGGTTAATGTACCTCTTTTATTAATGAATCATTTATTTATGACACACAAAAAGCAATATATACAGCCGCACATTGTAGAAGCCCTGGGATCTCACTGATATATCCATAAAGTCATTTCTTGGTTTTGTAAATAGCTGGACCCACCATTCAGGGCTGAATAATATGTGGAGATTCTTTCAGATGTAAACTCAATAACCCAACTTTCCATCTCCTAAAAAATAGGTGTCACAGTAAATTTAAACCCAGAAGAATTCAAAGCAATATACAATATATAAGGATTCAAAGCAGTATATAAAGCATACCTAAACTCAGAATTTTCACTTTACATAAAAGGGTAGACAAAAATTCTTTTTTTTTTTAGTTGCAACACCCTTTCTTTTAAAAAAAAAAAAAAAAGGGTGCACCACCGCCCACTAATTCTCGATCACTTAGGAATGGGGCGCAAAGCTTCCTGGGATACCTACGTCACATACCCCGGGAAACTCTTGGGTGCTCCTCCTTCTGCGCATGCTGGAGCATCTCAGACATGCGCAGAAAAGAATAGAAAAATTTGCCAATCCTACGCATGCGCAGTGAGATATGCAAATTATTTTCATCCTACGTCATCTGATCTCATGCCTAGGTCAGGTGACATAGGAAGAAGAACCCAGAAAAAGAGAAGATGGCGGCGGTGATGCAGGACCAGATGCAAGACAGTCCCAGATGGATCGGACTGCCCTGTGGGATTGAAGATAAGAGTATGTTTTCAGGGGGTCAGTTTTGAGTTTAGTTTCTCTTTAAGAGTTTATTGATGTGGGCCCCTACTAAGTGGATTCACCCTCCCTGTGGTCATTATTACTGAATCAGAAAGTGATGAGAAATCCCAAATTGTACAAGACATGAAAGGTGCCATGCACAAACAAATCACAGGTTTGTTTACTTTACCATGTCCAAATAATTAACTCTTTCAACACCACAACCTAGGATGTATGTCCAGGGAAATCATTTTTATATATTTGAAGAGATGATTAGAACCACCCTCATGGTTTTACTTCTTTTCTGGGATTTTTTAGAAAGATTTACCCTCACCTCCTATCCCAAACACAATGTTTTACCAAATACAAAGTGAGGAAAACTCTCCAACAACAACACTGCAAAATATGTTGTTCTGTAGTAGGGAAAGATATGAATTACACCTTTAACCTCACTCTTTACCTCCTTAAATCCTAATCTTAACCCAACCACAAATCCCATGACTTTGGATTCATGCTTACCCTGCATGTCCGAATATTATTGAGCCATCCTACTCACAGATCAGGGCTGATACCTTCCATTTGCTGCACTCAGCACCAATAATAACTGATTCAATCAATACCATGTTGACTTTTTCTTTAGAACATTTGACAGTTTTGATTTATGGACATTTAAAATATTCTAAAATGTATTTAATAGTAGTTGACTAATTTACTTTGCTTCTATTTATGGAAACAATGAGTAAATGAGACAATCAAGTCAGTGAGTACACAACATGTGTATACCCAACAGAGGCTTGTGCACAGTGACCAAGAAATCATCTAACAAGGACTGAGAGCAAATGTGAATCCACAATTCCATGAGAAAACTGATCAATGAAAAGGAAAAATCCAGAAATCTAAAAATGATTTAATGGTTTAAAAACATTTAATGATCCTACCATTAATGAAAAATGAAATAATACTTACCTGTGCCACTGCTGAACTTCATTCTCTTAAAGACATAAGGTTGCTAAATAATATTTACCATCTGTGGCATACTGAGCATCCTTCCATTGGCCCCTATGTTCCTATTGTGTGTTGTATTGATGTAGGGGCAAGGGGAAGGAATCACAGAGCACAGAGGGGGACCAGTTATTTGGGGAATATAGTGGAGAAAGATGTTTCTTCAGCAAGCTTTAGGCAAGTGAAGATCAGTGGCATGGTGTGACTGCTGTGAGATTTAGATATGGAGAGCAGGGTCCATTGGTCCCAATATAATTCTTACCTTTCAGATATACACTCCATTCATGTAATTGTCTTCAGAATAGGTACCCCCCCATTAGTAAAAGTATGTAGAGTGCACAGGGGTACTCTAGGTAAAACTTTCCACCAAAAAACATTGCCATTTGAGAGTAAGGGTCACATGGCTAAAATAAAAATCCCTAACTATATTGCAAATTTGTGAATTCATCCATATATCTACTAATTTTGGAAATGCTATTTTTTTATTAGAGTACATTAGCTTTTACATTGCACATATTAAATATCACCAAACAAATCATATTGCATATTGCTTTTATGTACTTTGTACAATGATTATTAAATATTACTCCAATGAGCCAAAGATTGACATGTAAAACCAAGGCTAGAACAGAAGGGAACAGGGGTCACTTGGACAGGAAGGTACAGACAGCAATACAATCTGCAGAGATCCTAGCCTTTCTTCCCTCAACTAAAACTTCCTATCCAAAACATAGAAGGCAGTTGTTGAGAGAACTGGCTTTAGGTCTAACAATGTGTAGTTTATTGTATAAAATAAGCACAGGTTCATTTCATTTTATTGAACTTAACCTTAGGAAATCAACCCCTATATATACAGCATATATGGTAAGTTTATTGGTGACCTGCAGACAGGTCGGCAATTGCCAAGAAAATAAACTGCAGGCTCTGTGTACTTTGCTTTCTTTTCTCAGATCTGTGCAAAAGGCACACATTGGTAGATCAACATACATATGGCAAAGTTAGGACTGTGTTCTATATTCTCATGGCACTTCGCTTTAGCCAAACCAAGATCTAAGTATTTGTAGGACAACATTGCAATACACACAACAACACACACAGACCCTAATACATCATTTAATTTAAATATCTGCAATGTAAAACCAGAAAGTTTATTGGAAGGGACTAGAGTAAAGTTTCTCAACCAGGGTTCTGTTGAACTTTAGAGTTCCTCCAGGGGTTTGCTAGGGGTTCCTTAAGCAATGAGCAGTTTGTGACTCTCAGGCAAGTTTAAATGACACTAATGATCTTCTTGGCTATATGTAAGGGTGACATGCTTTCCACCGGCCAACAATGTAAGCATTTTCCTACTTATCACCACACTAAAGCTACGTACACACTTCCAATTATTATCGTCGGAAAACGAACGACGAACGTTCCTGCACGATATATATGAACGATCGTATAGCACCGATCCTGCACATAGAGGTAACGACACGATCGTTCGTAGATATTGTACACACAATAGATACGATCGTTTAAGCGATAGAGGAACTATGTGGACGACAGGAAAGTGAACGGACGTTCGTTCATCACGCATGCTCTGAACATGGACGATCAACGAACGACCGTACACACGAACGATGTTCAACGATCGTCGCCCAATCCGATCCGCCGGTCCGGTCGTTCGTTTCCAACAATTTTCCTCGTTCGTCGGCGTCGTTGGTTACTTTTTTACGAACGATTTTTTGCCCAATCGATCGTTCGTCGTTCGATTGGAACGATAAAAATTGGAAGTGTGTACGCACCTTAAGGTACTGTGGAAATAGTAATTACAGAAGAGGTTGCCTACAACTTGAAAGTTATTTTAGGGGTTCCCCCATGTAAAATAAAATGT
Source organism: Pyxicephalus adspersus (assembly GCF_032062135.1). NCBI lineage: Eukaryota > Metazoa > Chordata > Amphibia > Anura > Pyxicephalidae > Pyxicephalus > Pyxicephalus adspersus. The sequence continues at coordinate 48,158,505 of NC_092861.1, forward strand.
TGAAAAAGGCTGGTTAAAGGGAACCAGAAATCCTTCCCACTGAATCAGTACTTGGCTGGAATACAGTTGGGCCATCTTAGAACAGAAGGTATTCACATCTCTTATTCCATTATATATGCTAAGCAGTGAATCACTAATGCCACTCTGGCCTATGGCTAACTGTACACCAAAAGCTGTCATTATATAGCACAGACACCGCCTAACATATAATCATTTATTTCCATCTGCATATGGCTGTTTCACACTTGCTAGATACCGTCAGTGCAGTGTATGGAAACAATGGCTTCTATAGAGAAGGGCCCGCACTATGGGTACTACTAGGCAGGAAATAAGAGGGATATTAAAAACAGCTTTGATTTTAAGTTCTGTAAGTTAATTCTGATCAAATAAAAAAATTACTTTTTTATTTGCCTATGAATTAGAATATAAAACCCTCTAATACAGCCTTTCTGAATTTTTTTTAACATGGGGGAACCATTGAAGTAACTTTTAGGTCTTAGGGAACTCCTGCTATAATTACTATAATCACAGCCCTCAGTATATTAGTATGGTGGTGAGTAGAAAGAATACGTCTTACATTGTTGGCCACTGTGAAGAATGTCTTCTTTACAGATAGATCATTGGCCTTACTTAAACTGACCTGAGAAGTATAAAATTGCTCATTGCTCAAAGAACCCTGATTGAGAAATACTGCTCTAATATGTGTAAAGTTAGGATTATAAAGACTGTGTGTTACATACTTTATATGACTTATTTATGTGTTACTTTTTTAACCATTTTCTTAAGACAGAATTTGCATTACTTTAGTTTTTTTTTTTATTTTGTCCCATTGGTAATTTCAAAAATGTATGTTTCTAGTTTTACATAAAGTGTGGTTTACATCAGCTACTGCACTGATTTCAGCTGTAACACAAATGTAATTCTGAAACAATTTTCTTTCTTTGATATTATTTGACAATAAGCATTGAAAACTGTTTTTTGTTTTAATTTGCTACAGTTATACAAAGATGGTCTACAGCGCCCCCATGTGGAAATATGCAAAATCACACACACGCTGAAGTCATTTCACAGACTTGCAAAGTATGAACATTGTTATTATTCATGTCATAATTCAAGCTTGGAAAAAGGTGACTCATTCCAAGAGTTAAATGGATTTCATAAGTCAGCAACAAAAAAACCTTTGGATATAAGGATTACTTAAAAAACAAAATTATATTTATTTTTCTTTAAAGCTAAAACCTGCACAGTGTAAGAAATACCACCTATATAAAAATAAAAGGGTAATATGTCACCTCCTAATGACCTTGTGAAAACATCAATGTGTGACCTTTGCCCAAATGTATGTAAAACTATTCTGTTAAATGTCCTTATATTTACAGATGGGAGCATATCTCCAGTCAGAGTGATGTGGAATTTGCAGTTATTTTATTCCAATAAAAACATTAGCAGATTTATATGTTTAGTAACTGAACTTGCAGTGATGTCTCTTTAAATTAAACTATGTTCTCACACACAATGGGGTTTCTTTACTAAAGAAGTTTAGACTGACCAATGGCTACTTCACTTAGCTAAATAAATGGGATGAAAGTACATTTTACATAAACACCCAATAACATGCTAAAAAGAAAAAGTGCATTAGTAAGTTTGATTTAATTTGATACCTATAGAAAATTGGAACATGACTGGTTGCTATAGTGGAGAAATATACAGACACCTATGTGTGCATATTGTTATTTACAAAGAGATACAATTAAAGTTGAATATTGTTAGCACGTTTGGTTAAATAAAGTGAACAAGGTTTCTCCTTGTTTACTAAGCTTAATAAACATACATTTTATTATGTGAACGTGTGTCGGTATTTCTTAAGTAAATACACCCCAGTGCCTCTAAATCGCCAAAGAAAATCATGTATGCAGTTATAAGATGAGTCAATTATTATTATTATTATTACAATATAATCAACAGTATTTATATAGCGCCAACATAATATGCAGCGCTGTACCTAAAATAGGGGTAACTAAAGACAGACAGATACAAACAATGACTCAGGAGAATGAAAGAACCCTGCCCAGAAGAGTTTACAATCTATTAGATTATGCTCTATTAATATGTGAACATACATTGATAATTGGTTCATAAATTATTATATTTTTTGATATGGGGGATTTAAAGGTATGCTATATATTGAAACATTAGAGGCCAACTCTAGTCCAAACTCTTTACTTATTAACTTAGAAGAGTTATCCTCTCACAGATTTGTTTGCTCTCCGTTTTTTTGGGGGGGAGTTTCGCACTAACTTCCTACACCCTTCACTATGTAACATAGAAGCTTCTTGTCCTGATGACATCCAGTGTGTCTTGCTGTCTCATGGCATCATTATGGTATACAAAAGCAGTTTTTTTTTTTACTATTCATTGATTTCTGATCTGATAAAATAAATGGATCAGAGGTGTGACATTTACACACCTTTAGTGTTTTATTACTGCATCAAATCAACATTAATGGATAAAAAGTGTAAATGTGACAGAAGAAATAAGACAAAGGTGAAGTGTGCACTTGCTGCAGTACTCCCATTGGTATTCCAGGGGTTAATCAGAACAAATATACTTTGCTTCTATTTGAATTTTTGTGAAGGACAAGAGAACAAGATTAATGGCATCACCTGACCAATTATCTGTAAGTAGCTGACCCTACCCTGTAAGTCACACAACAGTCAGGATTCATGTGACAGCGCAAAAAGCTGTTTAATCATGGCACAGCACATTCACACTGACCCAGGAACTCTTTGCACACGAATATGCTTTTATCTAAAGGTATATCTTTAACATTGACCTGTCTTTATTACTGCTCACCTAACTTACATGTTGTAAGACATGCTATGTCAGAGTGATAAATATCCCTACTATTGTTTTCATTTTTCCCAGCACACCACGAAACTGTCAGACTGAAACGACTAATAAATATTATATGTATTTGTAAAATTACACTGTTTGGATAGAAGCACACAACTAGAACATTTGCATACAAGTCACAAATTAGTAGGGATTGCCTAGAAGGGGTTCACTTGCGGGACACTTTGGGCTTATTCACCTTCAGTCACAGCGGGGCTTTTATATTGATGCCAACCTACTGAGATTATGCCAATGCCTTTATAGTAGATATATGTGTAAGATTAAACAAATCTACATTCAGACAGGGGTTTATTCTTTTTTTTTTCCAGTAGGACCCCTGCATTTTTTTATTCAAAAAGTTTCTGACTTTACTTTACTTTAAAGTTGAATTTCAGCCTTATCCTTAGTCTCACAAAGTTATACAAGCTCCTCTACTGGTGTGGTCCGCCAGCACAGTGCCTGGCTAAGGAAAGCCTTCCAGCACCAATTTCTTTGCAGTTCTGAGATGTCATGTGACCAAAAAGTGAAACTGATACTAGAAATTGTGACAAGGTCTGCGACAATAAACCTTTTGGAACACTTACCTTTCACCATGCCCAGAAATCAATGCAATGCCATGGCCCACTTTCATTAGCTTATGGAAATGTTTTGCTACCATGAAAGGACTGGTTGTATATGTTTGCCTCTAACTCCTCCAAGGTGAATGGTTCCAAATCCTCTCACAGTTGCTTCTAGGAGTTTTTTTGGGTTCCTCTAATATAATTATTATTATTATTATTATTATTATTATTATTATTATTATTATTAATAATAATAAACAGGATTTATATGGCGCCACCATATTACGCAGAGCTGTACATTAAATAGGGGTTGCAAATGACAGACTAATACAGACAGTGATACAGGAGGAGGGGAGGACCCTGCCCCGAAGAGCTTACAATTCCTCTACATGTAATTCTGGTTTGAGAACTTTTTAAGCATCTTTATTGCTAAATTGGAGAACAGTTCTAACACTTATATGTGTTTATATACACACTAAATTGTAAAGAATGATTATTTAAATTTATCTTTACAATTTGCATGCTGGAAACTTTAGGTAACAAATACTGTGCTAACCAGGGTTGATGTTAAGGTTTATCACTGCTATATATTCGTGGCAAATCCCAACAAATGTAATGCAGGTCCGGGGAATTTATGTCTGAGTTTAGCTGGACATATCTCATGTTTAGATGTCCAGCTAAACTAATGCTAGACAACCACAAGAAAATAGGCTGACACAGGTGAATGGTTATTGAACAGGTTTAAGTGATATGGATACATGATGTGGCATAAACAATACTAAACAGATAAAAGATATCAATATCAGAAACTGTGACAACTTTAAATTTAAAAGAGCTTTAGTTACACCAGAAATGCTTTAATTCAAATTCTTTATTACAAACTTTATTTCACACATCCAGATGCTACAGCTGGGGTAGGCACAAATATCTTTATTGTATCACAATTATCAAACATAGTCCCCTATTTATGTTTCAGATTTAATATTAAAGCTCATCTAAAGGATGTAATCAATCCTAATTCTCTTTGCTTCTGCACTACCTGGAACCTACTGTCAGTTTAACAAACAAGGTCTAATTCTATGTATGGTAGCCACAGAGAATGAGTCTTCTTCAAACATCACTGAAATAACCAGGCAACAGAGATAATATTTAGATACAATGTATCTATTCTGTTACATTGTAAATAGTAGATTGCATATAATATATTCTAGTTGTTGACAGATGAAAAAGCTTTTCATTTGCACATTTGTCAAAGGATATATACACTGGTTTACCCTAGCAAATTTGAAAAATAAAATTATGCATCCGTACTTGGAGGAACTGTTCTTTTTTGGTTCGGACCTAAATGAGAAATGTTAGAAGAAAAATAATTATTTGACAAAGTAATGACCAAACTCCTGCAGAACAGGAATCCAATGACAAGAGATATGTATCCAAAAAGAAAACATACTGCAGACAGACTAAAGCAAACTCAACGAATAATTTTGGTAAATCTCTATTTTAGACTTGCTTCATAGAGGTGCATATAGTAGTTTAACTATCAGCACCCCATCAGTTCCTATTAGTTTTCTAAGATGGGTCAGCAAATTTGTTGTGATATTGATTTCAAGACTCTTGTGAGAATACAACCATCTTACCAACCATTTGTGACCATTTACATTACTATGGGCCTGGATAGCCTAACACACCCACCTAATAAATCCTTAGTTAAAACACACATAATCTTCCTCAGTATGAAGTTTGAACTCTTAGTAGTCATCAAATCAGGTGAGGGAGTTCACTTTTATTATTAAAATAACTCTCATCATAATATTGAAATAACTAATTAATTAATATTGAATTTTTTCCGATATCCTAATGCCCCTGTAAACTATTTTTTTCCAAACGCTCCCTGTAATTCCCACATACCTGTCTGCTGCTTCACTCATTACCAATTAATGCCTTTCTCTGACTCCTTCCACTTGTTGTCCATCCTGATTTTGGTTTATCCCCGACTCCACGATTGATTGCCGTTCTGGTACCTCACTTTTTGGCTGCCTGCTTTTTGGCTGCTAGTGTGTACATAGTGTGTCCAGGGTTGTTACCTGGACAGTCATTTCCACCAAAGCCCAAAACTCTTTGGTGCTCTGCTGCAAACTGGCGGCTACTTAGATTTTGCACCTTGACCACACCATCTCTGTTTTTTACTCAGAGAACCCATAGCTTTTCCAAGCCAGCCAACTACAATTTAGTCCTTGGTGCACGACAATGAATCTGTGTTCATTTCAATCAAAAATTTGTGGTTTTGACAGTAATAAGTTTGGAGTTCATGGTTGGTGATTTTGTTCAATATTACTCTTGATTTTTCAAGATTAACAGGATAACTAGTGTAACTAATTAGTCGGAAGCTAAAAGCTAACCTGTCATTAAAGTACAAATATTTGCCAGCTGCATATAATCAGCATCACAGGGTATGCAAGTGCCATGCATATTTGTTTAAATGTTAAAAAATCATTGGCTGAATACAAATAAGTGTTCTTAACATTTAATGGGGACTAATGAATCTCCAATTACCCATAACAAGGATAGTACACAAACATAAAGAAGGCCTCTGTGTTACATGAATTAATATATGTGATTGATAAGATTCGAGGATGGTATTAACACAAAAAAAAATAGTTGTCATGTTTGTTTTAATGACATCCTGCATCACAGTTGTTCATGTATAGCTCATAGGAACATTTACTTTAGATTCAGAATTAGAACTTGTCTATGTTCCTGGCTCAAAGGACAGAAAGGAGCTATATATCCATCACACAAATACTACTTAGTTATTCTTAAAACAAACATGTTATTTTAATTAAGTATTTCATGGAATGAAACAACTTGACTGGCCAAATTAACTAACAAAGAATGACTTCAAGGATCTATACTACATGGATAACTGCTAATGAATAAGAGGCATGAGTTTTAGTGCCAAATCTATTAGAAGTTTTCAGCAGAAAATGATCACTGCTTACTTCTGTTATTTGGATTTACCTCAAAGGCTATGGGGCCCCTCGTTGGCTTTTTCCATTGATTGCAGAATTTCACATAGGAAGGATTAGGTAACCATGTTTAGGATTTATACATTAAAAAAAAGTGTTATAAATGTGGGTCAATGTTTATCCAAGAGGTAATTGCCGTCGGGTCTGCTGTTTTGGTAAAAAATTATGATTGAATAAATTGCCTAAAAAGGACCTTCATTAAAAAAAAAAACTTACCTCCTCCATACTCCTGCCAGTTCTTAAGATGTGATAACTGTATTTGCTTTCTTTTATCAATTTAGCTTCATTTTTCTACAAATATAAAAAAATAGAAAATGTTCATTATGTCAGAGACCTTGTAACTTCCTGTGCACTAAACTTCAGTATCAAACTATGTTAAAGTGTACATAAAGTAGATGTGAGAGAAACCTTGGGTTACAATGCTGCTCCTTCATAGATACAGTACAGTAAGTCAGAGTTATCACCCTGGCACATGAAATGTATTACTGGAAGGGTATCCAGATAAAAATTAAAACAAAAAAAAAAAAGCCTGAAAGAAAGAAAACTACTGCAGCCACTGTATTTAAGGACTGGTAAGATGCAGTATTTATTAGAAGTACTGGGAAATTATAGCAGAAGCACAAGGATAAAAGACATAGAAAAATTAAAACCAGGAAGAGACAGAAAAGGGACAAGGACTAAAAAAAAGCGACCAGTGAAGACTTGGGTGCAGATTTTGTTTATTGGCTCTGACGCAATGTAGAAGGAAGAAATTTTCAGTAAATTCAGAGATATAGGCAGATATATCTGAATTGGTTCTTTGTTAAAAAGTTTGTCATCAAAATGTGAAAAGTAGCTTTCCCAATGAAAAGCTTCTGGGTGATGGGGGGTTAAGACCTAGACAGTTGTGTACTATTTTGGGGAACATGTGTCACCTATGGCACAGTTATACCAGGGCAGCAAAAGTCTTAAAGTGTTTCTTTGTAAAAAAAAAATAATTTGTAAAGTTTTGGATATTTTATCCAAAATCGATGTCACATTTATATGCTTTGGTTCCATTGAATAGATTTTCATAAACATCCTGTCAATGTATGTTATTTTTTGCTATAAAGCTATATTGCTATAAATCCTCAAATCCTAGCTGAAACTTTGTATTATTTTCTAATAATAATGTCAGTGTACATGGGATATAAAAAAATATATCACTGGAATAGCTTTATATAAACATGCTCCCCTAGGCTAGCTCCTAGTCGGCTGCAGTGGATAGGCATCCGCATTTAATAGATGGACTCATGCTGAAACCTTAGTACATTTTTACTTGTACATATTTTCTGGCACTGTACTGAATATAAGAATTTCAGGCCTGAATCAACAAGGCATTCAGAACAACATAACAGTTGTATTTGTTATTATTACAAAGTAATCAATTAACATTTTAGAAAATAAGCTTTGCATGATTTGTCCACTAGAAGTAAATGTTTCTTTATACCATCAATATGTTATTACATAGAAGAAAACAAGGGTGATAATGTTCAGACAATGACTAAAGCTTGTAATGCCTTACTGCAATCTATATAACTTCCTGCTTTCCCAGTCGACAGTATGAGGGAAAATTGTTCTAAGATAAACACAAAAGAATGGAAGTGTTTGTATAGGTGCACTCTGCCCCAAAGGAAGAGGTGGACTTACATATAATAAGATCATATCAAACAGAGTATCAGCATGCTAGCGAATGAGAACGTTTCTTGGAAACGTTGATGACAAAAGGTATGCTCCCCCTGAGACAGAGATAAGGATGAAAAGTGACAAAAGCTAAGGAAATCTGTCATTGAGCCCCACCAGGTTTAGGGTCAGACTCAGAATTTGTATTTGACCATATTTGCCTTTGGATATGGAGGACACTAAACTCTGCAACAATTGAGGCAGAAGTTTTACTGTTGTGTTAGGGAGCACTTCAAGCTGTATCTTGTGATGAAAAATGAAATACTAGTAGAGTAGACATGTTGTAGATGCTCAAAGTACATGAATTCCCATGATGGCTTAATTTAACACTATATTTGTGTGATGAAAGAAATGATGGAATTTGGCTCCATGGAGAGTTCTGAGCCGCAGATTTTTAAGGAAAAAAAGTTTAGAGAAATGCTTGCTGCATAGAATCCATTTATCAATTATGTTTAGATCACATAACGACAGTTTTATGGTCAATGCCATCTTACAACAAAGTCAACAAAATGTCAGAATATCAAATTATAATGATAAATGATTCCAGGTATTGTTAGTTCTGCAGAAGCTGAATAATTGCCAGTCATCCTAGGTAGGGAAAAGCAGAATTGAATTTTTTTGCTTTTCATCAGTTGTGTAATACTCTGTAAGGAACAACTTAGGTTAGTGAATGAGGTAAAGCTGTGCCCACTTCAAACATCCAATCACTTGCCAGCATAAATAATGTTTTCTTAAATTTCCCTCCATGTGACCAAGTGATTAAAAAAAACACATTGATTTTCTCCCATAGAGTTTGTTAATACTTTACAAAAGTGTTTTGAAAAACCATACACTTTATATTAGTCTTCCTTCAAGATGAACAGCAAGGTTCGTGCAGAGGAGTAGTGTTTTTCAACAGTTCAACAGTATGCAGATCGCTCTTACCCGTGTAAAAAGAGGGTGCATCATGCCCTTGCACTAATATTTGTACAATGCAGTGTGATTAGCAAGAGTGCTGACCTTCTACATTTATTATATTTGCTAATTGTCTTTAAACCATATATAAATTTAGTATTGTCTTGCATTTGATTAGCTTTGATTTGACTTTCATCTGCTTAAGGCAGCTGTTTTGAGTTGCACCTATATAAATGTAGGTTTGTTAAAAAAACAAAAAAAAAGCACAGACACAAAGACTTATCTATATGGGTCCTTCATCTTACAGATGAATGTAGGGGTGTTTCATGGAAAACACCTTTTTATGCCTAATCCTCTCTCTTTTCATCAACAGAACAGCTGGATAGAGCCTACTGTAAAAATACCAGTTGCTGCAAATAAAGCAAATAGCTAAAGTAAATTCATCATTTTCATACCAGTCGTCCTTCACAAATAATCCCAGTTTTTAATGTCTGCTCATACAGCTCAGGGTTAATACAGATGTATTTTCTTGGAAAGCAGTGGGACCTGATTTAGATATAAATTCTAGTTGATAACAATGCTGTAACAAAAATATAGAAGCTGCCATTGCTAAGTTATTTTTTTTTAAAAGGGCATTTTTAAGGACTGTCACATTGCCCTGTCCTAAGTACCCAGTAAGTCTATTTGCCTCACTGAAGTTTGAGACATCTATATAAAAAATCCCAGAGTGCTTACTTTTTTTTCATTTAAGTTCCACACATTCTACCTTTTAGTTTTTTTCTATGTCCATCCTAACATATACATTGGGGTGGGGATTATAGATAGGAATGTAATTTGGAGCACATTTTATTACATATCCTCCTATTTCTTTTCGTATCTTTACATTTATCTGTCATTTGATCACATTAGTGAGACATCCATGTAATATTGTGCAATGGTAAAATTCAAAGTTAACATCTGCATTTTAGAGAGCTTTACTGCCCTTTAAACCCTACACTAAGATGTATAAATGGGTGGGTGGATGATGAGTGATTTGTGTAAAGTTAGCACCAAGGGAAGTTTTTAACAGGATTTTGATTGCAAATGTCATACAGATCACTCAATGTCATAATTTCATGTGTGACATCACATTCCTTTAAACATGAACTTAATTTATTTTAAAGCAGCACCCAGGACTCAAATGGATAAAGCTAGTTGAAAGGTAACCCATATTTGATGATGCAATACAGGGAACAGCTACCACCAGTTCCACCTTCCTTGCACTATACTGCACACAAATGTTATACGTTTAGATATACATATATCGCCATCTGGTGGAAATGGATAAACATGTTATGCAATAAAACTAACTTTTTTTTAAGTCTAACAAAGTGTATTTAAACCCAAACACAAAGATAAAATATATTGTAGAACATAGGACAATGGTTTTACCTTGCCATCTGCAGCCAGATAACCCGTCAACAAAATAACAGAACACATCTCTACTGACTCCATTCTCCTCTTCTATCAATATATTCCCTATCAGCACATTAACATATAGCAATTTTTTTATCTCCCAATAACTACCAGATGTTCAGGACTAGGTGTACTTAGAGAACAGCATGTAGCATTTGTCATCTATCTTTAGTGGGAAAAGAACCAGTGACCACTTAGCAGAATCCACCTCTCTGCACCACTATTATTCACAAAAATTAGATTTATTGGATGCTGGAAGCTGAAATTCATGACGGGAAACTGAAGGAAACAGATGATCGATGGCCAGATTATTCGATTGTCAACTGAACTTTTGTCTACAGAGAAAGATTTCAGGGTTGACAGGGATTCAGAGTAAAGGAGAAGATCAGCTGTCAGGTTCCGGTGGCCCTTTTGGTCAGTATAATGACCAGTTGAATAAGTTGAAGCATAAATGTCTTCATAAAAAGAAATTTTTCACAGGATATGATGGGTCAGAAGACCACCTGAAGAAGCATTACATAAATAGTGATCCCCCTCAGGTGCTTAGAGTTAGATATGTTGTGATCGCAAAGACAGAAAGTCCATAACAGACTTAGGGCATGGTACTAGGCCAAATGGAATACTCAACAGCCTGCACAGATAGACCTGGTCTCAAAACCAGTAGTTAAAGCAGGACTTAAAAAGTAGGTGATCAAGCATGACTCCCAGTAGAAGGGAGATATGTCCATTCCAATAAATGTAGTATAATGCTCTTCCTATGGTGAGGACCTCAGTATTATTTCATCAGGTTAACCACCCCAGTTCTTCCATGCTGACCCTGCTGAGACACAGCTTTGCAGGACTGTCAAAATAGGATCCAAGAGCGCTCTGGCATGAAACAAATCAGACGTAAGGGCTGCACTGGTGAAACCCTCAAACAAGTAAGGTGAGTCCTGAAATAATCAGCAAAATCACATAGGCTGTCAGCTTAATTTTTTTTTCCATTTTACAAGTTAAAGTATTTGTACTTTAGAGCTGTTCATGATGGGTAACTTGTTCTTAAATGCTCTTTTGTGTATTATTGTTGACCACCAGCAGATGGTGCCATGTCTTCATGTTAAGGGGTTACAAACTCTTTCTCAGAAGACAAGACACAGCGCTGCCCAGTGGCCAGAATCTAGAGCAAGATTCATTTTCTGATGACATTGTCAGATTTTTCTGTGTATATATTGATGATTATCTAGTTTGTGTAACTAAAATTCCTGCTCTCATGTGAACCTAATAGTTTTCACTGTGATGTAGGAATGCTGGAAAATGTAACCCAGCATCCATTGTTCCTCTTGGTTTGGGTGTCATGTGACCACATCTGACTGACCCTCCAAACAACTTAAATCAGACATGAGAGGAAATTACAAAATACATTTGGCCAATCAAACCAATATTATCTAAACCTCGTTTCTTGGATACACTGTATTGACTCATCAACCCGATTGCTATTAGAGTGTGTGTTGCACAATTTTGGCTTTAATTTGTAGAAAGCTATTTCCTTTTTATCTGGGGCATAAACACAGACCTGTGAGCCATTTAATCACTTAAATGATAAAATCCCACCCAGCACCAGGCACTACATGATGTATCTTATCTAATGCATGTCCTATTGCCCCCAGGTAGATCACTAGGTGCTAGAGCTCTGCATGGGTAAAAGTAATCAGCATGCATCTGTGATGAGTATTAGACACTTCTGATTACCCTCACTGGTGCTTTTGTTATATCTCTGAACTGCTTTGTCATTTCCATTATCTTGTAACACAAATAAATGCCCCCTGTAGTCAAACCAAGGGAGACAGCAAACACTGGCCATAGCTACTTGGTAAGCATTGGAGCTTTAAAAAACAAATTCTGCACAATGCAGATAGCACATGGACCTAGGGCTGATGTAGAATGAATTATCATTTACTTAAAGTCTCTATGAAATTACTTTAGGACTTGTGGATCGATGTGCAGTAGGTGATCACTACTTTCACCCATTCCATGGTACTGTGCTACAAGGTACAAATCCAGCTGTCTTGTGAACCTGAACATGTAAATGTTCCTACTTGGAGAATATGCAGCACCTTGTGAAAGTATTTATACCCATGCCCTTGGTTGCGAGTCCTGCTTGTCTTAAAACAGATTTCCATGTGAAAATCTCTGTGTATATTAAATACACACCTCAAAAAAATGAAGAAACACAGAAATCATATGAGACGTCAGGTGGGTTAAAATATATCTCATCAAGAAATTTAACTCGACATGAGTGGTCAGAATCTCACAATAGAAAAAAGAAACCAAGACCAATAACCCACTGAGGACTGGATGAAAAACACTGAAAATCAAAGGAAAAACCACAAATCACAAAATGATGAGACTTGTGTGAGTTACAACTAATATTGTGACACAAGTTTGTATGGACCCCACATCTCTGTGTACACTGCTGACAATGTCTGGCCATGCTGGTGGTGATACAGTAAATAGCAATCCACGGCAGAGGTGGCGAACCTATGGCATGTGTGCCAGAGGGGGCACTCAGAGCTATCTCTGTACACTGGTCTCCCATTGGCTGTGCTATTGTCCCTGTCAGCCCTGCTGGCTGCAGAATTTCTCTTCTTCTCCCAGTCATCAGTTAACACCCAGAATACCAGGCTATGGGGAGGAGTGGCAGCTGATGTGTATTGAAGCTGATGAGTCCTGATCCAGCATTGAAAGGGTGAAAGTACAGAGGGGGAGTGGAAAGTTAGGGAGGGGGTAGGGGGGATCTTGTTTACTATGTCCTAAATATGGGAAGTACTATATGAAAGTTGAAGACATTGAACAGAGCTACACAGCAAAGGGTCAGAACTACCAGTCTGCTATACCTAGTCAGCACCAGTGGAACATGAGGCTTGTGTTAGAAGGTGCCTGTTGAATGTAAAGGGAACCCTGTAACTATGTATTGCTGTCACTAGTGCTTTAAACAAGATGTGTGATATGTGCTGCATTGCTATGCAATTGGCATGCATTTAGTAAAACTCCTGGTATTCTTGTAACACGAGATCTAAAAATTTAATAATATTGTAATTGTTTTTGCTGTCTGCACCTTAACCACCTAAGCGTTATACTGATGTCTAGATTTCTGTACCAAAAGCGTTACAGGTTTTCATGAATTTTTTTTTTTTTTTTTTTTTTAATTGTAGACCTGTTACTTACAGAAATATGTCCGAATAGGGGTCTAGTAGATATAATGAATATAAAAAATGTTTGAAATACTATCATGTAAAAAAAAAAAAAAAAAAAAAAATTACTTTTAATAAAATTAAAGGAAAAACAAAATTCAGTTTAAACAGGAATACATAAATAAATGAAAAATACTGAAAATGCGATAATTCAGTATACTGTATAGTAATATATTTTTCTAAAACACCTAGGTTCGCAGCGTCACATACCTATAGACAAAACCACATAAATATATTTTCTATTATTTTGTATTGGATTGGATACAGGACTTTGTATTCAATCCAATACAAAATGAGAACAAAATTCAAACTCTCATTATGTATTGGATTGAATACAAACTCCTGTATCCAATCCAATACAAAATACATACTTTGTATTTATTTTTAATTGAAACCCATTCATTCATTTTGTATTGAATACAAACTCCTGTATCCAATCCAAAATGAATGAATGAGTTTCAATTTGAATTTCCCCGCACACGCGCCGACGTCATCGCGCACAAGAAGCCGGCCGGCTTTTTTTTTCCTCCGCCGGCTTCTTGTTTCAGAGAGCACCCGGCGCTGGAAGGAGAACAACGCGGGACGATCAGCGGGACCAGGTAAGAAGCCGGCCGGCATCTTGAGTTGTAGTAGGTATCTCCAGTGTCCATCTACTTCTAGATGGTGTCAAAGTCAACCCTCTAAAAAACTTTCTGGGTCAGGGTGTTATAATGAAGGCTGACACATGTATTGAAAAATAGCTAATTTGTTACGGCAATGTGATGGGGCGAGCAGGCTTTAGAGAAATAATGCAGCTGCCATTGCAGATCCATAAAGAAATACAATTACCTGGATGTAAAGCTGATCTATAGGTTGCAGGAGACTCATCAGCAGGTGTGATAAGTTGTGTCAATTAGCTGAACACTGGAGCTGCATTTTCCTTCTGAAGTATTTATTGTGGAGGATACACTAACCAGGTCAGAAATGGTAGGATTTATTAATGAGGAGGTAAACCCAAACGTACACTGACCTCAATCCCACAGAGCAGTCGATCCATCTGGAGGTTTCTTCCATCGGGTCACGTGTAGTGCCTTCGATAATTGTAAAAAAAAAAAAAAAAAAAACACTAACGAACAGAATTTCTACCTTATATATATAAGGGTTGTCTAAGCAGAGCCAATCCTGCAGCTTTGCCAAGTTTAGTTGTATTACTCAACTAAACGTGTTAAAGCAGAACTAATGCAAACAAAAATCATAAGTAGGCAGATAAGTAGGCAGAATATTTTTGTTCCAGAAGGGAAATGCTGTGACTTCCACAATGAAACTTACCTGCTTGTTTTGCAATCTTCTCCAATGCCCACCATGGCACACACACATGCAGCTCAGCGTTCTATCCTGACATACCCAGCTACCAGGAACAAATGATTTCCATATACAAGCACAGGAGGGGTGTCTGTGCGGGCAATCAAGGATGAAGATCCCTAACCTAGGGAAGATGTTTGTGCCAGAGAAAAAGCACCTAGCCAAGTTTACTTAAATTGAAAAAAATAGCATGTATGTTTTATTAACATTCTTGCTATAATGGAAAATGACACAAAACACTAACTTACTCTAGAACTCCCCGAGTCAGGTGATCACTTACCTCCTCCAGGCATTGCACTTACATGCCAGTCCTCTGCCCACATAACTCCCCATCGATTTGGATCGGGCCATATCCCCTTAGGAGCACAGCACCCACTATAGGCAGGCCCTGCACATGCAGGAGGTCTGCAGGAACACATGATGTGAATGCCATGGCAGGGGTCACAGTAAGACAGTGTAAAGGGGTAGAATGGAAGTCTTGATTAGAATTGGAATATTTTGGCTTTAGGAAGAGCTATAGATACAACATGTACAAGGCTGCCAGACACTAGGTGCCCCTACACTACTTACCTCATACACAGCAACAGCATCAACCCGAGTTCAGTCCTGGTGAATGTCTCTCCCTGTGTGAAACAATACAAGAAAAGTACAATGAATAGAACATTCACACTTGGCCCAGGCCATTACCTCACAGCCGTATGGGGCAGATAAAAGTTGTCGGAGCCATGCTGCAATTCACCAACCCCACAGCTCAGGGGCAGTGGAACAGAGCGGGGCAGCTGGGCTCCCTTTATTCTCAGCTGCCATCAGCGGCCTCCCCCACTCCGCCGCAGCGCCAAAGGCTGACAGAGACGAGCTCTTCGCGGCTGCCCGGGGTATTGGCAGACTGCGGCCTCATAGGAAGGCGCTGCGGACATTGCGAGCAGAGGCCGCGCACACTGACAGGCAGGCCTGCGGCTATAGGAAAGCCTACGGCTGACGTTTTTTAGTCCTGAGCTTCCACTGCTCTTTCGCCCGCTGAAAGTCAGCGAGAAAAACAACGAGCATGAAGAGCAGCGAGGGGTCTGTGCATTAGGGTTAGAAGGATAGAACTCTCCTATTACCGCTGGAGGCCGCCTCTGCCGACATGTTCTTTTATACTACATGTGACGTCACTGCTCTCCGTTTATTGGACGGCCTGACCTCAGGAGGGAGGGGTTAGGGTGGATCAGTACATCAATGCTTGAAATATACAGCTTTGCAACATAGCAGTTTCCGTAGTGTAGTGGTTATCACGTTCGCCTAACACGCGAAAGGTCCCCGGTTCGAAACCGGGCGGAAACAGGTTTATTTTCACTCGACATTTCCAAGTTGTGATTGATTTTTTAAGGTTCCCATTTTGCATTTAATACCAACGATTTGTATTTTTGTTGACCTGATATATATTTAGTTATTATGTATATCGTGCAATGAAACATACAAGCGCTCTAGGCGGTGGAATATTGTTTGATATCACACATACTATTCGGGTCATTAGTTTTATTCTAACAAAAAAATATTTTTGCGTTCCAGATCGTAGAGGAGTCCAAGGAGTTAAAGGGTCTCGGATGACATCACAGGGTACGTAGGGTGTGACGTCACAGGGTACGTAGGGTGTGACGTCTCAGCTGCAAGAATGGCTGTGTAGGGAGAGGTGAGTGCTGTGTGCAACCATCAGCCCTCGTGTAGGTGGTGGACTGTGTGTTGTACTATGCTGGATGTCATGGGCTGGAAGTATCTGATGATCACCATAGAAGATCTGTGTACACCTTCTGCCATACACAGGGTGAATGTGTGTGAGAGGGACACATAGAGATCAGGGAACAAGGATCAAACAAGAAGTCCATCATGACACCCAGCTGCACCTCTGCTCTGTCCTATTACATAGGATGTCTTCTATTAATTAGGATTAATACCCCTGCCAGGTCGGTGCTGTGTACTTCTTGGGAAATGTCCTTTCACTTCCTGTCCCAGGGATACAACAGGAAGTTGTCCCTAATTTGTCCCAACAGGAAGTTTTCCCCTTATTATTAGTATAAAAGGATGAATTCCCATACAGAGAGCAATAAAAACTTCAGTAGGAAGATAAACTTACTAATATGGACATTAGAGTTTAGTTGTAGCTATTTGGCATTAAACTATTACCCTGATGCGTGGGTTAGTCAGATCAATGTTATAGTGACATACAAGTACCAGTGATTATAGCATGCAGAAATATTGCTGCATAGAATATAAGACTAGCTGAATGTTCACTCGAAATCAGCTAAATACATTCTGAGTGCAGAAAAATGGGTTTGTTAAGATTTATACTTTATTTTGTTTAAAAGCAGCCACAGCCATGTCCATACCTTGCCAGCATGATGCAGAGAAAGATCTTTGCTCTGTGCAATCAGTGGTCTCTCTACAGAGGTCCAATCTGCCCTACTGGGTCAGAGATAAGCTTTAAATCTATCATTACGTGTGTATTATATGTATATATATTTTTTGGTTGCACACATCTTACAAGATTTGTGACTAATTTTCTCTGTGTTCTTCCTAGATATGGCATTGCAGGTGCTGCTACCATGGCACAGTCTGATCACTGTAAGCAGTTGCTTGATAAATTAAACAAACAGAGGGAATCTGGCTTCCTGTGTGACTCCACCATTCTGATTGATGACGTCCAATACAAAGCACACAGTAATGTTTTGGCTTCGTTTAGTGAATATTTCAGGGCCTTATTCCACAAAACTTTGGACTCCACTATACTTTTGGATCGGAAGGTAGTGACACCAGCTGGATTTCAGGCAGTGCTGGATTTTATTTATAGCGGTAACTTAAATTTCAACAGGTGAGTTGTTTTAGTTTTTTTTCGTATTGAATGTAATAAACTCTCGTTAGGAGGTAGCTGAATGTCATTGCTGGGGAATCCTGATGATGTCATTGCTGGGGATTCCTGATGATGTCATTGGGAGAACATATCTGCATACTAATACACATTTCTCTATAACCTCCACCAGAAGCAATATGATTGGTAAGCAATGTAAGGCACGGACAATGTTTTGTCACAAATATGAAAACCATTAGATATTTTTATGCAGGATAGGAGTGGATAAATCACAAGAGTCAGTACCAAGCAGGTCTTTGGCCAGTACCTATATTTGTGTATTAATTTGTGTTCTTATATAAAGGTGTTATATTATGTAGTCACCTCTTCTTTTCTTTCATACAGATGTAACATAGAAGAAATATGTAGAGGTGCTGAATTTCTGAGGGTTGATGAAGTTGTTTCAATATGCATACCTATAATAGATTCCACTATGGTGGTGACAGCCTGTGTTACTGAGATACCCCTAGCTAAGGACATCCGGGAGGACGGTTCTGTGTCTCAATCACATAGGACAAGTAATACAGATAAAACAGAAGCTATATGTTTAGCCAAAAAAGCTGCAAATAAGAAATCTCTTAGGAGCAAGAAATGGAAACGGACTATGGTGCCTCATAAAAAATGCCTGAAAAAGGTTTCTGAGCAGCAGAATCCAGATGCCAGTCCTGTTCTCAGCATCAATGCCAGCCAGATGGATGAAAGTTTGGCTGAACTTCCCTCCCAAGATAACTGCACACTATCCTTTACAACCTCCCTGAACTGTGAGAACCTTCTAAAGGAAGATAGTATGGCACAGTCCATGTTTGTGAAGGACAAATACATCAAATCAAAGCAAACTGCCACATTAAAAGAACACTGGATGAGTACCATTACAGGTGGAGATATTGTCTGTAAAATAGAAGACATGGCAAAGGACAAAATCTCCAAAAATAAACCTACATGTAGTATATGTCGTAAGGTTTTCTCAGAAGGTAGCAGCCTCCGTCGTCACATGCGGATTCACAAAGGTGTCAAACCTTATGTATGTCATTTATGTGGAAAAGCTTTTACTCAGTGTAACCAGCTAAAAACACATGTACGGACTCATACAGGTAAGACTAAACTGCATGTTATGTGTACCGTTCTGTAAATGTGCATTAATGGATCCTGATATGTTACTTATAATTAGTTTATTATTAGTAATTTAAAAAATAAAAACTGTATATTTTATAATTAAAATTCTGGGCTTGCTGTCAGGTGTACCTTGGCTGTAGCAAGCTCCCCTGCTGGTTGCTAGTAGAAGCTCATGTAAGGTGTGCTAAACCACAGTGCCACCAACAGGTGATACAGGGAGCTTCAGGTTTCCTGACATGTCATTATGGTGTTAAAACAGTGGTCACCAATTTTTGGAGTACACAGACCATTAAATCTACAGACCCCAGACAGTAGCATGTGCGTGGAGCTGGGTGTCACTCAAAACTTCCCCTTTAGTGACGTCATGATGCCAGAACCCGCCCACTCTTCCTTTGCAGATCTAAGCCTGCAATAAGAGAGTGGGCGGGTTATGTCCAGAGACTTCCCTGAGCCTAGGATCTGTACGGGGGACATGGTCCACGGCTCTGTCCGGTGCATTCCCCCAGTGGGGTCCTTCTCCTAACCCAGAGTCAGGCCACGGACCACCGGTTGGCGACCGCTGCTACAGATCTTTTTCTTTAGAAAGCAGCCACACACTGAGCAGAGAAGCATGTCTTCTCTCAGTATTCTATAGAGAAGGACTCTTGCTAGAAACAGTGATCTCTCTGCAGGGGTCTAGCATGTCCTCTGTAAGTCGAATCTTGCTTCTGAAAATGCAAGCATGGGAATCTTGGTGACTCCCATTTCACACAGGAGAGTATTAAGATATGTTATGTATTTTTTGTAAAAGTAGAAGCTTTCCACTCAAAGTGAACAAAATGTTCCACCTGTTTTGCTGTCCTAGGAGAAAAGCCATATCAATGCAAACTGTGCGATAAAGGTTTTGCCCAGAAATGCCAGTTGGTATTTCATAGGCGAATGCATCATGGAGAGGAGAAACCATACAAATGTGATGCATGCAATTTACAGTTCGCAACTTCAAGCAATTTGAAGATTCATGCCAGGTCAGTGACGTGTGCCAAAACAAGCCATACAACATTAAAACAAACAAGTCAAAATTTCTATCTATTTGGTAAAATAAAAAAGACAAGTTAAGATTAAATATATGCTGCTGCAGTTTAAATTTGATTGAAACGCGTCTTTAATTTTGCCTTTTTACTTAAACACTTGGTGAAATTACACTAACTCCTTCTTTACTTGATTTATAATAGAAAACACAGTGGAGAAAAGCCATATGTCTGTGACCGATGTGGTCAGAGGTTTGCACAGGCCAGTACCCTGACATACCATGTCCGCCGTCATACAGGAGAGAAGCCATATGTCTGTGACACATGTGGGAAATCATTCGCTGTATCAAGTTCTCTAATTACCCATGCAAGAAAACACACAGGTAACCAAACAGTACAGGGTTCATTAAAGACAAAATACATAAAATGATCCTTTAGTGTTGGAGGGAACTTGGCAATATAAAGAGCAATCAGTTTTTTATCTGGCATCTATTTCTGTGATAGATCACTCCTGGGTTGCCTTTAGGCTGCCCATTTATGAGTAATACATATATATCTTTTCCTACTGATCAGCCTTGTATACCAATGCAGTGTTCTCCCCAGCCCCTTTTAGCCAGGCACACCACCCAGCACTTTTCAGTAAGCACCCGGCTGTTTTTGGGTGGTTACTGATGAGTTGGGTGACAATACAGGGGATGAACACATCAATGGATTACTCCAGCGTCATTACCAGTTCACAGCGATTAGTGGAAACCCCAACATGTGATGTCTGCTTTTAAACTGAATATTTGATCAAATAACTGGAAAAATAAAAAAAATAATAATGTTGTCCTTAGAATCTTAAAGAATCGGAAGCTACAGCAAGAAGGCTACTGAGAAAGAATGGACAGTCTGGAATATCTAGAATAGGGTTTTTTAACCAAGGTTCCACCAGATGATGCTAGGGGTTCCTGAAACATTGAGCATTTTGTGGCTCACAGGTCAAATTAACTGACAAAAAATCTTTTTGGCTATCTGTAAGGCAGATGTGATTCTTTATGACCAGCAATGTAAGGGGCTTTCTTATCACTGATCACTATACTAATGTACAGTGAGCTGTGGATATAGTGGTTATAGAAGGGGTTTTCAAAGATTAACCCATGGTAAATAGGTTGAGAAAGGCTGACCTAGAGGGATCCATGTTGAAAAGTTGATGTTGGCACTGTACAGGATCACAGGGTTGGGTTGGCTGCATTGGTTCACATGCTTCCCAACAGATCCCCAAATACATTTTAAAGACTTGTTTTGGGTAATACAAAGAATATGGGGTGAAATGGGAAACTGAGGAGCTCTAAAGTAATAAATCATTTAGGAAAGCAAGTCTTCCAGTGAACTCCAAAAATAAGGTAAAACATCCAAGGATTTAAAATGTAAGAGTAGTAGTCTGCTAAAGTACAACATAAGTAACATTGAAGTGCATGGTTTGTAACAACAATAGAGTATGGGGGGTCGCAGTAATATTCAAAGCTAAGGACTTAGATTCATCAATATGGAGCTCCAAGTGCCTAGCAAATGGTGCAATAAATGAAAAAGATTGGGCAAGAAAGGATGGGGTGTGGGGGACCAAACCAATATATCAATAGAATAGAAATACCAGCCAAAATGAACAAGATGGGAGAAAAGCAAGAAGCTTGCTTGATTCTACTCATTGGGTAAGAAGAGGATTCAAAACCACAATACTTTACTGTTTCCAGTAAAGAAGTGAATCTCAGTATCCTCAAGGTCACAAAAACTGAAATAGGCCAAGATAAAGTTTAGAAGACCTTGCAGATATACAGGGAGTGAAATGTTCAATACTGAATCGTGCAACGTATTTTATCCATGCCTTGCCTGTGAGGGACGAATCCTGCTTGCTCCTCACTATTTTTTAAATCTTGATGAGTCAAAGTCTCAGTCGAAGTTTTTCTTGCCATAGCCACAAATTGAATAAAAAACTTTTATTAGAGGTTTGTATCTGAATGATGATACAGCAAGCACAGAATGAGTAGGTTATTCATCACAGGAGGTAACTAAGCCATGCTTTGCAACTTGTCTTATACAATCTCTACAGGGAAATGTTTTTTAGAAATGTCTAAAGTGACTGCACTACAATTTTCTCTTTTTGTTTACAGCATCTTGTCCATGTCTCCACCATTTTTCCATGCCGTCAACAAGCAAAGTATGTATGTGTTTGCTTGCCATTGTACTGAAAATAAGTATTTGTAATTTATAGGAGAAAAACCCTA
This sequence comes from Pyxicephalus adspersus, assembly GCF_032062135.1. Lineage (NCBI taxonomy): Eukaryota > Metazoa > Chordata > Amphibia > Anura > Pyxicephalidae > Pyxicephalus > Pyxicephalus adspersus. The sequence continues at coordinate 48,180,872 of NC_092861.1, forward strand.
TATCTGTGGAGTCTGTGGGAAGAGCTTTATTTCTTCAGGAGAACTTAATAAACATTTCCGGTCTCATACAGGTATGGCATTTACATTTCAAGTGGTATAGCTGCACTACAGCATTGACAAGCAATCCCCAACCGCCAACAATGCCCTGGGATTATTGAAACAAACTAATTTGCCCCCTTTTGCTGGTTAGTTACTTTAGTAACAGAGCTACGTCCTGTTGCGGTTTTTCTTCACCACAGAGCAGACATGGGTGATAAACAAAGGTCAGCAGCTAGTGTGGTGAGAGTTGGTGCAAATTAGCTGCAGGTAAAAGGGGGGAGTTATATACATTTAGTAAAAAGTGTATCTCAGTCCTGGAAACTGCAACTAAGCACATGGTTAAAAAACGGAATATAATCAGGTCTGCTGAATATCTGTGCAAATCTCAGCTTTCCTTGTCAGGCTTGACTTGCTTGTTCCTCACCCTTAGTGTTACAGGAAATTTTGAGGTTTGAGTTATAAATATTAGCGTAGTACCTGTATGAGTATGGTCATCAATACAAATAGATGGGGTGAATCTCACCAGCACAGCAGCAAAACCTTTTAACCCCTTCTCTTCAAATCAGACAAATAAGGATATGATGTAGCAGAAGAATTGATGCTGTATGGTACACATAGATGGTTATGCTTTCAGTAATAAGCTAATAAAAAAAGTAATAATCGAATTTTAAAAAATGTCCCTTCTCCAGTAATGATACAAATCCCTTGAAGGTTTGTAGACTGGTGCTTTCTGTTTGTACTTTCCACCTAAAAAGCTCTAAGCCCAAAAATCTCCAACTTCTTTCAGATGCCGACATGACTGATGCTAGCATATATATGGCAGTTTGTCAGATTTGTTTTTAACTAACAACACATTCCTATATATGGTTAACTTCAATTTCAGGAGAAAGGCCATTTGTCTGTGAAGTTTGTGGAAATTCTTACACTGATGTGAAAAACCTGAAGAAACATAAGCTGAAAATGCACTGTGGTAAGTTGGTGTACTTTGTGACATCATATCAGTCAAAAGTGATGCAGCCCCTATTATAGTACTAAGAAATTATTGGTGAACAATCAAGCCCTGTCAGTACAAGATATACAGTATCAATACAATGTATTTACCCCCTTAGACATTTTCCTATTTCCTTTTATTTTTTTAGAACATTAAGTTACTCAATCACAATAAAAGCTGAAAACATACAAGTGTGTGAATACTTTTTATGGTTCTGTGCATACTATAGGAAGCACGATTCAGTATACAGCCAATTTGGTGATGACTCCTCAAATCATTCACACTGACCCTATTTATTAGGGCATTCAATACAGTGGTATTGTTTAATTGGCAATACCAGCCAATCAGATGTTTAAAAATGTTGTAATTGTGATCTGTGACCTTGTGATTTGTTACTATAGGTTATTATTCCTTGGCTTGTCACTGGTAAAAAGCTCAGAAGAATTTCACATTCATTTATTAGGTGTAGTTTTCCTAAACAGTGACTACAGTGGAGCGATTTATAAAACAGATCTAATACTGTTACAGAAAACCAGGGAACATACCTTAGGAAGAACTGATGTTCATTTTCTATATTGTATTATTTGCTTTTTGCAGGAAATGAAGAAGGAGGTGAATCACAAAGTGTTGAGAGTACAGTTGGTAAAGAGGCCAAGAAAAGCCCAGTGCTAGACAGTCTTGACCTGAAGTCATCTGAGCTGCTCTTACCTCTCACATTGCACATTATTCCGGATGACCATCAAATGTTGCTGCCTGTGACAGATAATCAGAGCCTTTCTCCTGAGACTTTATTAGGAACATCTGTGACCACCTATACAGAGCCACAGTTTATATTTTTACAGCAAATGAACTAAGTAATTTAATTGCAATGCACTAACACAGTGACTAATATAGAAGAGAATAAGCTATGGAGGGAGATATGTGGCTGCTGTCACCACAGACAGTAAGAACGGTTATCTATGTGACCTGTGTTGTCTGGGAACACTCACTTTAAAAGGGAACTCCAGTCCTAAATCTAGTTTTTGGATCTTTTGTCTGAAAGAAAGAAAAATAATCTTAGATATATTATGAAGCCTGAAGCATCTTCAAATTTTTTCCAAGTAATGAGGGTCTAACTTGTAAAAATAGAGTAATAAAATGAGCATAACTGTTGCTCAATAGGGGATTTGCACACAGTATGTGCCAGTGACGTATGTATTGTGCAGTTGGTATGTGTGCTCCATGACCACCTCCTGATGCAGTTGCTCTTTCTCTTACTCATCTATCTCTCATTGCAGTGTATGATCTATGTCTGAACTGCTCAGCTGCCCTGTTTTGTTTTTCTAAATCCACCATTTTGTTATTTATTTTGCACCCTCCAGCAAGCAATTATTGTTTATGAACCTCTGGAGGCCACATAAAATAATTGCTAGACTCCAAGCCATGTGCACCTAGAGCCCTGTTCTTTCATTCTGTTACTAGCAATGTAAGGCGTAATACACATGAGCAGATCCCCTGCTAGTTTTGCTTTCAGCTGACCAATACAATTAATATACTATTGAGTGATTGATTGATCAGATTCCTAAAACACACAGAGATTCGGCTCTACCAGCTGATTTCCCCAGGTAAAAAGTGATTGGAATTAATATTAGATGTACTTTGAAAGAGATTTACAAAAATCCACAAGGAACTAGGAGTTAAAGTATCAGCAGGAAGCCATTAGGATATGGCCCAGAAGACATAGTAAAATACACATTCATATCGTAATCATTTGCACAAACGTCTGCATGCATGCAGTTTAAGGGAAGTAAAATGCTGTACACAGCCGATTTTTTGACACTTTTACCAAACATTTAGGGGTGGTGAATTTACAACGGTCAGTTAAAACACATGTACCAGAAAGATTTACCTTCAGTGAATGTCTGAATAATTGCTGTATGAACATGACACACTAATAAATTGATTTGTTTCAAGCTATATTAGCGAACCAACAACATTTCTACTAATAAAATTTGTCACAGTATATTTGTTAAAATATAGGGTGCCTTAAATAATGTATTTCAGGTAGAAGCACAGTATTGTGTTTGTGTTAATACATGTTAATAGATCTTCACGTTGTACTAAGTACATGATAATTACAAGATGTTACCATTTCTACATTTATGGTGTACCTGTTAAACATCCATAGTGCAGGCGCCATGTTTGTGGATGCAACTTGTGACATCACTGTGACTGTGCACCACTTTGGTGTCTTTATATCTTTACAAGCTGTGTACAAAAATGGTGGCATGTTCCTTAGATGGTGGTTACAGCTAAATGTAAAGTATGGAGAAGCCTTATTTTGTATTTTTCATCTTTTATTTGGAACTTGTGCAATAATGTTTGTGTGTGCTTTCAAGTTGTAAATAATATATTTTACATTAGAATTTTAGAAAACACAAATTCTGGATGTATTATGCAGATTTCCTGTTGGGGATTTAAAGCTGAACTTTAGATATAATAAACAGTAAAAAAATGTATAAAGATGTAACTCAATCCTCTTTTTTTACCTACAAATTCGACAGTTTGGGCCTGATTTACCAAAGCTCTCCGAGGCTGGAGAAGATAGACTGTCATGGGTGAACCTAGGTGATACAGGAAACCTGGAATGGATTTTTAAAAAATCATTTGCTATTAGTTGGCAAATGTTTTCAATCCTGAACCAAATTGATTTGAGGTTAGCTGGATAGACCAGGTTCCCTGTGCAGGTGGTATTATTTGCAGAAAACCCTCATGATCCTTTCTCACCAATACTATTTTTTACGTGCTAAAATTATAGCAGTAAAATATTTGTTCTGGTGTGTCAGATTCATCAGCATAAACAGTGGTGTACCGCCCAGAGGCACAGACCAACAGCATGGGTATTGGTGATTTCCCTTTGACTTGTGGTAGACCCTGCCCTCAGAATGGGTGTTGGTTTCTCCTTTTTTAAATTTCTATTATGACCACCAAGACTGATTTATCTGTTAAATGTAACTAAGAAACCCTTTGAAATTTTAGAAAACTTTATTAAAGTCAGTATTCTTCCCAGCCCCTTTTAGCTGGGTGCACCACCCGGCACTTTTCAATAACCACCCGGCTGTTTTTGGGTGGTTACTTATGATTTGCATTACAATACAGGGGCTACCACCCGCCTACAATTTCTTCCCACCTAGCTTAAAAAAATATCTGGGTTAAACACTGAAAGTAATTTGAATCAATAGTAATAAATATGCATAAATGTAAAAAGCGCATGTGTGACAGATGTTACAACTTTTAATAATTTGTTATTGCAAGACTAGAATTGCTCACTGGATTATCCGCGATACCATAACTTGGGCTCCAGTAATAATGTTTTCTGAGTCCATGAAAAAGTTCAGCAAGATAGACACGTCCATCTACTACATAAGGCTGTACATCTGTTGAGCAGCTGCTCAGGCGTCCATTGGAAAGTAGATTAGAAAATGCCTAGAAAAGTAAAAAATAAGTCAATGCTTTTATTAAACATAAAATAAACTGTTTTCCTACAGGGCATTTTTTAATTTTTCACATAGGAGTGCAAATATTATTTTTAGGCCTAAAAATTACTTAAACCCCCCACACATATTATATATATATTCTAAAAGCAAAGTGGTGGTTGCAATTCTATTTATGTTGTGTGCTTTCCAAACTGCTTTTCAAACTTGTACTTTTATACAATACACAATTTTTTTAGTGCACAGAAACACAAAGCAAAAAAAAGTGAAAGATGAGATTGCATGAAGTAAATGGATGATATTAGGTCAAGCCTTAAAATTGTGTGTACCTGCAAAAAACCATGATTCCTGCTAATCATTTTTTGTTTTTGTGATCATTGTCAATAAGACAAAAAATATAAAACTTTAGTTTGTAGCGAAACAGGAACAGAGAGATAAGCGTCCAATGCTAATAACCAGTGACATCCCTTTTTTTTTAGGAGAGTGCTCCTAACTCGAGACAGGAAGTAAAGGAAAATTATCTCAATGGGATACGGATAGGAAACAAAAAACAGGATTCAACCATTCTTTATTCTATTCAAAACATAGGATTTTTTTTAGTCTATAGATATACTTTAACATATACAGTACTTTTTTGGTAAATTTTCAAATCATAGTGCGCTATTTACTTTAGGGGGGGGGCTTGTTCTGAACTGTTAGAAAGTGAAATATAACCTGTTTCTTTGTATAGCAGTGTACCATACATAATAAAACACATACCACACAGGCGTCCTCATCAAGCACATTCCCCCATATGTAGATGTATTCTAAACTTGTATTTGCCTGGATTGCAGCTGCCAGAACCTGAAGGCCTTGCCCAGTAATGTTATTGCTCACAACTGCTAATCTAAAAGGAACAATAGAAAAAAACAATATAGCGAAATGATGGTGAACAAGAAGTAATTTTATATTGTTGCATCGTTATAGGCATACAATACAATTTCAGGTTTTTTGGTATTGGTGAAGCCTATTCACTGGAATATGGCAAACAGCAGTTTAGAAAGTTAAAAATGGTAGGAAGAAAGCAAAAGAAGGATAAAACATGACACTGCTTTTTGCTTTAATTTACATTATGGTAAATAGATGATGCACTGCTGTACTTACGCCTTGAGACTTCTATTGTATGTATGAATGGTTTCAGCAAGGTGGATTGCACCCTCATCTTCCATCCTGTTTGATGTCAGGTCTAAGATCTCCAGAGTTGTATTTGTCTTTAGCAATTCCGCTAAATGCTTAACTCCATCACGAGTGATTTTATTACTGAAAGTATAAATAATAAACATATTTAACGTGGTAGAGAATGACTTTCCCATCATTATCTACAACCAGCACCCAATCACACTGTGAATGTGCATCCTTGTCCTGCTGTGCCATAATCTACACCTACTTGTATTATAAATGTTAGGAATTATGGGGAACTCAGGGGGTGCTATTAGTGCATGTATAGCTGCACACAACTTTAAACTGGATATAGACAGCTCAACAAAAACTAACAATTAGCTTCTTAAATTGTTTGCAAATCTTTAATAACATGACAAATGTACTTGGAAAATGTAACTTTACACAGGGCCAATCTTTTCCTTTTCTACAGGGAATGAATGCTTTACCACCTGTCCTGTTTCGGAGGTATCCTCTAATATCTGGCCAGACCAATATAATATACAACTTGTCCTCTGTATTATAAACTGATTTTAAGTTAAATAAGAAAAGAGTTGTTTATGTGCAGTTAAACTTTGAAGTTCCCCTTTGTTAGTGTTCTTTACTTTTTAGTACTAGTGTTTAGTTTTTTCAAGGGTATTCCTTAAAACATACTTTGCCATTAATCCATGTAACTCAGAAGTTCTACTCTGCAGCAGTTCTGTCTGTTTCTGCAGAATGTATGCAGATCCACCAGCAGTAAGTGAACATTTAGAGGCATAAACTGGCTGGTTTTATTCCTACACCTAGGGTTCCGTTTATAACAGAGAACTGATATTCTATATCTGCCCCGTTACTTCACACTGTGGTTCATTTATAAAATGGTTAATGCAACATTTACTGAGTTCTAAGGATTTAAATGTGTTTCTTTGTTTTCCATATCTCTATCTTACTGGGCCTAATTTGAGAAAGCTCCCCAAGGCTGGAGAGGATACACTTTCATCAGTAAAGCTAGGTGATCCAGCAACCTGGAATCAATTTCTTCAAAGTCATTTTCTATTTGCTAGCAAATGTTTTCAATCCTGGACCAGATCCACCCAGGATGAAGGTGTATCCTCTCCAGCCTCAGAAATCTTTATTAATCAGGCCCACTCTGTCTAGTCTGGGTCAGGCGTGGTCAGCAAATAAAAAAAAAAAAGTACATATAGGAGTATGCCTAATATGTAGAAAATCCATACCAGCTGAGATCGAGGTATTTCAGTGCAGTGTTTTCATACAAGGCTTCACAGAGTCGTTCAAGTCCAAAATCTGTCATTTCATGTTTCGACAAATGGAGCTCCTGAAGAGTGTTGTTTGTTTTCAGCATCAGAGATATGTGAATGGTTGTGTCTTCCTTAAAGCCAAACGAAGATAATCCTCAAATTAGCATGTATCAGAATGCATGGTGCAGCTATTTGTTATACAGAATTTAAGATGTCTCAGATATAAAAACACATACCTGTAGCACGTAGAATAAAGGACGATTTAGATTAATAGACTTGATTGAATCATTTTTAAGTAGAACTGTAGCCAAGGCTATTAAACTCTGGATTCCCTGTAAAACACACAGCACAGATATACATCAAAATATAAGCTAACCATTAAATATAAATACTCATCAAATGTTTGTTTCAGTTTTTTGTAAGATCTTACACTGTTTTTACAGGCCATCGATTAATATGATGACAAGTGACAACACCGTGACTATGTACATAAACCTGTCAGATTAAATACAAATTGAATACAGGTTTGACTAACACACTCATCATCCTCAAAAGTGTTGCATTCAAAATTAAAAAAGCTTCTTGTGTTTTTGCCCACGTACCTGACTACACATACTGGGCATACTAATTAGGTGTCTAACTACATTTAGATAATGAACAAGGGAGCATTAGGTATGGGGACCAAGAATACAGTACCCGCTGGCCCATACTCGGAATTGGGATTGGTGTACATGGCTGCATATGATGGCCATTTATAATGTTGTACCTGGTTTCACATACTACTTACTGAAAATGATATTATGTACCAGGGTACACATACTGGAAATTGGTACTGGTGTACCTGGCTTCACATGTTGGGCATTAACTGGAAATTAAAGATTTTTGTTAACACATTCCATGCTATGCCGTAACTGAATAAATGAAACATTATAGTAAGATAAGTCATGAATATTCTCAAAGCATATTTACCTTTTAATCCACTAATACTAGTATACGTGGGGGTTAATGTGTGCCCAATGTCTTGCATAGAGCAGTGGCATATAGCCCTTACCTTCTATATTCACAAAAACGTGGCTGGAATTGGACAGGCTAAGTTCTAGTTTTTGCACTTACTAAGTCACAGTCACCAAGGTCCAGTTCTTCAAGTGTTGAGTTGATTTGTAACATTGCAGCAAAAAACATTGCTCCTTTGTTTCCTATTTTGTTGCCTGTCATTCTCAGGCTCCTTAGCATATCATTCCTCTATAAGGAAAAGTAAACAAAAGAGAAAACAACAATAAAAAGCCCTTTGGGGCTATCAGATGTCAGAGTCATTTCAAAGCTACCCCCATAGTACCCCCCCGTACTTTCATGTATTATGATCCTACATTGGTAAAAAGGTTAACTTTCATTGGTAAAAAGGTTAAGTACATTGGACTAGACAGTAAAACTCCTTAGTAAAACTCGGATTTTCCGGTATCAAGCTAACCGAAATTTCTCAACGAACAGGAGGACCTCCAATGGCTTAATGGAGTCTATTCCTGGTTACAAATCATTAAATCCTAAAGTGATGGAAACAGACGATTTGCACAATGGCCTTAAAGAGCAACTAAACTCAAAACTTGAAAAAAAAACACTTACCTTCAAACCCGCAGGGCAGTCTGATCCCTCCAGGGGTGTCCTGCACCGGGTCCCACTTCTTCCCAGCATCCGTCCCGGACCCGATCCTCTGCCGCCATCTTCTCTTCGTCTTCATGTTCTTCTTCCTATGTCATCCGAACCAGGTGCAAGATGGGGTGACGTAGGATGGAAAATAAAATTTGCTGATCTTACTGCACATCCGTGAGATCGGCAAATTTTTCCCTTTGCGCAAAAAGGCTCCTGTGCATTCCTGAGATGCTTGACCCAAGAGCGCCCAAGAGCCTCCCGGGTTGCCTGACGTAGGCATCCCAGGAGGCATTGTGCTCCCATTCATTCCATAGGGGGCGGTGCTGCACACTTTTTCAAAGGGTGTTGCACTGAAAAAAAAAAAACAGAATTTTTACCTTACATAAAAGGGTTGTCTTTTATGTAAATTGAAAATTCTGAATTTAGGTAGTTTTAACACTGGCATTTTCAGAAAGATATTAGCCACAGCAAAGTTGGAAAAGTTGTATTGTTGGTTTGTTACTTTTCTATTAATTTTTCCCTAATACTCCAATGTTCTAATAATTTAAGTTGTGTACAGAACAAAACGGATATTACAATTCAAGAATCCCTGCCCTTTGTTAAACATCAGAGCTCCCAGAGCAAGTTAAGCAGCCCAAACAGCTTTCCTGGTACATATTGTTTTCCAGCTTCTGCTACTCCAAGTTCTTTAAGGAGTTTCTGCATATAATCCCCTTCCTGTAGGCAGAAAATAATAATATACTGCCCATGCAGGACCCATCCCTAACAGCCTTAATATGCGTATATGTTACTTACATGCAAGGCCTTTGCAATCAGTTCTGCTCCATCTGTTTCAATGTCGTTCCCCATAAGATTTAAATGAAATAAGGAACATCCTTCCTAAAACATTATATTAATATATACAATATTAACTGAATGCATAACACATACCGTACATAGATTTCAAGCAGTATCTTTATTTTGTTTTATTACATACCTGAAGGAATTTTGCAATGTATGTAGCACCTTTGTCAGTCAAATTGTTAAACCTCAAGTCCAGACCTGAAAATGGAATTAAATGCTTTTTATACCATGTTTTGTAAAGTGCACATCCCTCTGTGTGTACTGCACATAACAATGGCAGTGTGTTTAGTATTGCATTGTTGCATCCTAAATTCCAGTTCTCAAAATATCAAAAATTGAAAATACTAATTGCTTTCTTTAATCACAAAGAACAGATATCATGAGCATGACCTCCTTTATTGCATTTCCTTGGCTGATCTTTCTAATTTTTCAGTGCTCATAAAATGTCAACACGTGATGATGCTAAGCTAAATAAAAATAAAATGCAAAATAAAGGGAATTTATGTAGAAATTATTTAAAGTGTACCTGTCATGTTGCTTATACCAGGCAAAGTAACACATTCTCTTCATGGTCCACCTCCCCTTTTATTAACACACTGTACCTGTGTTCCCCTACCATTCTGTTCACCTGACAGAAACATGAATTAAAAACCCTGTTGGAGTTAACAGAGTGCTAAGGACCTTTATCGGCCCTGTGTGACTGACTGATTATATGCTATTCACGTAATGAGCACTGATCCACACTAGGAAGAAGAAAAAGTTACATACTCCCGACACCTGGACGTATCATGTATTTTACAGGGCTCTGGCTGGCGAAGGTGTGTGCCAAAGCAGTATAGCACTTAACAATGTACAATATATGGGGACAGTCTGGTGCAGGCATGGGCAAACTACGGACCGCGTGCTGTATACGGCCCAATAAGGTTGTTCCTCCCTCCCTTTGGGTGGTCCGCGGCTCTGGCTGGTGCCACCCCGAGCAGGGTCAGGAGAAGGACCCTGCTGGGGGGGGGGGGGGCAGACCGGTCAGAGCCATGGAACACATACCCCGTTTGTATCCCAGGTCATAGAGGTAGGCAGGCTGTCACCTTGCACACAACCCGCCCACTATCCCATTGCAGGCTCAGATCTTCAATGAGAGAGTGGGCATGGTTATGCCATCATGACATCATGTTCAGTGGCGTCATCAAGGCATAACCCCGCCCACTCCACCATCGGAATATCAGTGCTTTAAAATAGATATATAGAGAGAGAGTGTGTGTAAGACACAGAAAGAGAGCGAAAACTGTTTTTCCTACATATACACATTGCATAAATTTGGCAATCCAGGACTAACCTTGTCTTGTATCTATAGTAATAATGGAATAATACAACACAAAGTTTTTTGCATCAACTAATACCACCAATACCACTTACCTGCAATAAAACTACTCTGTCTGAGAATGTCAGAAATAACCAAGAAATCTTCATCTGTAATTCTTCTTCCTGCCACTAGACGATTATTTCCACACAATTTTAAAGTAGTTGTAAATTGTCTAAAACAAAAGATTGGAAAATTACAGGCGTGAAAACAGCCATAATAGAATAAACATAAAAATCTAGTTAATTTTCCTGGATCTTAAAAATACCTTAGCAATGGCAGCTACTGTTTTTCACTTCTAAAAAATTAAAAATATTGAAATGGTTCTAGTGGCAAATGTAATGGTGTACAACCTTTTCATTTTGAAGAAAAGTGACTGATAATTAGAATTCTGCCAACACACCAAATAATAAGGAACAGATGCCAATAAAAGCCCTGGATTCTGCCCTTTTAAGAATAAGTCAGCAGTATTATCCATTATCCCAACACATGTGGCCTGAACCAAAAATGTGATGCAAGTACAAGAACTGATGGTTTCCTATTGAAAATCCAGTCTGTAAACACTGGGGAAGGAAAAGTCCACATATTCTTCATGTCTTGTGATCTTGTAATAAGCCTTATGATGAATCCCCCTTACATATATACATGTACATATTGTAATTATAAGTTACTTACTCGGACTGCTCTAGCTGTAGTAACATTTCCTCAATAAAAGGGTTAGCGGGCTGGTTAAGTTTAGTACATGCTTCAATGTACTGCTGGCTCAGGCCTGTTGCCATGGCTGTATAAAAAACATAAAAACAGCAAAAGTAACATTAAAATGTAATTTACAATTTTTAACGCTACCTCTCTTTGAGATTCCCTACACTGGCTTCCATTTCACTTTAGAATCAAATTCAAGCTCCTGTGCTTTGCCGTCAAATCCCTCTACAGTTCATGTCCCACTTACATTTCTGACCTGGTAGAAAAATACTTCCCTAGCCGCTCTCTTCAATTCTTTAATGCCCTACTAATGACTTCTTCACTCATAACCTCATCACACGCACAGATTTTTCTAGGGTCGCCCCCATTCTCTGGAACTCTCTTCCTCATCCTGTTCAGCTTGCTCCTACTTTCTGCACATTTATAACCCAGCTTTTCAAACATGCTTACCCTTCTTCTTCTGTCTCCTAAAACCCTCATTACTCACCCACCAATCCATATCCCGCTCCTATTGTTTGCTGCTTCCTCACCACCTAAATTGTAAGCTCTTATGGGCAAGATCCTCTTCTCCTCCTCCTCCTGTGTCACTGTCTGTATCTGTCTTTCATTTGCATAATAAGTTGGTGCTATATATATCCTGTTCATTGTTAATAATAATAATGCATGAACCTCTGTAACCGGTAAAAGATTTAAAAGGATGTTACCAGTGATGTTTCAATAATATAATCCACTTTTGCAGTTTTCTGCTCATTTATGAACTGGGAATCATTACTATATACCACATTGCTCCCCTTTAGATAGGTCTTTCACCCATCTCTATTCCTCCATTCATAGAACACCAACAGATCAGTTTATTCCTCAATTGTTGAACACTGTCATATGTTAGGATGGGCAATAGTGAATGTGGAGGTCTTTATTTATATTTTTATGTCATTTTTTAAATAAATATATGTTGCACTATGAAGAGGTCATTTTTTCTGCCTGTTTTGACTACTGAAAAGTAGTAAAGGCATATTTCTGTAGTTGGCATCATATATAACAATGTGATAGTACTATTTGAGCAGTCACTTTAGTATGCCTTCAGTGAACTCTCAGGTTGATGAATTAAGTAGTGTAGTAGTGTATTCAGAGTCAGGAAGAATCAGGTAAATGTGTCATTTAATGCATGCAGTACTATATTTACCAAGCACTATTTTCCTGTGCAGATATGACGTATAATGAGATCTTTCTGAACTGTACTACACATACCATGACTTAATGGGGCTCTAGAAAAGTCTTATCTACAGTACATCAGCCTTTACAATGTGAAATGTATTTGAAATAATAATACGAATATATACCACAATACTATTCATATATCACACTGGTAAAACTACATTTTTTCGATACCTAAAACATAGTAATATTATTTGGCAGCTTAATAACGAGAAATATTTGTTGCAATTCGGCTATAGATAAAGCCACTAAACAATTTTTTATTTTTTATTTTGACCATCTGTACATTGGATAAAAAAGTGTACACCCCCCTACTAAAATGCCAGGTTTTTGTGGGGCAAAAAAACGAGGCCACAGTAAAGTATTACTTTAAGGGTGTGCACACTTATGCAACCAATTAATTGTACGTTTTTTATTTTTATACTTTTGCTAGTTTATCAATTGAATTGTACAGACTACTAAATTTACTCTGTAAGGCGCATATGTGGGGAGCGGTGTGTTCCCATAGTGATTTCATAATGCCAGAACCTGTCCACTCTCCCATCGCAGGTCTGAGCCTGTCCAGAGACAGAACCTGCCCACCGCCCTCTGCCTGCGATCCATATAGGGACATGGTTCGCCGCTCTGGCCGGTGCCCCTCCCAAGTGGGGTTCTTCTCCTGACCCCGCTGGGGGGCGCACTGGCCAGAACCATGGACCACCAAAATTTTCTGTGGACCACCGGTTGGCAACCATTGTTATAGGTCACATTAAAGGTGGGTTTAGCTTTGTAAATTGTGGTCTCATATTTTTTACATAAAAATCCCTGGCATGGTAACAGGGGTGTGTACACGTTTTATATATCCGTTGTATCTGCACTAAATAATATCCATATAGCCATTTGTATGACCAGGTAACCATACAGATCAAACTGTAAAAAACAGTGCCAGAACAATAATGAAAGGAAACAATTGCTGTTGAGCAAGACACGTGATTGGTCATTTCACAAATGTATCATTTAGGCTTTTGTTGACTGTTGAATTGACAATATGAAGAGCGGGCAGTGTGCTGAGATGTTTGTTAATTCAGAACATGAAACAATTGCTCATATTTCAGGTAATCATACATCACATCATGTATAAAATATATATAGGAAATGTGGACATGCCTGGGTATGATTTAAATAAAAGCAGCAAATATAAAAAGAAATATTGCGCTTTTTATAATCCATGAATTTGGAAACAATATATCTGGCTTACTTCTTTATATCTGTCCCATCATCCATTTATTGAAACATTCCCTCGTGGAGAATCAATTACTGCCATTGAAACACACGGATTCACTGATTTTTAAATGGATCCTAATATTATTATTATTATTATTATTATTATTAATAATAATAAACAGGATTTATATAGCGCCACCATATTACGCAGCGCTGTACATTAAATAGGGGTAGCAAATGACAGACTAATACAGACAGTGATACAGGAGGAGAGAACCCTGCCCTGAAGAGCTTACAATCTAGTAGGTTGGGGAATTTACACACAATAGGATGGGAGATATGTATTGCAGGGAAGTAGTGACGGTTTCAAAAGACAGAAGAAGATGGGTAGGCAAGTTTGAAAAAAATGGGTTTTGAGTGCTCCTTTAACTGAGCAGAAAGTAGGAGCAAGCCGAATAGGACGAGGAAGACCATTCCAGAGATCCTATATTTTTAGGAAGGCAATATTTGAACACAACATAATAAAATTGTCTGATTAATGCCTGCAAATTGTTTCTTTTAAGACATAACACACATAGAAGTGTTACCTGTAGTTACAGGCGGCGAGTCTGTGCTGGGTGTTGTGTGTCTGGTTGTTGTTGTCTCTGGTTGTCATAGTCACCCCTCCCTCCTCCTCCTCCCTGGATGTGTCCTGGATGGGCTGCTGTAGTTTCTGCTGCTTGAAGATATCACAGTGGAGGGAGATTGGTGGTCTTAGGGAGCCACAACAACAGGGACCGGTGAGATGGGGAGGAAGAGCAGCATTGGGCTGATTGTGGGGTCCATGTTATAATCACTGTTAGCAGAACTGCCATAGAAGCAGGGGCTGCAGACTGATGTACTGACTAACTGGTTCTAAACATTCCCTGTAGTATTGTCTACATCCATCTGGTCATTGGTGGGCTGCAGGTGTAGCAGGACATTCTTTTATTTGATTTCATTTTTCTCATGTTTTATCAGCAGGAACAACTTACCATGTTATATATTAAATCTAAAACTTTTTTAGTTTGGTATAGAGGATCTCTGATACATAGGGACCCCGATGGATTGATGAACAACCTCTGTACTTTTCTATGAAGATGAGCACAGTGGGGTGCTACTTGTTTATCCCCCTTCACCCCTTTCTATAGAACAGCACTGTGCGTACAGCGCTCAGTTTTTCTCCTGACACAGGAAACGGTCATGAAAATTTGTTTTCAGTGGCAATCATTTGAGGTCTATACAGGGTTTAGGAGGAGATATCCATTTGATTTGGAAGAAGTCCCTTTGCTGTGGATTTTATCGAGTCAATTGCTGTCCAGTGTACTTCCTTCATCTTAAGCAGTGTATTATTGCTCTGGTCAGCATTGTGCATATTGCAATATCTTCCTATACAAATTGACAAAGTGATAACACAAAAGATTAATTCGAAGCCGGAGACAGGTTCACTCAATAGCCCAGAAGATTAAAATTACTTTTGAAATTGCATTTATATTTACCATTTTTTAATAATTTCATATGAATTGTATCCCTATACTGTAATCACACAATATACATACCATACCTCAATCCCAATACTTCAACCCCATACTGTGATCACACATCATACATGCCATACCTTACTCCCAATACTTCAACC
>NC_092861.1:48197278-48207841 GCF_032062135.1 Pyxicephalus adspersus
CCATACTGTGATCATACATACCATACTATGATCCCCATACTGTGATCACACATCTTACATGCCATACTGTGATCATACATAGCATACTTTACTGTGTAGTAAACCTGCCCCAGGAATATAAAGGCCCTACAAACATAGCTTTCTAATAGTAAAATTGAAGTAGCGAGCTGCTGAATTATAAGTGTCAGTGGGTACTAGGGGATGGAACTAAAGTATTGTAACTGTTGTAACAGTTATGGACATGTTTTGTTCTAATACTACATGCACTGCTTTTATGTCCCCAAACAGCATTTTTTAAACTAATTTTAATCTCTTTAAAATGCATTTTTTTTTAAATTGTTGCATTGATATAATCAAATTTATTTGGATTTTCCTGCTTTTACTTGTAGGTTAAAACATATGTAGACTACAGCTTTTGAAATGCCTGAATTTGGTCTGAACATTTTGGGAAAAATGTTCAATGTTCGCTTTTCAAATGAGGTCACATCAGTTTTATTGGATACCAACGAACAGACCTGGGAGAGGGTTCAAGGAAAACCTGACATAGAGCCTCCCATACCATTAACACATCGAGTCTTCTTTATGGATTCAGCTCAACAGAAGCATAAGGAGATCCCTGATCAGCTTCTTGATCTGGAAGATCTTGAAGAACTGCATTTGGAAAAGAACCAGATTGAAGCCATTCCTAAGGATATCTGCCATCTCCGTAACATCAGGGTCCTTTACTTGAATAACAATAACATTACTCAGATTTGTGATGAGCTTGGAGAGCTAAAAAAACTCCAGAGCTTAGACCTTAGTGATAACCCACTTGACTGGAGCTCCTTGGAAATCATAAGTAGACTCCCTCAGCTTCGTGAATTAAGATTGTATAATATAAACCTTAATGAATTTCCAGTTTTGATTTGCAAAAAACTTCATCACCTGCTTCTACTGGGCCTCTCCAACAACAGACTTAAATCTCTCCCATCAGAAATAGTTAATTTAACACATCTTAAAGAAATTTATTTACGGAATAATAAATTCGACTTGTTCCCTAAACAGATCTGTGTTCTTCAAAGCCTGGAAGTTGTTGATCTTGAAAAAAATAAACTGTCATCTATACCTGAAGAAATAAGCTCCTTATCCAATCTTATCAAGCTGTTCATCGGTGTGAATAATCTTTCATTCATTCCAAAGAGTCTGGGTTGCTGTACAAAGTTGTCAATTCTTGATGCTTCTGGTAAGCACCTTATAAAGCTTCCTCATTCTCTCAAAGAGCTGAAAGACTTGAATGAACTTGGGCTGTCAAATAATGTCCTGAAAATCTTACCATCCACAATTACTAAGTTACCTTATCTATGTGTGCTCTATCTGAAAAACACAGGCTTGTCCATGTTACCTGCTGAATTTGCCAAACTGGAAAATCTCAAGATACTGGACCTTAGTCAGAACTTTTTTACTGAATTCCCTACTGTTCTCTGTGCTCTCAAGCATCTTCAGGTTCTTTCGCTAGATGACAACTTACTGAGCTCGGTAAGATAATAGAATCTTATTCCACAAAACTGTATAATATGTCATAACAAAATTCCAGTGTTGTGTTCTATTTCATTTGATCTGACAATGAAGCGTGTGTAAAAAGATCACAACCAGCTAGAGACTAAATAAGGGTAAAATCAAAATTACACAGGAGTTTCTATTTTTTTTTTTTTTTTGCACTCACTTTAACATAGTTTTATTTCATGTTAAACCCGCCAGTAACATTCAGATGAGTAGACAATTACCCAGTTTCAACGGCTCTGCACCCAGACATAGAGAGGTGGTAATAACATGTAATTATAAGCATTTGCTTTAACACTTTAATAAGCGGTAGCAATGCAGTTGTAGTTATCTAGCCACATGTCACAAAGGATCATGCTGTCCTTTAAAAACCTTTTAATGTGACTTGAAAGCATTCCTAATAAAGCCAGTGAAAGCAGTTTTGCTGCTGACTGCCATCAGATGCTGCTTATACCAACTCAAAAACACATGTAGTCAAAGGCTCCACTTTTGTTCGTTTTTGTTTTATTCAGCCATCTATGGAGTTAAAAAGCTGCAGTTTACTGTATATCTAGACTGGTGGATCAAGCAGCACATGTTGCAGTTTAAGTTGGTATTCACATATCAGTCTGAATCCACTAGTTCATCTAACTCTTTCCTCTCCACAGCTGCTGATGTCCAAGGGTGGCTACATTCCTCCCCCAAAAGTACAGCACAGTGCATGTAGCCATCCGAAGACAAGTGGCCAGATTGCGACCGTAAAATGCAGCTCCATATCTATGCACTGGGGAGCTGCAAAATATATTAGATTTTTTTTTTGCACGATGCAATATCTTACATTTTTGTTCCTGGGTTTAGTGATGATTTAAAAGCTATCTTAGGTTCCAGAATGTCTGCATGCCTTAAAATACAGCAACCTTTGTACCGCCTATTGAAAACTGAAATAATATGGGTAACTACACAAATGTCCTCTCTGGATGTGCATTCAGATTCACACAAGAAATGCTACTGGGTCACAGAAACAGGTGCACCATTTAAAATTCAAAGGCATTACTTTTATTATGAATTCACAAGGTATACCCCTGGTATTTCTAAAAGAGTAAATCGGTTTATTAAAAGAAAATAAGCACAACAACAGCAGGTGAAGATGAGGATCTGTCCCCTTTTATCAGGTATGAGGAGCAGTGTAAATAGGCACAGGTATAAAATAAAATCAGCTTACATATAGATTGAGTGTCCTTGATAATGAAAATGAGATGTCGGATGCCACTGTGGAAATCTGTCAGACGTTTCAGTTTCAGTAATCTAATATTGTACAGCACACCTGAATTATATGCTTATATAATTATATATCTTGTAATGCATTTCTTCTTATCCATATGCCCATTTATATTGTTGCAAATTCTAATTTTTCAATTCTTTCACCTAGCAGAGGAATTTCAGAACTTCGATAAACTTCTTCTACTTGATTACAATTTCTGGGAGATTTTAATGTTGTCACTCTGATTCCTTCCCAATGACCCTGGCTCCCCTGATTTCCTGACTTTGGTTTTAGTTTTATCAAACACATCTTTTTAAAGTGTGATCTCTCCATGCTTAGGAATAAAGTAGCATAGTTCCAAAATTTGGTAAAAATAATAAATGTTCCTAATTCAGATTACAGAACAAGTGAAATCACTACAAAACCTGACGCACCTGGGGCTTACCGGAAATAGGTTGCCTGCTTTCCCAGAGGAGATCTTACAGTTGGAGTCTTTGGAAAAACTATATATTGGTCAGGATCATGGCATTCAACTTACAAGCTTACCAGACAACATATGGATGCTCACGGTGAGGTCATGTTTAATCCTATTTTTTTTTGTTAATTAATGAGTTAATTAAACACAAACAATGCAATATGGGAGAGGATGTCATGTTTAAAAAGATAACTATAAGTCAAAGGTCTCCATTTATAAAACAGAGAACTTGACAATCCCTCAGGCATTCTCTGGGAAAAAAATCAATTGCTGCCTATAAAACACATGGACCTGGAAAATTCCCACCATGGAATGCTTGAGGGAAATATTTTGTTTTATGTGGCTTCTAGATAATCAGCCTCAGGAGCAGTGATATGACTTATTTCATATTTATTCTGGGTAAAATATTAATTAAATAATTACAAAGCCATTTGGTCACTATGACAGCTGAATAATTCACAAATGGTGATACATAATGGTAGCCATCATCATAGGTTTTCTTTACACCAGTTGTGTATAAATAACTTTGTTTGAATTGTCATTTTTAGCAGATTCTAGTCAGCTAAAACACTAGGATCCTTCATTCAAAAAGTTGCTGATTTATCTCTAAAGTGAAGTTCACATCTGTGTTTGACAATGATCATTACCAGTTCCTCTTCTTTTTAAATGTAGAATCTGAGAGAGCTGTACATTGAAAACAACAGTCTGGAATCTCTTCCAAACACACTGAACCAGCTACAGAACCTCAAAGTTCTGGATTGTCACAGTAACCATCTGAAGCAACTACCAGATTCAGTCTGCAAAATCCATGGTAGGATGAAATGTATCTAAATGCATTGATAATTAGCCACAGTTATATAATCCAGTGACATGCATTTACAGTGTGGATACCTATATATTAAACTTTCTTTATATATCATCTGTGATTCACAAATACCTTTCCAATGCACATACATTTTTTGTTGGAGATAATGAATACAGTATTTCACAATTTTTTTTTACAAGTGACAAGTCTTGTTTGGTCCCATGTTAGTTGTAGACAATGTAAAATGGATGAGCAGATTTATACAAGATGAAAATGTTCACCTACGAATGAAATGCAAGAATGGTGATTGATAAAGTCTATATGCAGTTTTATTTTTGTGTTTTGTTCCTCTCCATTGGCAGTACCATGGGATCATTGACATTGCTGTCCAAGTAGGACTTACTAATGGTAAAAAAGTTTAGTTAAGACTACAGTATCTCTAAATATATTTGACTGATTTGGACACATTTATGTATCATTGCACCTAAACCCCTCTACGTGTATTTAGCAATCATGTGCAACATGGATACCGTGATAAGGTCATTGATCAATTATTTTCTAAAATACATTTGTTCTTCTTGTTTATTGTTCAGGGTTGCAAAAATTGCTTCTTCACAACAACCAGCTGTCTACTCTGCCAGACAATCTGGATATGGTAAACACACTTGACCTGCTTGTACTGGATGGAAATCCTATGACAGACCCACCAGTGGAAGTTTGCAGTCAGGGGAAAGCTGCTGTGTGGGAATACCTTAAGGAAAAGAGGCGCAAGAATCTCATGGCAACAAAGGTAACATTACCCTAAATGTTGTGGTTTTCATGATCTTTTAATTTTTCCATAGTAATGGTGCCTATGCAGTAAGTATTCACTTCACTGATCAGTTTCTACAGCCATCTCTGAAATTTTTCATCCTGCATGGGGTTAGAAAATTTTCTAAAACTGTTCTTTTTTTTATCTATTTTTTCAGATTCAAGCGTTGTGGCGTGGGATCATGGTACGGAAAGGTCTCGGCCCTTATGCTTACCTTCTTCAGATTGGAAAAAAACACAAATCAAAAAAGAATAAGAAAGCAAAGGGGAAAGGAAAGAAAGGTGTTGTAAAAGGAAAAAAGAAGTAACAGTACATCTTTCAGAAAAGAGAGATCATTCCATTGTTACAGAAACTGTACAGCAAGACCTCCAAAAACATAGGCTCCATGCAATGTGATTGCATTATTCCCAAATACAATGGATGCAAGTGATCAAACCAGTTTCTCTTGTGAAATAAAAGGCCATTTTATATTCTACACAATGCTAACACACTATAACAAAACCTATCTACTTCGAAAAACACTTCATGTGGAATACAGCTGTATTCATCTTCTTTTGTGTTTATCATGAAAAATATGTGCACATGAAGTGTACGACTAATGTATTGGATCCAACAGTAAACTAAAAAGCATAGTTGTGCTTAAAAAAAAATAAACACTAAGACTTGCAAATCTGTGCTATTTATCTAATCAAAAGTGCAATCAATTTGTAACATTACACAAATTACAGTACTACAGCAAATTGATGTACAGTGTTTGTGTTGTAGTATTATTGTGTAAATGTGAAACAACTATGGTAAGAACACACACAGGAGGAGTGCACACACTAAATAGCTTATCCATCTCTTCCACCCTGAAGGTGCAATGCAGGAGGTTAATCTGTCAAAGCTGTGATCAGTCATAGTGAATACTAATGTTATGTTCCATGTGAATTCTGCTCAGTTGCTGCTGCTCTGCTGTTGAAAGTGCCCAGCGCTGCATACCCAGTTCTTTAAGCATAGGCAACTTTGGTATGTTGGATAGTAAGTGAATGAACCATGGACCACAGTCACGAATAGAAGCAGGTCGTAAGCTAATGTCAAGTTCAGCTATGTTCTTCAGAGCAGGGATACTCTCAAACAACAAGGACCATCCTTCATCAGGTACGGTGTCATTGTAGGCAAGGTCCAGCTGCTTTAAGCTGTCCAGATGACCGGCTTGTGCTGCTGATGCTGTAATACATAGAAATTACTATAAATATCAAAGGACATTTAAAAAAAAAATAATACTTGTTTTATTGAAAACCTAACTTAATCAAAAATATTGTCAACATTTGCCCTCTGTTTCAAAAGACTTGCCACATCATTATTTCTTCTCGGAACACACTCCTGATATGGTTAAACTGGCGTTGCCACTCTGCATGTGGGTATATTTTCTTTTTTAATGTACAAAGAGCAGGAAATAGTCTTCTAATTGCTAAGCAAACAAACCATGACAAATCAACTGTAGGCATGATTAGCTTTCCCTCTGAACAAGATATGACCTAACCATGCATAATGGTTGCAACCAGCACTAATTTACCGAGAAATGGTGACTATGGTGTTTGTTTACACAGATGACATTATTTTGGAACAATGACGTGGTATACTTATATGGGGAACAAAGAGTGGGATAGGTTTTTATTGAATGGTATGCCAGACTGTAATTCCAGTATTTACATACTTCAGAAGCTTACACAACCAAGAAAATCACAGCAAAAATTTTGTTCAATTTATTTTATCCAGTGCTGCTAATTACGTTTCTAAAAAGTGTTTCTTCTAAGGAAGCCCAGTAAATTGACATATTAGGCCTGATTTAATGAAGCTTTTCAAGACTGGAGAAGATAGACTATCATCAGAAAACCTGGGGTAAAGAACAAACCTGGAATGGATCTGGCAGTTGCCAGCTAATAGTTATTAATTTTTAGGAAATGCATTTAAGGATTGCTAGATTACCCAGGTTCTCCCATGAAAGTTTATCTTCTCCAGTCTTAAAGAGCTTTAATAAATCAAGCCAAATAAATGGAGTGCCTCCAAATTAGGTCTAGCGCCCTCCTGAACATGTTTGATCAGTATAGACACAAGTGGGACAGACACAAAGCTACAGATTCTTCGTATTAATCCTGTTTCCCACTGTCAGTACTACAGGAAGAAGCTAAAGACAATTATGTATTAGATTCATGCTTGCTGTAGGTGATGCTGTAATATGGGACATAGGGAATGGTTGTGTGTTCTGAAAGCTGGGAAATACCTCAACACACAATAGGAACACATATATGTGAACTTGCCAAATGACGGTAATTTTATTCAGCATGCATTGTGCTTTAGACGTCCCTGCCAGACAGCACAGCCACTCCTGACCTCTCCACAGCCTGCACAGTAATTAAATTACACAGACTGGTCTAGTTCCATCATCAGCCTTTGAGTAGGCAGTAAAGAAGCAGAAGACACTGGTGAGGTCATCCTTTTTGCTATTACATCCTGCAAGCTCAGTACTATTTGACTGCTAGCACAGTGCAAAGCAGTTTTTGGTGTAGAGTCAAAATACAGCTGTGCAGGGTATTGCAGGAGGATAAACCTAAATTAGAACTTAGATCCAGATCTCACTTGTGTTTTTTTACACATGGCTGGAGTTCAGCTTTTAACCTACTAAAGCTTACAGATCTGAAAGTACAGATCTGAGTAAACTGTATAAAAGGTCATCCAGGGAATTTCTTATGCTTTTGTTCTAAAGCATCATGCATACTCTCTTCCATTCATGTGAAAAAGTATAAAGCAGCGTGTGAACCTTGACTGTATCCAAATTGGATTGTTCAGAGCAGATATATTTACCTAAAACTGCCAGGTCCTGTGTAACCAGATTACAGCTACTCAGTAGCAGGCTTTGAAGAATGGTAGCACTGTGCAGAGTTTCTGTAAGTAGTTTTAGGTTTCCTCCAACACACTTATTCCAGGATAGATCCAGCATTTGCAGGTCTGTTAGATAACGTGCAGCTTCAGCTAGAAGTTAGTAATATATAAGGGAAAAGAAAGTCACATAATGTCTTCTCTAAAATTGATTCAATCTATAATGCTTGGGGCTAGGGAAGAAAACTACTTTCTTTGTATAATATTCTATTCTATATACAGAAGTTATCCCATTACCTTCCAGGAGACACATCAGGGCGTGTATATTGATTTATAGCGCTGGTGCCATGGTGCACAGAATCAGTGTACAATACAATACAACAAGAGGGCCTTATTAACAAAATACATGTACAAGAGTCAAGCATGATTTTACACAACCCTAAAAAAAATTACAAACATAGAAATCTATACCCAGTCCTGCAAAGGATTGCTTTCTTAACATGCAGTTGCTGGCATTGACAGATTTTAGCTTTGGCAAAAAACGTAATCGGCTGAAGAGGTGCTCCGGAGAAAGTCCTACTGTTTTATTTGAAGATATATCCAGCATTTGTAGATTGGATAGCAGAGGTATGACCTGGGCTGAAACATAAAAAAAAACATTTTTAGATGAAGGTACTTATTTAAAAGCACATTCCATACTGCTATGTGTCTTTAAAGATTCAAATCAGTGAATCTGACATTCGCTGAAACATTCCTTGCTGGAGTATCAGTAGTGGGATTTTTCTCTGCTGCAGGTAATACACAGATACACTCATTTTTTGTCCCTTTGCTCTCCCTGCCCATGACCATGCTGTTTGCTAGCACTGCAGCACAATTGAGAGGTACCAAGTCAAATTGCATTTTTTAATGCCTGCATACAAACAATGGATTATATAATATGAAAACAAAGCTGAATTATTTGTGTCTTTTATTTCTGTCCTAAAACTGAAGCCTAAGAGCACTTTAAGTACCAAGGCTATGGGCATTGAAGTCTTAACATGTAGAAAATGAATCATGATCCCTTTCAGAATTGTCAAATCAGGGAGAGCATTACTTTAATTTCAAAAACAGATCCTGCTATTGGTGCTCCTAAATAGAATTGTGTTTGACCAAAATGTCACCCCAAAAGTTATGCTGGATTTCAGGGTAACACTTTATTAAAATAAAATAATCATAAATTACTTAGTGCAGCAACATCTTCTGCAGAGAGACAGCACTGGTGAATGTCAAGTAGTTCCAACTGTTTGAAAGAGGTGAGACGAGCTGCAGATTCTCTGAATCCTCCTCCAGCTGCCTTATTGCAGGAAAGATCCAACTTTCTTAAATATGGCCAATACTGGAATGCAGAACCTGCAACATTAGAAACAAGTTACTGTAATTATGATAAGGTTTGCAGCACTTGTGATCCCCAGCTTTTTAAACAAGAAGCAGAAATTAGTGTTGGCAATGTTGTCATGTTATCGATGTGTTATCAATGTGATCATAATATACCAAAACCTTATAAACCGCATCCTCTAAAAAAAGCAGATAATTATATAAACCTTTTTATGAAGATTTGTTTGATTGTTTGATTTGAAAGAAATGTGTCAGCTTACCCATTTTGCTGTTTTCTGTTTTTCTAAACATTTCAACCCCCAAATCTCCCCCTGACTTTAAATTTCTTTATACATAGTTTAACTTCTTCAGCCTTATGTTTCGCAACATGGCATCTAAAATCCTTCCTCTTATTTTTCAACATTGATGTGGCAGGTCCTTACTTATTCACCCAACAAGTTCTATTTTGTGTAATATACTATACTGGCACTATAAACCCAGGTTGGCTTGATGATGTACCCACAGGCGGATTGTCTATGACAACCTGGGCTCATAGGAAATGGTTTGGATGATGTTAGACTAAATTCAACGCAGAAGGAAATTATTGCAGGTGATAAGTGAGTTTTGGATAAAAGAGGAGTATTGCAACAAAAATTATGTTTTAAACATTCTGGACTACTTACTTTTTAAATCTGAAGAGCATTTAAACTGAAGAACCCAATGTAATTTATGGAAGCTTGACAACTGGTAAATGTGGCTGCATGGATTCTCTTTTTTAGGCTTTTCATCCCTTATATTCACCTGGTGATACTGCCAATAACAATCCTACGTTATTGTTCCATGATAAGTCCAGAACTTGCAATTTAGGTATGAACTGGAGTGATTCTCCTGAAGAAAGTAATAGGAAAATTATTAGGTTATATTAATACACTTACTATTATATACATAAAAATACATATCATCCATAAAAGCTTTTTTTATCTCCTAGGCTTAGTCTACACCGAAATTTTCTCCAGCTTTTAACCTGAGGCTTTAAAAGCCCTTGATTGAAATCCTCATGCATTCCAATGGGCTAATCTACACCAGGACATTTCCTTGAAGCACGTTTATGAGCGTTGTCTATAACACCTAAAAAATTAAAACGCAAGTAAACGCAGGTAAATGCTTCCATTGATTTCAATGGGGCGTCTTTCCGCGTTTTCCCGTGTATATAACCATTTGAAACGTAAATGCGTTAAAAACATGGGAAAACGCGGCATAGATGTTTTCCAGCGTTTTAAAGGCAAGCTTTAAAGTGCTAATAAAAACGCATTAAAACGGAGCAGGAACATTTACATGCGTTTTTAAAAAGTCATACACTGAACTTGAAATAACAGCTGGAATCTGAGTGCTTTTTGCAAGAGTGATTCTTTATATTTCCCACAGTAATATACATGTGTAACAAAATATATTAGGTAATGGGTCAAGGGGGTCAGTTC
>NC_092861.1:48209304-48222940 GCF_032062135.1 Pyxicephalus adspersus
CCAAATAAGATTAACCCTGAGTTGTCATAACCACAAATGAGTGAAAAAAAATCCATACTGGATAGTAGATTGTCTCATTAAAATAAATCTTAATATTTCAGAATTATACACAAGCAAAAACAATCAAAATCTTGATCTTAAGTAACTATAATTAAGCAACATTCTTTATCACTACAAAACTACTTTAAGCAAATAACACATATATTATAAGCATAATCATATAGCTTGAAATTAATAAAGAAGCCTGTATTGCTGCAAATAATATTATACTCATACACTATTGGTTTTATATTGTATATTGTCATATCCTAATTTTCTATGTATCATTTTGAGTAATTAGACTGATAATGTCACTTACCTAAAGCAGTAGTATCATCACTTGTAAGACCACAGTTGCTTAGGTTGAGTATTCTTAGTCTGTTTATATGATTAAAGTGTGGAGTCATCAATTTTAAAGACCCACCAATTAAATCATTCCAAGAAAGATCAATCTCTTCAATGTCCAAAAGAAATGGCATCAGTGAACCTGAATAAGACCAGCAAACATATGAAAGGATTAACAATGCTTCTCAAAAGTAATCCAAACATGGAGTTAAGTTGCTACCAATGTTTATGATTCTGCTTGTGAAGAATGGAAATATTTGATATGGTACAGAGAGCATAATACAGAAGATTAAATATGATCAGGTGAATGCAGAGATACTCTAATATAGCTCAGATAATCCAGGTTCAGAATTTGATCATTACTGGAATTCTTTTCTGTTCTTATTACATAGTAAGTCAGGTTGAAAAAAGACATCAAGTTCAACCCCTAAGGAAATAAACATATCCCAGATATAAAACCCTATGGACATAGTTGATCCAGAGGAAGACAATCTTATATTTTTGTGGACTTCTTAAGGTAATAAACAAACAGTTGCTTAAACGTTTTAGAGGTCACAAATAGACCAACTGGAAAACACCATTAGACCAGGTCTCTGGATGACTGTGTTTTTTTGTATGATGTAAAAAAATATATAGTCTCCTTCCACAATCCAGCACCATTTTATTATAATTTACTGAGATACTTCAGAAACAATGTTTCCAGGTAACTGTATCGTATGTATTGCATGTATTGCACTGTTTTTGCAAATCTTTCTAATAGGATTGCCTAGTTTCAAATTCAGATGCTCTCAGGTAGTTTTATGGTCAAATTACCGGATTTGAACACCTTACAGGTAAATATGTCAGAAGTAACCCACATGTGTCCTACTACCTCTGACAAAGACTGGGTAGGGAAGTATTGTTCTAAACTGGTGACAACATTACCAAGCTCCCATATTTTTTGTATCAGACCACATAGACAACGATAAAAAACAAAACATAAGTTATAATGCTTCCTCTCTGCCCAAACCAAGATGATTGTTTTGTTTGCAGTGCCACTTTAAAGGGTACATATATTTGGAATTCAGGGGTAAGAGTTTTTCTCAAATAGCTTTTACTTTTGTGTGTCCTGTATACATCCAGAGATGTGCAGAGCTCCACTTACCAAGCTCGTTTATGTCCACTGCTGTCAGTTCACAATTATTAAGGTTTATATAGTGAATGTCTGCTTTCTTCCCAAACCTTTCCATAAAATGTGCCACTTTCCACCATCCAGAGGTATCTGCATCCTCTTCTGTATAATAAAGGATAACACATTTGCAATTAATAAAATATATTCTTAACATAAAATGAAGGGGAAGTAATAACAATTCAACTTACTATTTTAAATAACAAAAAAAAGTTTTTATTTTTTCCTTTTTGATTTTGGGAAGAAAAAGTAAGGGATCTTACACTTCCACTGCTAATAATTCCTATTATTATTACCGGGAGATTGATGCTTAATAATAGTCCTGATGGCAATTGTCTTTGATATAGAAACTAATGGGAAAATCAACATTTTTAGGTTCTCATTTCAACAGGAAGTTCAAAATATCTTCCATTGGAACATCTGCTTCAATGACTACTGCCTCCCTTCACTTTCAAAAGAACTTCTATTGCTTTCTGTTCTTGCCCCAGGACAGGACATAAAGAGAAATTTTCTTCACAGGACACAAATAGAAATATAGGGACAGTGGTCTAACCCATTGCCTTCCCTATCTAAAAGTAAAAGAAAAAATTTGGGGCAACACCTGCTTAACTTGGATAAATATACACTGACAGTGCATGGATAAAAGGAAACTAGTAGGACTGAACAATGAGGGCTGCCATGTTTTTGATAAAGTAGACTTTCGGGATGCCATAAATATTTTTTCTTCACTACTACGAGGATGGTGTATGAAAAGCACCATGAAATGCGTGAAAATATATGTTGTTCACAACAGCTATTCTACTTTCAAAATCCAATGATAATTCTAAATGGTTTGCTATAGGACTAAGTCCTATAAGTTCCCTTTAGAGAACCACTTACTGGGTGATGGGTCACCTGATATGCATTTGATTGTTTTAGGTAAGTCTGCACCTCCCACATATTACAATAGTTACAACGGACTCCACACACTCCACATTTTTAGGCATAGCAATCCAAGAACCCATAAACCTCTCAGAACAGCTTTCTGTACTCTGAAATTTTTTGATTTTTTGCCATACTCCATCAAAAAAGTTATGCTAGGTATACCTGTTATGACAGAATTATGTTGGCTGATATTGCTGATCACAAATGTTAGTTCTCTGGTTAAAGTAAAAAGCACAGGCTTACTTAATGTCACATTTATTCTGCTATAATGATTTAATTTTGGTCGGTTCTCACCATTTGCAGAGCCATCAACAACATTCTCTGACTTTTGATCCCCAGATGTAGACGTTTGGTCAAGTTCTTGTTCATTTTTTTCATTCTCCTTTTTTGCTGCGTCCTTATCAAAGCCTTTGAAGAAACTCTTCACCTGAAATATACTGCTTTTCCCCTTTTCTGACTTTTTCCTTTGTATCTGGCCAAAGATCAGATCAAATGGAGACTTTTTAGGTCCTTCTTCCTTTTTCTTCTCTGATCCTGTGTAGTTATAAAAAAGATGAAGGATTTTTTACATGTTCAATTTTACATTTTCTAATACTGTATAACATCATCTTATGAATATCTCATCTGAATAGCAAAGGCCACCATCTTAAAGAAGAGAACACAAAACAGTCTTCCAATCAGAGTATTCCATTTTTTGTATTAATCATTTAATTCATTCTGCAAGTTCTGAGGCAGTTTAAATGCTAGAAGCTCTGTCCCTGAACTTACAAAACATGTTGTAGTCATTATATTTAGAGGCATTCACTAGACCGTAAGCATGTTGAGAGCTGAGAATGGTTTAAGATTATTAATATTGTTATTAATAAACAGGATTTATATAGCGCCAACATATTACGCAGCGCTGTACTTTAAATAGGGGTTGCAAATGACAGACTAATGCAGACAGTGATACAGGAGGAGAGGACCCTGCCGCGAAGAGCTTACAATCTAGAAGATGATCTCTTCCAGCTCTGTCTTTTTATATTCTAGCAGTATATACTCTGATTTATAACCCTAATATTCATCAGCGACCCTTCTGGTCACCTAAGCAAAATGCAGAATGCAAACTAGTCCCTACTTATTTACTTATAGCCCGTACTATACATACTGATACCTCACCCAATATTGAAAATGTGTTAACAAATACATGATGGTACATTTTTTGGGTGAAGAAGGAACACTTTTATGAATCAGGGTCAGGTGTAGACCCCAACAAAAACTATAGCCTCTAGAGTAGCTGTTACCTCTACCAACGTTGTGGGTTCACCACTGGTCCAACAGGCATTCTGGTGCCGTTCTGAGTACAGCCTAAGGCTACATTTACAAGGACAGTGCATTACAAATATTTTTAAGTGTCCATGCTGCTTCAGATTTCACCCAGTGCATATTTTTCTGGGGACTGGAGGGAGCAACTGAGAGTATCCATTAGGTGACAAGCTTAGATTACCCTGTACAGTGTGTTCAATATTCAGATCAATATAGTACAATGAATGCCCTGTGAAAGCCTAGCTCAGCAGTTGGGCCATTCTTAGCTGAATCTAACACCTATCAAATGTCCTTTTTTAATGTCCATGTAAATGGGTAACTGAGCAACCTACATCCTCTTATTTCCTCTACCCCTACTTCCCCTTTTTTAATAAAACCATGTAATTCATGAGCAGAGGAAAACAATATAACTAGAAGACAAAAAGAGAAACAAAATGCTTCTTCTGCTAACAGGACACCTTTACAACCTTTAATAGTAAAATCTATTTCTGCATCTTTACAGTTTATTCCACAAGTCTCAACTGAATTCAGGAACTAGGTGTCACCAGTACCACTCCCTGACATTATTCTTAAGATTATCGAGATAACAGTCAGAAAACCCCTGTAATCTGAACAAACTGTGCATATGTTACCGTACCTTTAGTGTCCATGTTTTCCTGTATTTTTGGGAGTTCTGCAGTCCAAGATGTTGCAGCGGCAGTCGAATTACTTTAAGAACTGTTTAGGCTAGTCTTTTAAATGTGTTTCTGCTAATTCCTGTAGAGTTTTCATGTTTGTTAGAATAGGATTAAAGTTTGTAATCACAGACTGGGTGATCTTGCATAATACTGTACATGCTGCATTCTTGCTCTCAGTGAAGTACAGCTATGAAAAGGTAGGATAATGTAGCCAAACCAGCTCCTCTGCTCTGAATAGTCATGCCTACAATAACAGAGGAAGCAGTGTACCTGTACAATACACAACTACGCAGGAAATGTTTAGCAGGTGGACTTTGGTTTGGAACGTCCTATTAGGTCTGGGTTGCCAGGAAAAATTCTTGTAATGGGTTTGAAAGGTTTAGTCAGACATTAACTCAGGTTACAGACCTAGAAATAAAACTCATACTTTGTAGGCTTAATATTGACAGTTTACATACCTGTTTCAAGTGTTGTAATTTTTGTGCAATATTTAGGTAAGGATGAGGACAAACTGTAGAACTAAGAACAATTATTGGTGTTGACCATACCCACCAGCAAATTTTTATTTACAGAAGTTTTAATTCTCCTTTATCCAAAATAAAGAAAGAACATACCCATGTCTATAAACCATGTAACCCCTGAATGAGTATTTTTGCCAGTAAATTATTATACAGTATTTATGAAGCGCCATCATATTACACAGCACTGTACAAAGTCCAAACTCATGTCACTAACTGTCCCTCAAAGGAGCTTACAATCTAATGTCCCTACTATAGTCATATGTCATTATTGTAGTCTAAGGTTAATTTAGGATGAAGCCAATTAACTTAACTGCATGTTTTTGGGATGTGGGAGGAAACCCACACAGACACAGGGAGAACCTGCAAACCTGCAAAACCTAGGACCTAGCACTGCAAAGGCTGGAGTGCTAACCCCTAAGCCACCGTGCTGCCCAGTAAATGAAAATGCTTGCATCCAATGAGTAAAATGCAATGCCCATTCCTGCTCTAACAGTAAGATGATACTTTGGACCCAAATCGTGCAAACACAAAGGTACCTAAATATGAATTAATATTGCCCAATCCACTTAAAACCCAACATCGGAATACATACGGTGTCTCTGTTTTAATTTCTGTATCCCTGTTTAATTTTTCCCTTAACGAGTGTCCTCTTGTCATCAGCAGTGGGCATTTTCCAGGGTTTTTTACTGCTTATTCTCTCATTATTAAGGTCATCTGCCTATTCCGTCATGATTAAGGAAATTTCCCACTTCTGCCATAATCACACTCTCTATGTTAGGGTGTCATTGGCACTGCTGGGTCTCCTGTGAAAATGCAAGTACATTCAACCATCTAATTACATACATTTTGTTATGCAGCCTCTTCACTTAAATGAGCTGCAGAGAAGCACTAATGCACAAAAAAAGGCACAGGTGCCAAATCTGCCACCACAATACACAGCAACATAATTTAGTGCTTTGCAACATACTTTAGTTCTTTGCACTTTACTGTACTACAGGCATCCAATGCATTATAATTCCAATATGGCATTGCACAAATGTGTGGTAGGTGAGTTGCTGGCTTTTGGTAACAAACATTTGTGGTTCCTACAATGCATATTAGTGCATATTATTGTATTTTATCTTTTATACACACTAAATGCTGATATCATTCTCATTTTACATAAATCCTGAATAAAATCTGTTTAAAATGATGCAACTAATGTGTTTTATAAAACACTGCATGCAACTTTGTTATTTGCAATATTTCATTTTGTGTTCATTATTACTTTATTATTGCTTGAAATATCAGCTATAATTTATTTCACATTAACAGCAGTTGTATCTGATAAACCTTCAGTACTGAAGGGCTCCTTCACATTGAATGTTTCATGAGCAAACATGTGTGTTGACAATTGTACCTTGTATAAATATATAATTGGATAGGACAGAACCAGTAATAGTATGCATGTATGCCATGTAGGTGTTCTTTATTGCAGCAACATTGTTTTTGGTTATATGCCAGTTCTTCCAATGTACATATACTATATAACTGCTCAGCATATGTCCATACCACTACACAGCTCCACGTTAGTAAAAAAACAATCCTATTAAAAGCAAAGTTAAATAATTAGCCTGTCTTGTATTTACTATTCAAAGATTAACTTGGATTTTGGTACTTTGCCTCACTGTGACTCTTTAATATGACATGCTTTGTGAGGTATTAAAACCATTAGAACGATTAGTTCAGCAAAATGGTTTAACAGGAAGGAATCGGCTGGAGAATCCTAAATACCAAACAAAATCTTCTATGCAGACTGAAATGCATCAGATCAAATCTCAGTAATACTTTATTAAAAATGTGTATATTAGTGACAAAATACTGTATAATACAGTATACAGTATGTCATTCCTTCATTCTATACAAAACAACTGCAACAAATCATTCTAGTGCCATCCAACAGTTTTTTAATAAAGCAACAAAAAAGCTGCTTTGTTTTTAAATCTGAAACACTTTTTTTGATTTTGGATATGAAAAAGAATTTTAAAACCCTGTTGTTTTTATTTATGTCTGTCTGATGTGTCCTATTGCAGAGATCCCCTTCACATCCAGTCCTGTAGACACAATGGGAAAGTAAAATACCCTCCTCTTAGATCCTTGTCACTGGAACATGCATCTATATTGGAAAATGTCCCCTATTTTCCTGTTCTGGATATTCCCTCAGTGACAAAGGTCCTAAGGAAAAAAGAGACTGTAAAATCAATGGTTCCAATCCCTCATTACTATAACTTTCAAAATTAAAGTTTTGACTATAGATTTCTTTTAAAACTAAATTTGAGGCCAAAACTTTATGCCTTCTTTGGACCTTAACCTTACTCATTCCCAAAAGAACTGTCCCATAATTCAGTGCTTTTTCAAAAGCTCTCAAATCTTCTCATTACATCCCAAAAATAGTATAGCATATGTCATACTAGCGCTGACTAGCACTGCAGCTCTTATACACCCAGCACTTTGGTCATGTTCCCACTTCCCTTACTGTCACTGTCATTTGAGGCATACTATATCTTACTGGCATATATCACTTTTATCTTACAAGACATGTATTTTTTTGAGAATGAGAGGTGCATACTATTATTTGTAGAATGTCCACTTGCTTGAGAGGCTTTTGGATCCTGCAGGTTGGTGAGTCTTCATTTCTCCTTATTATGTCCATGGCTTCCCTGTCTTGCCTAAAGCTTTCCATTATTATCACCAATTTCATGTAGATCTTGTGGCCCTCCGGCAGATCCATTTTTTTGTTTACTTACTGCACAGAATTGATTTTTTGTGCAAGGGCTAAAGAGAAGTAGAGGAGGGGCTCTCTGCCTTTCAAAACAGTTCTCACTAGAGGGTGTTATGGAGCCAGATGGTAGATATTTACTAATTTACTAATTTCAGGCTAGGGAAGTTCTTAGGCCCCCTTCTGGTATATTGTGCATCTATGGCATGGCGAGTTGTATTCTTTTTCACTCTATTTTCTAACCTGTACATGGTAGATGGTACCCTTATGCTGATGGGGGATTCCAATTTGGCTTAAGATCTCATTAGTCACAAACCTGGACCTACCTCCGACAAGCACTAGCTTAAATAGAGTCACTAGTTGGCCATTCATCTTCCCCAAAATGACTTAGTGGATATCTGACGTCAGCTACACCCTTCTTCAAGAGACTACACTTTTATTTGGCAGTACATCGCGAACACTCTAGAATAGTTCACATATTTCTATTGTCCATCTGTTGTCCCCTCTTATTTAGGCTGCTACTTTGTCCACCTCCTGGTCTGATCACAACTCACTAAACCAGGCAAGGATCACACCAACATTTTAAAATGCAGACAATTTCTTCAATCAAATGTGATAAATAAACATTATAGGTTTGGCTTACCTCCTTCCTGGGACAGTATGTTTATCTAGACAAGGTAAGCTTCCAAGACAATGTTAGGCTCCAGACCAAACTCGCAGCATGATTGACCTTAACTCTGCTGTTTTTTCTAACAGAATTCATGATAAAACAGGGAATCCATATTTAATTTCCTATAGACGTCTAATATATTCATATATTGCCAAATTTAAACTGAGGACCCCATCTTACCAAAAGCATCTAAAAGTCAACTGAAATGTCCAGAGGCCAAAATTTATTTTATACCTTCCACTTTTGGCACCAACAGGAAAACTCTCTTTCATGTGCTTGGGGAGGTGACATTTGTGTTTTTCTTGGGACATTTAAGAATTGCAGGAAGTGGATTAACGCCTCTCAAGATCTTGTCTAACACATCTTTTGTTGACTCCAGTTACAATTATATGCTGTGATGGTACATAAACCACGATCATGGTACATAAACCACTGAATCCGAGGCTGTGGTCAGAAGAGGACAATGGGTCACATATGGTGGTTTTGACAGAAAGTTGTAAGATTTTTGATGAGAATATACAAATTATTTTTTTCTGCAGATCAATCCTCCTAAGGCACTGGCCATGCCGCATTTAGAAAGCTTGACCCACCCTTACCCAAATATCTTCAGTGATAAATATTTTGATATTCAGGATTGCTCTAATAATACTAGTTGTCATTATAGTTTAGTACTTAGCCACTGCTGGTGCCAAATTATATTTAAATGCACAGAAAGAAAATAGCTACAGCTTTTACCTGATGGAGTTTATCTAGGGAATGTAGCACTGCAGACATCTAATTCACAACGTTATGGATTATCTGAATTCTTCTTATAATGGAACAGCTATGTGAATAAACTGACACAGTGTAATGGTAATCCAATGCATTACTCTGCTACCTCAACCCCAAGGCTTTTTTCTGCCCGTTAATCCCAATATGACAAACCGTTTAATCTGCTCATCTTCATGTGATGCAAAGAATGGACTCATCAGTCTCATGAAAGAGCAATCACAGAGCAGCAGCAATAACCTACTCACTCACATGGAAAGAGTCCCATGATAATGTAAGTAGTAAAATATGTCTTCATTCATCATCAGTCTATCAATAATGTTTGAAAAACATCTTCCTTCTTACTGAATGCTTCTGCTTTATTAATATTTTATTTCTGTTTCATAATGGATATTTAAAAAATCAACATCTTAGCAATACTGGTTAATTTGTTTATTTAAATACAGAGAATAAAGTAAAATTTATATAACTGCTAGCACTCAATTGGGATTGCTGGGCACAATTGTAACTAATAATTTGCAAAATACCTTTTGAGAAAACAGGAGACTAATATTAAACAATAAATACAAACTTCTATAAATACAAACTTTGGATTTGTTGATTTGTTTTGCTAAATGGTTAATACATATATGTTTAAAGTCTATTTGTTACTGTATGTTATAATATATGTTTAACATGTGTTTGTAGTCCTTTTCTCTGCAGTGAAAGATCTCCTTGTGAATATCTAAATCCAAATAACAAAATAAATTAAATAGTAGTTCATAGATGTGGTGGTGATACTAGTCTTCAAACCTATTACATTTTTCTCCAAGAACAAATCTTCCAGAATTAGTGTCCTTGTAGTGTACTGAAATTATATCTTTATTATTGTTATCAACTTTCCCATCCACCCTCTGTGAACTACAAAATACCTTTTTCCTATGTAACTAAGATAAGGAGAGTGTGAGATGATTGTAGTCTCAGAGACCAAGGAAATTCATGCAACCACCATCTAGGACTAAAAAGCTGTATTGTATTGCATCCTTGTTTATGGCATTAAATACATTTCATATATAAACACTACTAACAGACAGTAGAGTACAGCCGAAAGGGGAAACTGCTGCAACTCTGTTTCTATAGCCTAGTTCAGATTTTCATATACACACATGCAAGGCTAGTTTTAGGACAGGACAAACTGGGTAATTCCTGAGGTCCTCCTCTGCTCCAGGACCCCAACTGACAGAATGTCAGAGATACAGGGAGCTGGAGTGTTGTAAATTAGGGGGCCCACTTCATATTTGCCCAGGGCCCCTTGTTTAAAACTGCCCTTGTACATGTTTACACATACAAATTTTTTGAAGTGAACCTGTTATAAAAGAAAATGGGGTTGTAATTTCTCATATTTAAAATGCTTACTATTTCACAAACAAGCCGGGAAAAGCTGGAGGGCATCTTCTGATTTCTAGTTCTAGAGAGTAACCCAAAGTAATAGAGGATCAACATGACAGCCTGGCAGTAAGCATTTACAAAGGTCTACTTTTATCTTTTAAAAAACAGTTATTTAGTTCACTAGAATTCTTCTCTGTTTTCAGGCCGTGTTGCAGAGAAATTGAAACTGTTATCATACACAGGAAATAAACATTTAGGGCCATGAACATTCTTCTATACTGTGAAGGATGCTAATGTTGGATTAAAACAAGGTCAAAACTGCAGGTGATCATGTTCTGGCGTCAGTAGATAATTTTACATATAATAAATATATATAACATATCATTTACATACATTATTATTATTGTATGTCATTCCTAGACATTCAGTATGTAAGAGAGTTAGCAGAGTGGTTAAAGCATTGAGTTGCCTTAATTACTAAGTAATTACCTAAGCAGGAAAACGCAATTACCTTCCAGCAGCTTTGGTGTTTAATTATCATTTCATTCTCCATTCACTTGTTTTTAAGTGAAACTAGTGTGAGGAACAAAAAATACTTCTTGCAAAGAAATGTGTCTACATATCCCACTATCATATCAAAACCCAATGGAAAAGGGGTTTATATCTCATTCTAGGATAGAGGTGGAGTGGCCAGGGATCACTGGACTGGGTAGAGTGGGAATTATGCACTCCGATCCAGTACTTATACAATATGTTTGGCTGATGGTCCTAAGTGCAGATACCTCTCTATTCGCACTTCATTCAGATTGGGACCTGCAGTTGGTGAGACATTATCACAGCATTTTTTCTTTCAGAAAGTCTTTCAGCAACAAATTCTATTGGGATTCTGTGATGGTATGTTCCTTACTGTTCCCTACGCCAGCATATATAGCACAATGGCACAGTTTACACTGTATACCCTATTTACTCACAGCATTATGTCACTATTATGATGGATCAGTCAGTTGTGTTTTCCCACCTGACCAAAGGTTCCTAATCCTGCCCTGTCCTGTTGTACCTGTATATCCAGAACTGCTAATTAGCTAGTACAGTAAGGATACAACCTAATAATACAGAGCAATGTATTTCAAACTGTGTAACAATAACCACAAGTACAGCAAGCCAGGTGTTGTGGCTACGTCTGCCTTTACTAAAGAGTTCCACGGAATTCTCAGGGTACAGTGGTACAATAAAGTCCTACTATAACAAGGTAATTGCTAAAATGAGAAAGTTTAGTTGTTGGGCTTGAGTGATAACATGCAAAGTTGGGCAGTGAGTGATAACATGCAAAGTTAAGTCATTTGTGAGTGTCAAATCCTTGGACTGTACTGCCATCTGCAAGAATCCCACTGATGTAGGGATCACTCTATACAATCTTTCACAAGACTCAGTAAAATATCATTATCTACACCAAGCTCTTGTTAATGTACAAACAGTGGAGCAATAAGATTATCTCAAAACATGTTTTTATTTAGCATCTCATGTCTCTTCCTATTAAAAAATATATTTTCAGCAAAACATATATTATTATTCCCCCCCCCCCCAACCCTACTGACATATATTACCATTGTACAATGCATAGATCTATATTAAATATTTCATAGATTAAAACAACAATATCACCAAGTTTTCAGACCAGATCACATCTATTGTTTTTTCTATTATAATGTATATCTTGATTCAAGGGCCTCTTCAGCAAGGGGATAAGGATTTTTCTAGTATTTTACAGAAAATCTACAAACTGTCACACCAATGTAGACATCATAAATATTTTATGTCACACCAATGTAGACATCATAAATATTTTATTATAACTTGCCATCTTTTTGACAAGTATTCTTTAAAATGACCTGTTATTTCCCCTAGCAAGTATCAGAGAAATGCACAATTCACATAGAGACAAGGCTAGGAAAAAAATACAATGCCAGCAGGTGAATGGACCTACTTAAAGCCAGATATGGCAGAAGGGTAAGGAAGCCCATAAGGGTTCAAGAATAGGAATGCATTTCATTGATTATTGTCAGAGGAAAAAAATAGGTAATTTGCACATGAATGCTTGAATTGTAAGTAATGTCACAAAAATTGTAAATATATGATTACTAATGTGGCAGTATGTTTATTAGACAGGAAACTCCAAAAATAAACCAAAAAGTTGAAATGTTATCTGCCTGACTATTCGGTGAGAAAGGAAAGTTTGAAACACAAAACCAGCTAAGGAGATATACAAATCTTTTAGCAGGTAAAAGTATAATACCTTTTATATATTGTCTTTTTACATAAACCTCAGAAGTATACATTTCGTATAAAAGAACTGTTCCTGCCTTATGGTGTTTTTAGCATCCTTTACAAGATTCCATTGTGGGGTTTATTTTCCTTACCACTGGGACAAATACAAGTTCACACACATAAGTGGCGGGAGATATAAGACAACATGTAGGCTCTGTCTGCTGCATGTCACTTTCTGTTAAGGAATAATAACAGATTTTAGCTGTGAGTGAGATCTTTGGATTCTGGCAACAAAGGTTCGTTCAGGCTAAATCTGTGAAAGAAGAGATTAGTGCTCTCATCCCTGCCAAATACTGAACAACACAGGATTTACAAACTTGGATCTGAAAAGACTCAGGTGTTCCCAAACTAATACTGAGCAGATGGTGTGACATATCATAGGATGCCAATGTTTCCATTACCCAATATGGAGGGGTGGAAGATGTATAACGCTATAATAATTTATCTATGCATAATTGTACAGCACCATAAGATACAGAAACCATTGTTAGAGTACTTTTGACGAAAATCACACCTGAGAAAAGATCACAAAGTCCTGGAGTACACAGCTAGGATTCATATTCAATGTGTCTTGTTACCATTGGCAAAACCAAAATAGAAACCAATCTAAACAATCTACAACTACCGTATTTTTCGGACTATAAGACGCTCCGGCCTATAAGACGCACCCAATTTTAAAGGAGAAAAACCTAGAAAAAAAAGATTCTGAACAAAATACTAAAAAATCACTCTGTGTCAATGTATCCCCTTCTAATCACTCTGACACAG
>NC_092861.1:48223616-48247558 GCF_032062135.1 Pyxicephalus adspersus
CACAGCATCGCGGGATCGCGGTATCGGGTGAGTATGATTTTTTTTAATTACCGGTATATTTAACATGTATTCGGTGTATAAGACGCACCCACTTTTCCCCCCCAGTTTTGGGGAAGAAAAAGTGCGTCTTATAGTCCGAAAAATACGGTAATTTCTAAGGCAAGGTGCACATGGAAAGGGGTTTTTACAAAAGACAATACCCTACATGCTTACCAGTCAGCCTGCACTTCACTATTTACATTTCATACATCAACAACTGTTTTAGTTACATACACTTATACAAATATATGTGAAAGCCACTATGCCTCATCAAAGTCCCTTCATAAAGTGTAATCTGTAACTCGATGAGTAGATTGGAGCATACTTGCTATTCAGTCTTTTACAGAGGAGCAATGTGGCTTTTACATGTATTTGCAAATGTAAAGAATCAAAACCTATAGACAATGTTTTGTGCAGGCTGGCTGGTACGTGTGCTGGGAATTCTTGCATTTTTTTCTTGTTGATTTGGGCAACTGGATAGTTACATCATGTCAAATTATGCTCACCTTGTATTTTTCTTTTTAGATTCCATGCTGCTACAGTGCTTACATAGTAAGAGAACCAGTTCCAGAACTGAACCAGTATTGAATCCTGAATCTATACTCATTATACTCATTCCACTAAAACATAAGGTCCAAGAACATTGGCCAAGCCCTAACCCGTTTCTTAAAATAGGTAGGTGAAAATCATACCTGCAATAAAAAAATGATAGGATTATGCTTTCCTTACTCCAGTCTTCCTTATCACTGTCTGTGATGTTATCATCTCCCCAGATTAAGTAAAGCAATTAGGATTTTAGGATGTCACTCCAGTGCATTGCAAGAGCATCTTGCCGCAACATTTTACCTGTACTGCAATCCATAGGACTTTAGAGCAGGATTATGTATCCTTGTCAGTGTGCTATGAGCAGAAAACAGGGGTAAGGTAAGTTTAATTGGAGTTTTACACATTTTTCAACTGCGCATACTAGGTGATTTAGGTATGGGACCCAACCAGCAAAGGCAATGCTCAATTTTAGCAGTAGGTCCACTTTAATTTGTTGTAACACTACAGCCTTACTATTTCAAGAAGATATGTGTCTGCAAGTATTCACTTGTATTCTGTACCCATCAGGGCAATAATGACAAAGGACCCCATGGAGGCTGACCTATGTGCCCTCTATGGGGTTTATTCTAACACTTCTGCTTTGAATGGGAGAAAATACAAAGAAATAACCAAAAAACAAACATACCAAAAAGACGGGACTCCACTATGACAGCTCTTTAAAAATGAAAATTTGGATTATTGCAAAGGTTGTTATGGAATGATTCTCCAATCATTTCCATATAGGTAAATGCAAGGTAAAAACTTTATTTTTTTTTTCTACAAATGGAGTATAGATATTACAGATAAATGGGGACAGATTGCTATCAAAACAAACACCTCTGTAATAATTCATTGATGAAAAGTGATCTGTCTGATAAATGAGTTCAGGGGTAGTGATGATATATATTGCATTTAAATAAGCTTTCTGCACTGGAAGGATCATACTGTCTGGGAATGGTAATGACAAGGATAGCTTTATTCCAATGGACTTCCAGTAGATGGCATTATAACTCCTTGTATAAAGCTGAATTTATTATTATATAAGATATTATTGTGTAACGTGTTATGTTTTCAGGTCTCATTTATCTATACACAGACCTGTTCATGGTATTTTAATAAATGTCACTCCTGTCATCCATACAGGAGAAACCATCAACCTATGTGTGATAAATCTTAGTACATCAGCCTTTATACAACATATGTATGTGTTTGGTATTTGGACAATGGTTACTTGGCATGCATACCTTAATGTCTTATTTGGCCTAATTTATTAAAGCTCTATAAGTCTGGAAAAGATATCATTGGAGAATCTAGGTGATCTAGCAAATCTGGAATGGACCTGTTCCCTGACTGAAAACAGTAAATTATTTTTTTAAAAGTACATTACAGGTTTGCTGTATCACTCAGGTTCTCTCATGATAGTCAATCTTCTCCAATCTTGGACAGCTTTAAAAAATTAAGCCCTGTTATTAGGAATAAAAGGAAAAGCCTGTTTTTACATATTATAGGCTTACATCACAAAGCTTTAATACAAACAAAAGGATCTGTATTCTGTAACGACTAACGATTATGCACAATTATTTTGAACGACTGTATTGTGCACTATTCTGTACATGTTGTAACAATACGATCATTCAAATATAATCCACCAATAATGTACACACGCTAGATATGATAGTTTGAACAATGCAGGAAGGAACATGTAAAGGAGAAAGTGTACTGCAGAACCATCCACGATCACTGAATGACCGTACACACAATAGATAGCGAACAATCGTCGCCCAATCAGATCTGCCGGAAAGGTTGTTCATTTCCAGCGACAATCCCCATCGGCGTCGTTGTGCACTTTTTTTGTTAACAATTATTGGATGAACGGTCGTTAGTCGTACGTTTCCAACTATAATTATTGAACGTGTGTACGCAGCTTAAGTCATATGTCGTTAACCACAGCATAATATGTAAGAATATGAAAATATCCAGCTGTGGTGCACGTAGGGCAATTATTATTAGGGATGGACAAAACTGAGAAATGCGTTTTTATAAACAGTTAGTGAATATATAGTTTTTCCTATTGAAAATCCCCAAAGTGAATATATATATATAGATAGATAGATAGATAGATATATAGATATATATAAAACTTCTTTTTCACTAGGAACATGTTTCAAATCTTCGTCTAAATGAATCAGGGCTGATTTGATCATCCTTGACAGCAAACAGTT
Organism: Pyxicephalus adspersus; assembly: GCF_032062135.1. Lineage (NCBI taxonomy): Eukaryota > Metazoa > Chordata > Amphibia > Anura > Pyxicephalidae > Pyxicephalus > Pyxicephalus adspersus. Next base: position 48,226,463 of record NC_092861.1, read on the forward strand.
ATAGCTTTAAACACTGCAAGTTGCTTCATTTTGATTTATTTAAAAGCACTGTGGCAGAAATGGTATAGGTAGTTCTACCGCTACAAGAAAATCAATTGTATAGATGACAAGTATTGATATCATCTCTCCAGAGCTGTATAGAGCTAAAAAAGCTAAGCATTTATGCTAGAAGACAGCTCATCAGTATAAATTGGGATTGTTCTATTATGGGGATAATAGTAATTAGGAAGATAGCTGTGGAAATGCTATTGTTGCTTAGAAGTAGGCTGTGATGTTAGGTGTGGAGTACATCCAATTATTGGTAATTTTGGGTGGTAGAATTTAGTATGAAGAAGATAATAAAATATTCTAGGCTTTAAGAACTATTGTTGTATTGTAGCTTTTAGTACTGCATATTTTCTAAACTCCTGTATGTGTCATCTCTCTCTCTTCTTAAACAATACAATAAGCTTGGTGTTGTTTCACGCTCCATGACGCTATGAACTTTCCTGTATAATGTGAACAGACAAGGAACAGTTCCTAATATCTGAGATAATGCAAATGGAAATAGGTTCCAGTGTTCCGCTAATTTGTTCTGTCCTGGCACTCTACCAGTCACATGTCTGCAATTGCCAGCACATTGACATAACATACAACATTCTTTTTGTAATTTAAAAAAAAAGAACTATTAAGATAAATGTGTATATTTTTTGTATTTTTTTTTTGTTACCCTCAGAGTGCTGTTTAGCCTTTAGTGCTTCTTTTCACTCTCTAAGCCTTTGTGTGGCTTTGCAGTGAACTATAGGAGGTTGATGTCAGTACAAGTTCATCTACATTTGCCAATTGTATGGAAAAATACATAAATGCATTTTAATGAATCTATAACTGGATTGCACTTTGGTCTGCTCACTCCAGCACTGTGCCCTGAATCTATGGTCACACTATTGGTAGTCGGGTATAAGGTTAACCTACTTCATCTTTTAATATTATTATTTAGTAATTTTCCACTCTATTTGGGACAGCATTTCTACATTTAATTCAGGTGACCAGGCCCATTTTACGGCACTTGAGAGAGACATTTACATTTAGGTTACTGGCATCTTTGAGAACAGGTTTTCCATTTTAAACAAATTTAGTAGACAAAACCTTATTGTTACATACCAACTTTTGTGGTATGTATCATTTCTGATATACTCATGCATTGCATTAAAGTAAAGATAAACCCCAGCAATGAATTTCCCTTATTTGCTCGCTTTTGTCTTGTAAAACCATTAAAATGTACAGTGCTGCGTAATATGTTGGTGCTATACAAATCCTGTTTATTATTAATAATAATAATAATAATAATAATAATAGTAATATTAATAATTATATTAATTAAAAGTTTTTTTGTTATATTTCATCAATAAATACAAATCATACCTATAGATTCTGCCATGAATCTGTGCAGTCTTGTCCACTGTACTTGCAAACTGCAATGTACCCCAGTGTTGTGGAGAAGAGGAAAGAGGGAGATGTTCTGTAGTCAGGCTGCTAAAGACAATGTTGTTTCCTCATAAATATAGTACAATGAGTGAGCATTGACCCTCTAGCATAAAATGTGTGTTACTGGCAGGATCACCAGATGAAAATGGTAATGCAGCTACCACAATCATGAACTTGTAAAATGTAAATAAACTGCAAATTAAAAGTAGCCTCTCATTATTTCTTTCTGCCCTCATCTAATGAGACTATTTTTGATGGATGTCTGTCTTAAATAATAAATAATCTGTATTATCAATAAATTATATATTGCAAAAAAATTATTTCACAGATAACTATATGCAAGCATCATCAAAGGATGTCAGTGATTGGTGATCAAGGTAATTTGGAGGGGAAACATCTTTACCAGTTCACCAGTTGTATGTCCGCTGCAGGTAAACCTTAAATATTTTCAAAATATAAATGTAAATTCAAATATAAATGACCTTTTGAAGCACCCACCATGTACATTAGTATTAGGCATAAAGATAATGTTACAAAATGAAAGCACATTACTGGTTGTACTCCTTGCATTAACTTCTAGCAAATTACTTTTAAGAAATCCATTCCAGGTTTGTTGGACTACCCAGGTTCACTGATGAAAGTTTAATAAAGCCTTGGAGAGCTTTAATAAATCAGGCTTACTATCTCAAGTTTAAACTAGACCAACATTCTTCTGATAAAGGCCTTAATTTTTTATAGAGTTTTGCAGGTAAATAACTATAAAATGTTATTTTGACCTTTTCTCATGGATTGAGAAATCCATACAAAGCATTGTATGTTGTAATTATTTATATAATGTTATTTGTATGCGTGGGCTAGAATAAGATATACAAACTAGATAAAGTCCAAAGTGAAGTAAACCCATTTATTTTATTAAAGTTGGATCATTGAATGCTGAATTTCAATTCTTGCCATTTGCCCTATTGAATCTTTAAAAAGTAACCTTTAAAATGAATTATTTGGTTATCTCTGTGGGAAAAATGTCACCTGTTAGTACAGAATTTTTTCATGCTAGTCTGTATATTCTTGTGTCTGGTAATGCACAGACCTGAAAATATTCTGACTACACAAATGGTATATAAAGGCTAGGGACAACTGTTTACTACGGCCCAGCAATAGTTGGGTACTGTATATTCCTTTTTTTCTATTTTTATTTTATTTTTCTACCTGGGTATATTAGGCAGATTATATTTATATATATTAGGCAGATACAATTTACTATTTGCTATGACTAACATATTTTTATTTTCTGTATAATTATTATGCTTATTTTGCCTAAACCTAGAACTGCGGCAGAGACAAGAAATGATGATGAGAAATCAAATATTGCCCGTCAACCCTCAGGTAGTGATGCCAGCTCAACAAAGGATGCCACTGATGCCAACACAGTTTGAGCCACGGTTGTTGGACAGGTGCCTTTTGCTTTATCACTAACAGGATTACAGTATTAATGCATTCCTTTGTTAAATGAAGTATATAGGAGAAAAGGATATTTAAGCATTACCTCAAATATTACAGAACTAACCACAGTTAAATGAGTTTATTGTAAAAGGAATGTCAAGCTAGAGGCAAGAAGGTCATGCTGAATCCTCTTGAAAGTAAACAATTTCTACAAACTGTGCTTGTTCATTAGGAAAAAGTAACATGTATGCTTAATTCTGTACATCTCCAAGTTTATACACATCTTTCCTTTGCTTCTGGTTATAGAGGAGCATATGACACCTATGGACCTGTAAGTACCGTCACAGCCAAATACCTCCCTATGGTTCTGATTTTTTAAAGCTCTCCACGACTTGAGAAGATAGACTATCATGGGGGAACCTGGGTGATCAAGCAAACTTGGAATGGGTTTCTTAAAAACTATTTTCTATTATATGGCAAATGTATTCAATCCTGAATCAGATCCATTCCAGGTTCGCTAGATCACCCAGGTTCTCCCATGATAATCTATCTTCTCCAATCTTGAAGAACATTAATAAATCAAGCCCTGTGTGTGAGATATGACTTTCCCTAATTCCCAGCAACCAGACAGAGCACTGAAAAAGCAAAGTAAGGGTAACTATGAACCTGTGGGGGTTTACATTAAAGTGAACTTGTTACTTTTCCCAGTATTTACCAAGTATGGATCACCTTAAGCTTAATGGACCAATGTTGCAGAACTGGGGGTCTGATTTGTGTGTATGACTGTGGAAGGATTATTACATGTTAAACCTACTCAGCATGGGGGACTAATGTGAATAGGTCAGTGATTTCCATCAAGTGCTTCAGTACAAATGTTACCACCATAGAAATGTGTAAAATACCATATAAAAATAGAGATTTAGATTTCAGGTTTACCTGTTTAACACTCACTAAGATATACAGACCAAGAAAACTATATTATTGTTTCTTAAATATAGAGAACTGTTACCATCATCTGATTTGATTATTCCCAATGACACAAGACAACTTCACATGGGATCCCAGTTTGGTTCATCAGTTCCCAGCCATCCAAGCATCATGTCCAACAGAACTTTCCCAGGCCCAGGTAAAGATAACACCACACTTTTGTGTAACATACAAACTGATCTAATGTAACTTAACATTTCCCTAAAAAAAACAAATTTTTGTACTAAGTTTATACTCATTTAGCTTTTATTTTGTAAATGCTTGTATTTAAGGATATAGCAACTTTCTTCACACGGAGCCACTGGATTTAATGGCCAGGAGACAAGAACTGCTGCAGAAGCAAAATATAACAAGGTACATAAAAGCATTATGATTGTTGATTTTTTTTTCTCTAAGTATTTCCTTTTTATTTTGCTGAAGCAAACATTTAGTTACAGTAAACTATACAGGCCAGCCTACCCAGTAATAACTTTGATAAGACCATTATTAAGTAAGAGGTCTTGTCATACCAGAAATCACATATTGCAATGAAACTAACTGTATTGCATACATAGTTGTTGAGCTACTAAATTAGGATTATCCCCTTGCACTGGCTATTATAGGATACATGGGAAAAGGTGACTCAGAGTCCATATTCTTCTACCTCCCGGTGTCCTTACCTCTTCTCTCAGACAGGCACTCAACTAAAGGGCAACTTTCTATTATGCAACCAATATATGCATATACAAAATGACATACATTTTATATATATATATATATATATATATATATATATATTTATTTATTTATTTATTTTTTTAAATAATGTCTCCAATGATGAGGGAAATCAGGTTCATGTATGGGATAATAAAGATTATTCCTATACAGTTTTTGTATGATTTATCAAGCTGCATTTTATGTTGAAAATCATTAAGTTCAGCCTGATCTGCCCAATCATTAGTGAGCTGGAAGGTTTCTTGGGAGTTAAAGGGAAATCCTTGGACTTCCCAGTCTAGGTGTTCCATTTCTAACAGATCAGTGCAATAAAAAAATTATATACAGAGCCTTGTTCACCATGCAAAATATTACTTGTTTTTTAAAATATTAATAAAACATTTTAAGTTAATTATAGTTATTATACTAACTCTCACGCAGTGAAACTTTCTTCTCTCCCAGGATGGATGTGGAAATGAATGCCATGTATCATCACAGAGAGGTGGACAAGGCCCATAGGAAAGGCTTTGTTGATATGGACACACCATTTCTCTACCATGGAATGCCACCCAACCCAGGGGCTTTTAGAGGCAGGCAGATATATCCAGAAGGCCAGCTGCCATCTGATCTATTTGTTCATCGTAACACCTTAGAGATACTTCATGGCAGTGCTCTTTTGAAGGCTGGTAGTCCTTATGCTCCCATAAGTAGTCTGCAAAGAGAACGAGCCCGAAGACCAGGAAGAAGAACAAGCAATCAAAAAGTTGCTGAGAGTTCCATGGGTGTATCTAAGCTCCATCAAGAAAACAAAACCCATTCCTCACCAAATACTGCTGAAGAGGACAAGGAAGAAAAAAAAGAAGAGGATACTTTTAACAAATGTGACCAAGTAAAAGCACAAGCTGGTCCTACAACAGATAAGAATGCTACAGAAATCCCTGATAGCCAGGAGAAGACAAGCAATTCTAACCCCATAGAGGCAAGCAGAGGAAGAAATGGACCTGACAAGGAACTTCCCAACCCTGGGCCAGCATTTGAGGACAGATTCATTTACCAGTCTCCTGTTCCCATCTCAGCTAGTCCATATGGGTTTCAAGTCACCATGAACCCATCACTGCTTCCAGGTCTGTATTTCTAATTTCCTCAATGAAGTATACATGATTTAAATGTTATATGGCTATGGTCTTCCAGCTAAACTCCAGGAAAACGCCTAAGTAAACAGATAAAATACAGATGAAGTGACAAAATCAGGACAGAAGACCTGTTTTTCTCTTCGGAGAAAGTTATGTAACACTGACAGATCTTATCCCTTCCTCAGCCTGTGACTGCACAGTAAAAGGAGTAGCAGCAGATTGATTAGATTATCTCTCTGCCACTCTGCTCTCTTCTCCTAGTATCCCCCGTGTTGGGACATGAACATTGGGTTACATTGGGTTATCCTGGACCCAATAATTGTCTAGTACCCAGAAAAGTGAAGTTTGGTCTATGCAGCTCTCCACTTCAATCTAACAACCACGTTGGAAAAAAGGGTTCACTATTTAATTCAAGAGATCCCTGTTGGATAGCATTTCACTTCACTTTCTTCCCCAGTGAGAATGCCAATGCAAAAAAACTCTTTATAGACTGGGTCATAGACTGAAATACAAATATAGATTTAGTAGATTGTGTTGGGGTGAGGAACTTTAGCTGCTTCTCTTCCAGGGAGATCTCCCCTCTCTTCCTGTTACAGTGATGGTGGAAGAAATTATTTTCACTAATATTTTATTTTTTATACGTTTTGTATTGAATTAGTAATCTATAACAATTATATTTATCCTCTATGCCCAATTCATTTCATATTGTAACAGGAGCACACAGCCTCTTCCTAAACAGAGAAGATCTTCCAACTATTCAAGATATTTGTAAATGGACTTCTCAGGATGTCTATAACTTTATCTGCAGCTTACCTGGATGCTCTGCTTATGCCCAGGTAAGGATTTATATTATTTAGTTTTTGGGTCTCATTAGCATTGATTGTGGGGGATATGGCTGTTCATGTGTGTTTGCATGATTCTGAATCAATGGGGACAATATTCATCTCAGTGATCAGAGTCAATGGGCTTGATTTGTTAAAGCTCTCAAAGGCTGGAGAAGATACATTTCCATCAGTGAAGCTGGGTGATCCAGCAAACCTGGAATGGATCTGGTCCAGAATTCAAAACATTTCTAGCAAATAGCAAATGACTTTGAAGAAATCTATTCCAGGTTTGCTGGATCACCCAGCTTCACAGATAACAGTGTATACTCTCCAGCCTTTGAGAGCTTTAATAAATCAGGCCCAATGTCAGTGTTAATTTACGCTATTACTATTTTGACCACTATTTTTGAAATGTAAACATTGTTGCAGTCACTGTATTATATGAATATACTATTATGTATATGTTTACTTATATGCCCCTATCACCTGGATGGGATATCATACCTAGTCAGAAATTACCACATTTAGTACAGACACTGGGTATGTAAAGTGAACTGTTAACAAGATTTTTTACATAAGGTTAAATCTATAGATTATATAAAAAAGCAAAATGCACTTTTGAATTTCTATGTATTGTTTATTGTATAGAGCAAAAATATTCGAAGGAAAACACCTTAGATTGAATTTTTATGTAAAACTGATAGTAACAATGTGATATGAAAATGGTGATACTTTGTTTGCAATAGTGATCAGTGATCATTTGCTACATTTTTCTCAATCTACAATTTTTTTTTTTTTAATTTAAATTCAATTTATGTAAGTGGCAAGCATATTTTTCCTATAAACTAATTAAACACAATAATATATATATTCTCTAGGGGTTGGCATAAAGGAGGTAACCACTTTTTATGCACAATTCTAAGTATCCTAATGTATAGATCTATTTATAAAACAATACAAATTTACCAAACATTTTCTGGTTAATAAATCAAGCACTCTCATTTAAACACATGCGCTTTAAGAATGTACAATACCAGCACGGAATGCCCGCTGAATGTCAGAATCACTACTTTATATAAAATACCCTATTAAGCAGTATCTTTTACAAAACTGCCTTTGGCTTTGGTAAATAACTCTACTAATCTTTTAATCTTTTGGAAATGTTGTTGATACATGATATATGTTATGGGGAATGCAACATGATTACCTGTAAGTATCAAATAATTTAAACTCAGAACACAAGGCTAAATGTACAACCTAAATAAGCCTTTGAATTGTTTGACCTATTAAAAAAATTAAAAATTATCTTAAACTAATTTTTACATAAAATTGCCCATCTTGTTGTTACCAAATCTGCTGGTTTAGCACAATACAAAGCAGCACCCAGGTGTGAATACAAGATAGGTATCTGTACTTTTTGGCACATTGCTCTGCATGCAGAACTCCTCTGCTACTTTACATTCATGCTGAGTGCAGATAAACACAAACTGAATTCAGTAGCTTGCAGTTCTGTCTGTGATCACAGGAAAGCAGATTGCTAATCCACAGTCCTCTGGCATACCAGATGTATTTATGTACAGAATTAGTTAATATGTCTTTGAGATTTCATTGACTAGAGATGTCTGGATGTATTGTCTATACAACATTAGCAGCATATTTTCTAAATGCCTTATAAAACAAATTTACAAATATTTTGTGCTGTCAGCCTGCATTGGTGTCAGAATATTCTGCAGAATGTAGTAAATTCAGATCTGGTAGCTGTAAGATTCCAGGAATAGGCAGAATTTGCCTGGGACAAAGTTTTCTTGTGTCAACACAAATGCAAAACAAACTCCAACTGAGACTGAGCCCAGCAAGAGATAAAAGACCTACTATTATACAACAACATAAGTACATGGTCACTTTTCTTTTCATTCTATATATTGTAATAAGAGAATTAAAATAAATACTGCTTGGACAAACATATCATTCTTTTTATAACCACTTGTATTTGCTGATGAATGCAAACAATTTCTGCATCTGTCACATTGCTAGTTTAGAACTATGTATAGCTGAACTACTGTTACAGCTATGATTAAAGTGTCTAGGCAAAGTAATTGAAAAAGAAATACATTAATGCAGATTTCCCCAATGTTTTATTTAATTAAAACAGTACACTAAAATACCTGTTAACCTTGACAGAAATCCAATAAGCTTGTAAATTCATGTGCTGCTCTAAAATCTCAAGTAATGTGAATAGCTCAACCAAGTTCACTTCTGTGCACTACAGAACATGGCCCCCATGCTATGGAAGTGAGGAGTGTGGGATGTATTTTAAAGTCCCAACATACTTCCGTTTCTCATGTGACAATGTTGTTCCAGGGATACAATACAGCGATCCTCAGGGCTGGGATTATATTACTGGCAGTATTAGTAAAAAGGGAAATTAAAGGTCTTTAAAGAAAAAAGGGAAATTAAAGGTAGGATGCTTCTAGGTCACTTCCACTGACATAGTGTGAGATATCGTGTAGGTGCATCTGGGCATTTCCATTACGGTGCTTACACAGAGACTGTGAGAAGTGCAAGAATTCATATTCTGCCTTCTAAACCTATTTGGGATGTGCTGGGAGAGAGGGTACCATAGGTAACATAAAGATTGCAATGTGCTCACCTTCAGAAAGAAGTACTGCATTGATTAACACAGAGACCCAGTGATAATGACACTGGGCATAAAAAAGAATAATTATTTAAAATGAAAATTAGTATGTCTATGAGGGGAAATAATAAACCAAGGCAAAATACAAGCAATTAGCCCTAGCTATTAACATTTTAGACCCCAAATTGTCCTGATTATACAATTTAAACATCTTGCTTGCACAGTTCCAAACACTTTGTATTACATAATTAAATATATAGTCTGTATATCTGATGTGCATTGTACTGGGATGTTTTTAAAAAAAGAGAAATGTGATAAGTCTAGTCTAAACTACAGCATTATAGATACCCAGGTAGATAACTTTATTTAAAGATGAAAATATTATGGTTGCAATTTATACCGAATTATACTCCAATGTTCAGTAATAAAGTGTGTCAATGAAGTAGATGCGGTCCTTAGTAGACCCAATAAAGCCCCTAGAAATAAACATTTGCTCAATTCAGCCTGCTGTTTCATTTTTGTTTGAGATACGGTACTTGTCATAGTGTATGCCTAAAATTATACAAGGTACAAAGAGCATACACTACAACATTTCCATAATACAAAAGGTAACTTACCTTCCCTGCCCAAGCAGTAAAGCTTTCTCATATATATGGTGTTTAAAAGACCGTCATAAAATCGTCATTGTCAACATTCACGTCTTCCACTTTGTGTCTTTACACTGTGAATTTCTCTACATTTTTGTCCCTTTTTCACCCTTGCCCTTTTCAGGCATTTATATATACATTCCAATAACCACAAGGTGTTGTCATCATAAAGTATACTGAAAGAATCTTTAACACCCCCCCCCCACACACACACACAGATCATCATCCTGCATATATAGCCCAGTCCTTCCCCAATAAAGTGGTGGAAGATATCCAGTCATCATATACCACGCACGTACAGTCATCTCAAGCAATGATGTCCCTTGCCACCATTATAATTTTTAATAACATAAGATCTGGGCTTTGCAGAGAGGAATAAATCAGTACAGTTGGAAGATCTGCAAGCAGTTTATAGTCTCTTTCAGCTGTTTCCAATTTAACTCCTGTTAGTTTATTTCCAGTGGTTCTTTTTTGCCATCTGTGTAAAATACAGCCACTCCTCACTTGCCTATTATAACATTCTGGAAACATTTCTATAAAGAAGTTAGATGAAGACAGTTTTATCCCATGATTCTGTTCCCCTAGAATTTAGTATGAGTCACGGCCCACACTTGCACAAAAGGTACATTTCATGGCCCAGTCTCCATTTCACTGCCATTTTTCCACTCTTGTTTAGGTTTTCAAAGACCATGAGATTGATGGAGTAACCTTACCACTACTCACTGAGGACCATCTCTTGGATACAATGGGGTTGAAGCTTGGACCTGCACTAAAAATACGTTCACAGGTAAAGGTTATACACTGCTGTAAATATAGGTAATATTGTGCCCCCAACAGCACTTCTCTACACTTTTAAATTTCCTCTCATTCAACCACCCTGTTAATGTTTGGTCTTCCTGTGAGTCCAGACCATCAAAGACCCGATTACAGCCTGTAAATAGATGCCAAATGGGTAGCTTAATAATGAGCTTATGTCTTTATCTATCTGCTATCTCCTCCTACATAGACATGCCTTGCCTGCACATTAACTAACACCCTGTACTGCTTCTTGCTATACTACTCTGAGCTCTGCTGTGCAGGGTGATTGCAGGAGGTTGTAACCATGTTACATTCAGGTGGCATTTTCATTGCTGGCATTTAAAGGAAACACACATAAAAATGTATTCAGGACAAACATACAGAACTACATAATATTGTGTTGTCTATATTTGTCTAGAGTTCACTTTTAAGTGTCAGAAATATGTTGGCTGTCATTGGCTGTATTTTCACATAGGTCTCATTTAACTACATGGTCCATATGGGTTGTGCTGTCTCAGTTCCTAATATAATGGCAATATTTAAATGAAGAAAAGTAATTTTAAAATAAAAGACACAGTCTGAATATTAGTAATCAAATTGCGTTATTTTATTGATATTTTTTAATATTTTATTTTAAAATTTCTGTGTGAGAAGAATTGTTGCTGTTTGCTTTGAACAAAACTTTTTTTTTATATTAAATAGTGCTCATTGGTATTTATTTCAGTGGAATGGATTTGCATGACATGTGACACATTCAAGAACAACTGGTAACAATAGTCAGACAAAACACATGACCCAGTAAATTTTTATGCATAGTTGATTTGTTGATGGTTTCCATTAGTGAACTGTAAAGCTGCCCACATGGATGAGCTTTTATAGCAAGGCACAAATTACAAAGACCAGTAATCCATAGCAATCAATCAGAACATATCTTCCACATACATTTGTACATGTTGATGGTTTGTTGTCAGTTACTACCCATGGCAGCACTACATCTTGCATTGCTTTAATGTGCAGCACAAACACTAGTACTTCAGCTGTGCAGAGGAACACTTGTTCCTGCACCCAATTGCTGCCTATACACAGAGGGGTCTGTACTGGGGCTCTCCATTTTGGTAATGTTTCTGGGGACAACTGCCTTTGCCAAACATTGAGAAGATGCTTCTGTACCGAGGTGTCCTCTCAATGTTTGCATTGGGCGGCAAGAAGACCACAACTGGCCATGATCATTCCCCTAGGCATCATGCTGAGACAAACACCCAACCCCCTTCTCTAATACATGTGTTCTGTAAATTATTAGGAAGAAGATAGGAGTATTTAGGATAACATTGTACCAGACAGAGGTATTCTATTGCACAGAATAATATAGAACAGAATCAACAATACACATTCAATATTATATATATATCAATCCAAATGGGAGCAAATATATGAAATGAACTGTTAAGAGTTTACTAACCAACTATAAAGTAACATTTATATTGTTAGCTACTACATTAGGAAAGTATAATGACAGAAGGTGCACAGGAATGGCACAGTTTTCATTACATGAACATAGTTTTCTCTATAGCTGTCTGATATTCATTATACACAATCATGTACTTGTCAGTCTTGCAGTGAGCTGTTTTTCTCTGGCTAAATCTTCCACATTCCCAAACCTCTGTGCCATATAAAATGAATCACACAGTATTCCACAGAAATTACTGGAATTATCCACCCACCCAGTGTTTAGCTGCACTCTGTGATCTATGTTTTCTCCAAGTTTCTGTATATTTCCCATTAACTCAATCATTTAGAAAGTGAATTACTAGAGGCAGCTGGAATTATGTCAGATCAGCGTAATTATGAACATAATTTTGAAAACACGCTCAAGGTGGGACAGCAGTAGTGAAGCCTTTTCCCAGTTTTCATTTCTTAAATGAACAATTAAACTGATTGGATAGCATGGTCAAATGGTGAATTGATGGGGGTATATAACTTATTGAGGTGGGCTGTCTGAAGTGACTGTCCGGAATTAGCAGGTAACAGCAGGTAATTAGCAGGTAGATGCTTTCAACCTACCCCTAAATATAATTATTTAGTGTCTGCCAGGTAGATGTCTCAAGCGGCTTCTTACCTATGGCTGCCCATAGAGAATGGATAGGAGCAAGCTAACCATCCATTAAACCTCAAGTTGATTCATTTCTAAAGAGCATGGTAGTGGCAGAGCCATTGGGGAATGTGCACCTCACCACCTGGGTGAGCCTTACTCTTCAAGCTTGGGACTGAAAAATAACACAAATAGAATCAATGGCACTGCTGTAATGTGCCTGGGCACACAAACCACAACCAACTCCAGATATCCTTGAATCAGGTTTATTCAAAACAGCACAGCACAGCAAGGGTTAATTTCAATCAAGCAAGGTACAGAAGGATAAGGCAAATGCAGGTCACTGGGAACCCCAGGGACACCGCGGGCTCGCAGGGCGGGTAAGTTCCTTACAACTGCATAGTATTATTCTCACTAGAATCCAAGCCCCGAACATCCCCAGCAGACAGCTTGTTCTTTAGGGTTTACCTTTTTTTTACCATTTTTAATACATCTCCAAACATTTAACCCCAACTTAACACATATTCTAAATCAGCGGTTGCCAACCTTAGAGACCTCCCGGGGCTACTAAATTCATAATTTTAAATCCCACAAACCATTAATAATAATTTTTTTAAAAAGATAAATACATTTGTAAAATAATGATCCTCCTAATGGTGCCTGACGACGACCGTGGAGGCTCTGATTCATTGATCAGCTCATGGTTAAGTGAAGTGTTACTATTGTTACCATTATCATTAGTTGCATTATATTTGGTATTTCTAAAGAAATGTAAAATATTTGTTTGCTTTTTCTCAGTCCTTATGGGTTAATTTTATTCGATTCTAAGACCAAACGAGAAATTATAGTTATCAAAGTCAAACTATTTAATGCCATTAAATATAACAGTTAAAGAAAATACACAGTTGAGGTCATACTTACCTAAAAGAGCATCTGAGAAATAAACAAATAAAATAAAACAATCAGATGAGAATCAGTATTCGCGGAGCGGGGTAACTGTTGTAATAGTGGAAACAATACTGAAGCGTACATCTCAGCAATGGTTGTCTCATACAACTTAAGACTACACTGATGTCACGCTCCACCTCTCTGGTTTTTCCATCTTCAGTACAGTTCATGAATTTAGTGCAACATAATGGCGAAAATTGTCATTCAGAATATCAGAATTTATTAGAATATTATTTTTGTTTTATTATTAATAAAACATAAACATTCAAATAATGTCCATATTTTTATGTGGACCACCAAAATGTTCTCACAGACCACTGGTTGGCGACCCCTAAACTTTACGAAATAATCAACTAACTAACCCTCTGGATCTGGGCTATTACTTTTACCCCAAAAGTGAAACTAATCCTTCAACCCCTCACACTAATATTGTACTGGAAACTGCTGGAAATACTGAACTCAGTCAAATGTTTAAAAGCACACTGTGTGCTATGCTTTAGAACAGTCTGCTATTTATGATGAAACAGTAAACATTAAAGATGATGTTTAATCATTCATTTTGCCAGCACTATTTGCTTCTTTCAACATGTTAATGACATTTTTAAGTAAAACCTTTTATTTTGTTTTTTTAACATTCCACATGGCTCCCAGTGTTCCTCTAAAAAATGTACCCAGCCCAATACTCCACTCCAGAAACCACAGCCCTGATGCAAGAAGTGGGTGGCTCTTGGGAGAAACTATTCAAACAATACAATGCTTCCATTAGTGGCTGTCAGTGTGGAGGAGTGGGCATAGCTAGACAGACTATGGACCACATGTGATGCTCAGCCTCCATAATAGAAGAAATGAAATCCAAAATATGAAAAGAATGGCTGAGGGACAGTCAGGCTGGTGAAAAAAGGGCTAGATGTTGCTGGGCTTATTCCAGCCAGGAGATGAGGCTGTCTGACTAGTTGCAGTTTCTAATGCACACTGTGGCATGGATTTGGCCTGAAATCAGAGTAAGCAATTTCAGTGCAGAAGAAGTGCCTGTACAAATGAGCAAAGGAAGGTTGGAGTTCACTTTATAGGTCTATTGTCACCACCTGGTTGCAGTATGCTATAGCACTATTCATAAGTTATGTTACCTGTGTTGGTGCACTGTGGTGCCAATACCTGTGTATGGAACCCCAGCTAAACAATGTGCATGCGTTGTATTGTGCTGTAATGTACTACCAAACATTTTTGCTAGTAAGAAGTGTGCATTTTCTATGCTTTTTGTTGTGTGCTGCCAATTCAACTTCCTTTTTCAATACATTAGCACAATGCAGCAGATTGCCTTGTTGTGAATGTTCCCTTACTGTTGATAAATGCAGATACTATAGAAATCATTGCCAGGTGCATAAACCTCATTAAAATTCAGAACTTACTTACCTGTTCCCCCGTTTGCAGGCCCCATTCACCCTGGAGCATACCTCTACTACTTACAGGAGTCCATTACAGAGGGAATCTTTATATATGTTTATTTTTAGCTTTTGGTTATTTGTCTCCTTTTCCTTCCCACTTGTGAGCAGATCATAAATACTGAATAGAGTGGCACAAAGGTAAGCTGCATCCTCCTTGATAACGCACATTCAGGGAGCAGGTCCTGGGCTCAGGAGAAGGTAAATATTGCTAAGTGTCATTTCACCTGGAAGAGGATGGGTGCTTGAACAAAAGGCAGAGACATGAAGCAGCACTGGAAAATGATGAAAGGGGGGAAAAACTTGAAAAGAGTCTGAAGTTAGGCTGAAAGCAGGATTCATATTTGGTTATTTTGGTGAACTAAATACATATAAAAACTGCATTCAAAATTCGTGATGAAATCTCTGCCATAGATCATGGTACTGAAGCAGAATGAGTAAGTGCAGAGATGGGAGAAATGTCTTTTGTGACATAATGACGTCATCAGGCTTTTTGCACAGAGTTCGACATGCCATGACTTACTATTACTTTTTTTCTCCATAGATCTGCTGCCGCTTGGGAAACATATTTCATATGACAAGCTTATCATTACCTGGCTCAGTGTCATCATCTGCTACAGCACCATCAGATCAGCCATCTGAGGTTATATCGCCTATTGCACGCAATAACAGCAGTAACACAGTGCCAAGTCCATGTGCACCTGATCCAGATTCTTTGAAAGCTACAGATGTATCAGCGCCCGAGCATAAAGACAGCCCTTGTGATGTATCTTCAGCACAAATTGATTTTCAAATGAATCCACAGAAAAACTGATAAAAATATGAATTATATAAAGCTTGCTATGGAAGCATTCATACAAAAGAAAATGAAATACAAGTCACCTATCTGATAATAACATGCTACTTCATATAAAACATCAAAAAAGCTCTTCAGAAATGTGCATGATGCTATATTCCGTTGTTATAAAAAAAATGTAAATATCAGCTATTGTCCCATGCTCTGTAAAGCAGACACATACCCAGAGTACTGGAAAAATAAAAGTGGAATTTTTAATGTGGTGATTTTATGAATATAAGTTACTAGCACATTTGTGACTGCTCATAACAGAGGTAAAATTGAACTATACATATGATATATATATATATATATATATATATATATATATATATATATATATATATATATATATATTGGAAGAATGTGGGGTCTGCTAATTAATAAAATAGTGCAATGCAAGATTGGAACCCGGGGAATAGTAGGGTGCTGGTCAGGAATGGCACTTTTGGTATTAATACTCAAAGGTGGTGGAATAGCCACTGAAGGCCCAAGTGGAGTAGCTAAGGAGGAGTGAATACAAAAGCTAGGGCTTTGGCCACTGAGGGGTTAATGTACATAGGCTGGGGACTGGCTACTAAGGCATTTAAAGCACATAGAAATGGGGTTTGCCACTAGGATTTATTGCAAAAAGTCTGGAGATTGACCACTAATGCATGTACACGTTCCTATTGCATTTATATGCATTTTATGCACTTTTATTAGCGTTTTAAAGCTTGCCTTAAAATTGCTGGAAAACGGTTTCCCGCGTTTTTATCGTGTTTTTATACGTTTTTAACTAATTTGCATATTAAGTGCTCAAAAACGCAGGGAAACGTCCAACCGAAATCAATGGAAGCATTTACCTGAGTTTTTGGGCACTTTCCAGCGTTAATCCAGCGTTTTAATCTTTTAAATGTTGCAAGCAACGTTTAGGATAAATGTCATAAACATGCCTCAAGGAAACGTCCTGGTGTAGATTGACTTATTGTAATGCATGGGGATTTCAAACAAGGGCTTTAAAAGCGTCAGGGTAAACGCTGGGGAAAACATCCGTGTAGACTAAGCCTTAGAATTGTTAAGGATTGTCCTTTTTAGTTTTTTTTTATGATCACAAAATTCTATTTCTTTTTGTTTGTTTTTTTTATTATATAAGCACAACACAAATAATATGTTTCATTTACAAAAAGGACTTGTGACTGGATCTGAAAAGTATTTAGTATAACTCCAGAGGTTCATCCACAACTATTCTGTTCTATACTGCTACCATCTTATTTAGAATGAAAAACCTGTTTGCAGTGGAAGCTATGCACGCTTTGATGAGGGCTTTTCATTACAGTCCGGCTTCAATCAGTTGGAGCCATTGCTATCTGTTGTTGATTTCCCAATAGAGCAAGACATCCCTTATCCTACTTTGTAAAAAAAAAAATCTACCTGCTATGAACTGTTTCATCAGGGCTTGAGAACTGCCTGCCATGAAGCTAGAGGTATCTCCTGGAAAAATCACCCCATCAGCTTACTATTTTCAGACCAAGAAAAAAAACTTTGAATACTTACAACCTGCTTATCACGTAAATACCAACCAACATGTTGATCTGTTGTTTTTTCCCCTTTAACTATGTGAAGCAGCTATCTGAAATAATTGTGTCCAAGGGCCATAACCTTGTACATCCATCGCTCTTCATACATCACATCAATCATTTACTTCAGAGGACTCTGGTGAAGTTCTGGTGGTGTGACTTTAACATTTAATAATTGCCTAAAAAGGTTCAAAATGATATTTACCCTATTGGGCTAGTACAATGAAATGCTATTTACCAGTCCTGCTTCAAATTATACTAGCACTGATCTACTAATTTACTTACGTAAATGGTGTACATGTAATATGAGTGCTGGGTGCTTCTTCTTTCAGCTTGTGTCTGAGCACACAATACATCCAGTCATATAACAAAATACTGCTGGCCCCCACTGTTCATATTTGAAAATCAGATTTTCAGTGATCATTGATTTTTACTAGTCCCTGATAACACTGAGTGTGTACAATTTCTGCATAGCAATAAATACTCTGTGGATAAATCAGAGCTTCTGTGCTCTCATCTTGCCTACTTCATTCACCGTGTCTTAGCCAGACTCCTCACTGCACACAGTCTATTTGTTTTTTTACAACTATGGGCATAAAATGCCCCTCTGTCAATTTCATATATGATCAAAGTATGCCAGTCCCACTGGAGAAATAAAGTGCATGGCTTGACACCATGCAATAAATGATGTTATATCACTGTAACAGAACTAATGGAATCTGAAAAGCCAAAGGAGCTCAAATTGGCCACCAGACACATCAGACTCTGCTGGGAAATGTCATGGATACTACAATCCACCATCATTTATTCTGTTAACCATTTTGGAACATTTTAGTTTTCTTTGAAAATGTGTAAATAATCTTAGTTTATGTATCTTTATTATGATTTTACCCACATGTGAATAACAAGGACTTTTAATGTAAGGGTACACCTTTCTAGGTACTCTTTAGGAAGGTGGTGTGCTGATGATCTGCCTGGCAGTCAGTTTTTTTTTCCAGAATTGCTGTGTGTAACATTTACTGTCATCAGAATGCTGCCAACTCCTCTTGTGCCTAGTCTGCAGATGCCCACCACCTGGACAAACCTTTTATGAATTCCTAACCCTGAGCTCTCTCCTCCCAGCATGTTGCTACTTGCTGTCACAATAAATATGAGTCTCTAAATACTAAATATGTATAATTTTGTACTGAATGTGTTATGTTAGAAAAATGTAAGGAAAATCTATATTAATGTTTTTGTTATTTTTTATTTACTTTTGCCATGGGGCATTATTAATATTATTATTAAACAGGATTTATATAGCGCCAACCTATTACGCAGCGCTGTACATTAAATAGGGATTGCAAATGACAGACTAATACAGACATCTAACTGCTTTCGTTTGGCACCTGGACCAGTTTTGTTTTCATTTCCATTATCATCCCCCAGGACATCAAAATCAGCATCACCCTTTCTTGAGGCCACGAAATAAGAAAAAAAAAAAATATATATATATACATATATATATTGCATTATAGCATAGACATGGTGGCTGCACTAATTCTTTTTTTCAGGCTTTCCCTCTTTTATTTACACATAATGAGCCCGTATTCTTGTCCATAGGCAGCAATGTCCGCTCACTGCACTGATGTTGTGGCCCTTCTGTCTTTTCTATAACATATGAGGTAGGTGTTCTGTAGTCCTAACACACTGCATATTAAATAGATCAAAAGAAAGCAAATATAAGTGTGTATGGCGAGGGTTTATATACATGGTAAAATCCTACAAACCTTCATTAAAAGAAGACAAACTACTAAAAAGTTACCATGTTGGAAAGGATCACTGAGAAGTGAATGCACAGGGCATGTCTTACTTCATTTTATAGATCTGTTCTTTTTTTTACGATAGATATGTGTATAGATTCACATATGGAGAAAACATTCATCCAACAAATGTAACCAACCTCCCCCAATCTTTTATATACGAAGAAAGTTATGGCAGACCTCGGGTAACCTCACATTCACCTATACGTATCTGTTAGCTTTAGGCTAAGTATACACAAACCTTTTTCCTCGGCGTTTACCCTTAGGCTTTAAAAGGCCATGTTTGAAATTCCTATACATTCCAATGTGCTAATCTACAGCAGGACGTTTCCTTGAGGCACGTTTATGAGCATAATCTATAACGCTCCTTGCAACATTTAAAGAATTAAAATGCGGAATTAACGTTGGAAAATGTCTAAAAATCCGGGTAAACGCTTCCATTAGTTTCAATAGGGGCGTTTCCTGTGTTTCTCAGCGGTTTCCCACATTTAAAAGCACTTGAAACGTAAATTTGGTAAAAACATGGCACAGCCGTTTTAGAGCGTTTTAAAGCTTGCCTTTTTAAAACGTCTGTGTACAGCCAGCTTTAAAGAGACCCTGTCACCACATTTTGTATCAAACTGGAAAAAAAATTGTAAAAGAAGAATTCATATAGATAATGTGCTTGTGTAAAGGACTGACTGGTAACTGACCGGTTCTCCCCTTTCCAGGTGTTGCGGCTTCTCCCACCAGGTCATACTTTCTGTAAAGGAATAGAAGGATAGAACCACTGTATCGAGGGGGGGGGGGCAAAAATTAAAAAAATGTGGTAGTGGGCATTGTGTAGTATGGCAGTATGCAGTGTGCATTGTGGTAGAATGCAGTGTGGTAGTGTGCAGTGTGTATTGTTGTAGTATGCAATGTGTAGTGTAGTAGAATGCAGTATGCAGTGTGGTAGTGAGTAGTGTTGGTCAATAATCTCACTATTCGATTTGACAGCTATTCCATCAATGGTGAAGTCAATGGTGGGAGAATTTGGTGGATTCATGTGATCGTGGGAACTGAACTGCAGATAAACTCTGCAGTTCCACTACGATCCCCGGGGCACGATAGGTTAAATAACCTGTAGTGCCCAGATGATCCCACACTCTTCTCAATGATTGCACTGTAACACTTTCCAGCACAGTAATATGATACATGTGTTACATTTTTTCTTGCAGTAGATAAAAGAAAAATGTAACAAATGTATCATAATATTACTGTGCTGGAAAGTGTGTTACAGAGTTAAGCTGCGTATACACTTCCAATTATTTGTAAACGAACGACGAACGATCATGCACGATATCTGCGAACGATCGTATAGCACCGATCCTGTACATACAGATAACGACACGATCGTTCGCAGATATTGTACACACGATAGATGCGATCGTTTGAAGGATACAGGAAGTGACGTGCACCACAGGAAGTGAATACTGTATACGAACGTTCGGATCAAACGAATGACATTCACCACACTGTTCCTTTCTCCCTATGTGCAAAATGCCTTTCAAAGTGTTCTTAACCACCTAGCCGGTATGCCCGACCTTCGTACGGGCAAAAAAAAATGGCTAGGATGGTTAACCCCGTAATTTTGTCACATCCTTACCTCCATGGTCCCGCTGTGCACATCCAGGTAAGGTAAGGATTCCAGCGTCGTCCTCTGTCCATCGTCGTCCGTCGATCTCCAGCGTCGGGTGCCAGCGGGACCGGTAAGATGCCGGCCGGTATCTTGTGTTCCGCTGCCCGGCATCTTGCGTTCCGCCGCCCGGCCGGCCGAAC
>NC_092861.1:48249816-48250302 GCF_032062135.1 Pyxicephalus adspersus
CGTTCATTTCCAACGATAAAAATTGGACGTGTGTACGCAGCTTAAGAGATATCATGTCATTGTAGGATAACCTTTAAAAATAAAATAGTTAAATAAACACAAGCACTCAATAATTTTATTTAACAATAATTTTTCTTTTTTTTTAAACACATTTTTTTATCCGAATTTTTACCATTAAATCTCGTTTTTTTCGGGTCAAGTCTACTCGAATTCAAACAGCCATTTTCGGGTCTAATATAAGGACAACCTGAATTCGAACACCAACAATAGTGTGCAGTGTGTAGAATGCAGTGTGGCAGTGTGGGAGCATGCAGTATTGCAGTGTTGTAGTATGCATTGTGCAGTGTGTGTAGTGTTGTAGAATATAGTGTGGCAGTTTGGTAAAATGTAGTGTGGTATTGTGCAGTGTGGCAGAATATAGTGTGTGCAGTGTGCAGTCTGGTAGAATATAGTGTGGTATTGTGCAGTGAGGTAGAATATAGTGTG
>NC_092861.1:48251370-48285338 GCF_032062135.1 Pyxicephalus adspersus
GTAGAATATAGTGTGCAGTGTGATATAATGTAGTGTGCAGTGTGGTAGAATACAGTGTGGTTCTCTCTCTCTTCCTCCATAGGTGTTCATAGGATGTCTCCCCTCAGGCGGCAGCGCGCGCTATACCCTCACGTGGCCGCGCACGCTTCCTAGCCCCGCCTCCTCCACGTCACCAGACAGGCCGGGGCAGACATGGCGGAGCGGAGAAGACACAAGAAGCGGATCCAGGTAACTGAGATGCTGCGGGGCAGTTGAACTCCCTGGGGCAATAAGCACAGGGCTCCGGTGTGGGGTGACCTGCTATGTGGTATATAGAGGTAGTGGGCGCCTCTAACACAGGGCAGGATTTATATTTATATAGGGGGGTCCACTGCCTCCCCCACTAGACTATGGCGGAGAGGCCCGGCAGTGCCGGGATGTGGTGATGGGGGGGGGATGGAGATGATTGCTGGAAGTTGATGGCTGATTGTGTATGGCAGTGATGGGTGCTGCTGGCGGAGCAGAGATATCCTGATGTGTCTGTGCCCACTTCCTGCCAACAGCTGGCTCCATCACTGGGGGAGGGGAGGGTACAGATGTGGGGGAGGGGGTACAGATGTGGAGACAAAATACCCCTGCACCCCCTGTTATGTCATCCTCTATTTACCCCGAATATATGCAGAGCAAGGCACATAAAGCCCAGATCTGCATACTAGCATTGGTGTGCCACGGAGGGCCTTGTTATGGGGGGGGGGGTTCTTTGCTCCCCCTGCCCTATTCACCCCTAGTGGGGCTTTACCCACACACAATACCCAGGCATGGCCTATTGTTGCCCCCATCACTCCCCAGAGTACAATGCCGAATCTCTGAAGTGTCTGCACACAATGAGAGGCCACAGAGACACGGCCATGATCAGCAGCAATGTAACAAACATGTAATTATTATATGGAGAGATTTACCAATGTCATTTCATCTGAAAATTGTAAGCTCTAAGGGGCAGGATCCCCTCCTCCTGTGTCTGTATCTGTCTGTCATTTGTAACCCCTATTTAATGTACAGCGCTGCATACTATGTTGGTGCTATATAAATACTCTGCAGTAATAATAAAGGAAACTCCCCTTGTAGTGGGTCTCTTCAGCTCTCCCAGTGGCTGGACTTGTGGTGCTCGGTGTCCTCCCCTACAATAAATGGCTGGTGTTCTGTGTCGTAGCGGGGTCATGTATGGGGTCATGAAAAAAAAATGGACTGATTTGAGGCCTGATTTGTACCGCAGGCTCAGCTGTGCTCCCATTCAATCTAATGGGGGTTTGTGGGAATTGTGCCTGGTTGCAGTTGATCCTGCCATGATATCTGGAAATAAGTTGCCTCAGATTGCCTGGTTGCTTTCCCTCTTCTGGAGGATGGACGACACATGAAGCCTGTATGGTGCACATTGCTGGGCACATAGCAGCAGTGTGAAATGGACCCAAAAGTACCTTCTACATCCTCCATAGACATCAATAAGGACTTAACTCTTCCAGTAATGGGGGGACTGGGCAAAATTATTAGAAAGTAGACTAATATGCCAATCATATTGGGATAGTTAATTCAATTAGGAATTCCCGTTCTTTGATAATGACACCGCCACCCTCCCCAACAGGGGGAGCCCTTTCTGCTATTGGTGGTCAGAGGGGGTATTAATTGGCTGATAGGTGCATGTTGGGGATCAGGTAGGCAACCAATATCTGGGAGATGTCATCTATTGATCAGTGTATGGCCAGCATTAGATCAGCCTTGTATTTGTATCACTAATTGTTCTGTGTGTATGGAATTGTAAATCATTCTATGGAGGCAGTGTCACTAATAGAAATTTTTGTCATTTCTTCTGGTAATGACTTCAAAGTTATTTGTGAATCATTAGTCATATGGCTGATATATAACATTGCTGTGATATAGAATAGGTAAGTCGGTGAAGGATGGGAGTGGTGTCAGAAATCTGAT
The DNA here is from genome assembly GCF_032062135.1 of Pyxicephalus adspersus. NCBI lineage: Eukaryota > Metazoa > Chordata > Amphibia > Anura > Pyxicephalidae > Pyxicephalus > Pyxicephalus adspersus. The sequence continues at coordinate 48,253,330 of NC_092861.1, forward strand.
ATATTTTAATAATCTCCCATCGGAGTGGTTACAGAAGAGACATTACCGTAGTGGTGGCCTTGTGAGAATGTCTTGCTGGCCCAGACTTGTATGCTCAGATTGAGCTATGTATGGAATACAAGGTATTTGTCACTGTGTGATTTGTAGTGTTATATGGACACAATCTCTCTGTATGTGATCCATGTGTGTGGGATGGGCCCGGGTTCAGGAGGCTTTGTGGCTCTTCAAAGACTTGTAGTTATAATCTGCATTGTTGAGTTGATGGAGACTTACATATGGTTGTTGCGGGTAACTTCATATCATTGGTTTTATCAGTTCTTCACTAGACACACATGTAAACATAGAATATGTATAGGATTCAGATTGCATTTTACATGTAACTCAGCATTGCATAGACACATGTAGAAGCAAATGTCCCTTTACCAGCACACGTTGGGGGATTCAGAATGAACACCACTCCAGTTATATTGGGTGAAAATTCTCACATAAACCTCATTGGTTGCTGCATTTATATGTCAACTCTAAAAAAGCTCTCACACCTCAAAAGCCCTTTATTGGCCTTTACCCAGACCATGCATGGTAAAGCTGAACTCCAACCTTTATCAGTCTAAGAGGTATACAGGCTTCTTTTCTGGTCTTTGATTTCACTGCACACTAGAAACTGCAGCAATTAGATCCCACTTCATTTAAAAGTTGTATGATCCCTTACCATCAAGTCTTTACAAAGCCAGTCTTGTGGACCTGGGCAATCCTGTTTCATTCTTTGGATTTCACTTTCAGTCATGGAGGTTTAGTGTCTCATCTTGGGTACACCTACCTACATCCAGTCTTGGGTACACCTACCTACAACCCATCTTGGGTACACCCACCTACAACCCATCTTGGGTACACCCACCTACAACCCATCTTGGGTACACCCACCTACAAGATTCTGCATGCAGATGCAAGCTGCCTAGGAATGTCCCCTTCTCCGGGTGATGGTTTTGGGAAGTGATGCAGAGTGCTGGTATGTTTTATGGAATCTGTACAGCAAACAGCCGGCCTTACCCATCAGGCACGACTTGCCCGCATTGCACAGAAACATCAATGGGTCTAAAATAAAGTTTGTCATAAAAAATGAAAATGTTATATTTAAACATTTAGTGCTAATGATGGGAGAGAGAAGAACAAGACAAAATAAACTTTGGCTTTGAAGCAATAAACACTGAAGTATTTACATAGGTCAGTTTGAGCCTGGGGACAGGAAGTTCTTTTACCGCTCATTAAATCTATGTAAATGTCACATGTGGTTGTCTGGGCACACTTTATATGATCAGGGGCCAGTAGGGAAGACATGCATCCAGCTTGTTGTCTCTTCACATTTCTATATTTCAGCTGCTGATAGTAATGAATGCCCTGATCAGGTTCAGATGATGACCTTTTCCTACATGTTCCTCCATCATACATTTAGTTTGAATCACCTGGGAAGTGGAACACAAACTTGTCTTTACTGAAAAGCCTATTTTAGAATTACTCTGTGAGCTGATCCCACATGAAAGGTTTTCTGTAAGATTTAGGGAAACTCCATGACATCTATGGCCTCGTTTTATTTTTAGCTTCTCCTAAGGAAATTACTCGTCACTTCCTTGTGGTTTTGTAACAGTCCATGTAAAGCTATTCCGCGTTCCTCAGTGAAACACAGACACAACAAATACATTTATTGGTTAGATGGTACAAACCACCAAGGCTTGGATGTAATCCCCTGGTAACTATGTTTTATGATGATTTATTATGGATGCGAGGGAGTTCACACGAGCTGGGGAAACTTTTATGGTACTGTATAACTAGCCAAAGCAAAGCTGGTGATCGGGGAAATAAAACATTAATAAAAAGAAAGTAATAATGAAGCATTTTATTCATTTTTTTTATCAAGCGGACATATGGAGTTTTAGGCTTGCATCATTTTTAAGCTAACCTTGTCTATTTTGATAACTAAAAACCTGACTAGCTCAAAATGAAAGTTAGACAAAATAAATAAGTCTGTGTTCTGGTTTGTGCTTATGGAGTTTCAGTTAGAGAGAGGAAAGAAGCGGCTTTTCTCGGTTTCTCTCCATGCCACCCATTCTTATCTGTGATTCCAGTCCATGAATTAAATTGATAACGTTAGGTAGTTGTGGAAGTACAAATATATTACACTCATCCATACAGACTAATTATATTGGGTATTTGATCAAACGGACCTCTGTTACTTGAACTGTGGCCTTCATAATTTCTTAGTAAATACACTTTTTTCTTTTCTTTCTCCCGCTTTTTCCTTCATATAAAACTGCTGACATGAGTAGAACACAATCCGAAAATTAAATACCTTGGAGAACAAACAGCTAAAATTCTGAACATGTGACAGTCTAGGAAGATCATTCTGTCAGATGCCGACCAGTCTTGCTTTTGGTTGCACAGAAATGTGCTCGGTGTTTACACTGTCTTCAATTACAGAATATAGAGATGTCTGGGGATTTTTAATAAATAAACATTTTATGCCCTGTACAGTCAGATTTTGAGTGACGTGTTCCACTGCATTGCTACACAATCCTGAGTTTTACAGTAAGAGTGAGCTAAACATTCACCATTATCTTCCTGCAAAACATGGTCTCTGAACTAGCAATCAATCTTGTTTACTTCAGCGATGGAACACCAGGTGCTGCAGTGCAGGTTGTTTCCTGTGGTTTCATTTACTACAGTGCTACAGGTCGAGCAAGGCCATAATCACATGTGAGAAATGTGTATGAAGGTAAATGTTGGGGTATTTCCCGCAGTCACAAGTGTGTGTTTCATGGCTAAAAATAATGGCACCGTTACATTTGTGTCAGAAAATGCACCAATTCTCCCTGTTGCCATGTCATGCCTACATAATTGGCTCTCATTGTTGCCTGTTCCTGTATACCTGCCGTACAGGGGATTACAAGAGACATCGGATCGGAAGGCTGGCAGATATTAAAATGCATTTGATCATGTTTCAATGTACAGCGGTATTAACGAATATATTTTCATATCTGTCTGGAATTTATCTTTAAAATAACTTTGTCATCATAAAAACAGAGTTTTCATAGATTACAATTATATGGCTAAAAACGCTGCCAGTCACTGATGTCACTCATCTTCTAACTTTGCATATTATAATGTGGCAGTTCCGGCTGCAATAATTTGGTATGGACTGAAACTTCACTTTAAATGAGGAAAATCTCCAACCCCTATACACACATTTCTTCTGTAAAGAAAAAGTGATAATGTGTTATTTAAAAGCATGGTGCATTTTTCATGGTGGGTTTATGTTTGTGTTGTGACTTTATTATAATAATATATTATTGTTCTAATATTGTCCTATTGTTATGGGAGGTTAATTAGGTATAAGAGAAGTATAATTTGCTGGCCATACACCCTGTAATGTTGTCAGAAGCTATGGCCATTTTATGTTTTTAAACATGTACAGATCTGGAGCCAAAGTGGGGTTTGTGCAGGTTGTGTTCTCAGCCACCTAAACTGTACATCATTCAGCAAATCCTGCTGCTTTATTCTTCCATTTCCCTCATGTTCCCTGGATATCAGTATAGGACTCATAAGTTATCTGAGAAAATATGAAACTTATTAATTAAACAAGGTAAATTAAACAAGTTGGGCTATACAATTACGCAGCTTAACCATATACATAAATAGTCCAAATTATACAATACCAAGCAACACCTCCATCACAAAACATTCACAAGTTGGAACACAACCGCATTCGATTCACACATCAGATATACACCCCCTTTCTAATTACAGATGTTTTCCCAAGCATATTCATTGCATGCAGCTTTCAGCCGTCATCATATAATTGTACAGTAATGTTTACTTTTCATGTCCAGTGATCGGTGTTATAAGCTGTTGTTTGTACGCTGTATACTTACAGCCGGTCAGGATTGTACCACAGCTATATAATATCAATGAGGAGATGTAAAACACTGTACTACTGTATGGATTTGGAGTGTTGGCTCTCTTCAGGGAGGTCTTCTGATTGATGCCGTGTACTTTGCTTTATTTAGTATTGCAAACACTAATAACTCTTCTGTCTAGCACAGGGGGTGTGAGGAGAAGTCATCTTATTTCTCCTGGGAGGTTTATGCTGAGACTAACTCTCAAGAAAACAATTAGAGATTTTTAAAGCTGCTGCATAGGCAGCCAAAAATATGACATGTGGAATATCGGCGGCACCTTGGAAAACTGTAATTGGTGATTTTTTACATATTCTATCTGGAATCATGACAATAGTTTTGTTCTGAGGGTGCAGAGTGTAACACACTGGGCCTGATTTATTAAAGCTCCCCAAGGCTGGAGAGAATGCACTTTTATCAGTGAAGCTGGGTGATCCAGCAAACCTGGAATGTATCTGGTCCAGGATTAAAAACATTTGCTAACAAATAGCAAATGACTTTGCTTTGCTAAGAAATCCATTCCAGGTTTGCTGAATCAGCCAGCTTCGCTGATGAAAGTGTATCCTCTCCAACCTTGGAGATCTTCAATAAATCAGGCCCAGTGTGTTCTTTCAGACATAAAAAAGGCCTTGTGTTTGTCTGTCGTATACAGAGGTAAAAAGTAATATGTACGTTGTTTTATGTGGATCATTTTAAACTTTTTTCTTCAGTAGGAGAGGTTGTAGGATGCAGGTTTGAAATTACAAACTTGTTTTTTTTACAACTTGACTTTTTTTTTTCTTGTAGGAAGTTGGCGAGCCAACTAAAGATGAAAAGGCAATCGCAAAGTACCTGCGTTTCAATTGCCCTTCAAAATCAACCAACATGATGGGCCACAGAGTGGACTACTTTATTGGTAAGCACCTTCTGTTGGTGTTTGAAAGTACACCTATTAAATGTAAAATAAACCTTGACATGCATACATTAAATGCAGCCTATTTTGACCCAGCTGACGGTGATAATAATAAACAAGTAAAATGGCCCTTGTGTTACCAAATTTCTCACCACTAGAAAAGGTATAGGAAATATGTAGCCAAAAAAACTAAAGTGTTATAAGTGACCATAGACCACATTAATTACTGGTACACATTGATATAAATTTAATTTTAGGAAAAACTAGAATATGAACCATCCAAATAGAGATTGCATATGCATCTTCTTGCAAGTGTATTGGAATACTGAAATATTTAGTTCAGTATTCCAATTTCATAGTTTATGAGCATATTGACCTATTTTATGACAGAAGCGAGAGAGGTGAGCAAAAAGAGAAGCCAATGCCAGATGTCTAGACAGCCCCACCTGATGTGTACATGATACCTCAGATATTAATGAATAAATCCATTAATCGTGAATATAGACTTTAATCTCCTTTGGGAGAACTTTTTACTGAGGGTTCTAGATATTTACCAGGCGTTGCTATAGCACACCAGGCCACTCTTCTGCTTAAAATGTACCTCCAAAGCATTGTCTTGGATTTAATAGGAAAGTGTTCAGAGTGAAAGGGATTCCGCCTCAGAGTCACTATAGAATATGGTTTTAAAGTGAGGGGCAATCCCCTTTTACAGGTGTCACTGGAACCCTTAGAAAGGTTCTTCCTCATGTCCTGATCCTGGTATAATTATAAGGTATATAGGTATATAAGTTTGGATTTGCTACTCCTTTCTGTCCTGGACAGAGGGTGAATGTCCTCTGCAGATACTTGGACACATCTTTCCTTCATAATGTAAACCTTTCTTGTTCTACCTAACACAAAAAAGCTTTGGCTATAGATACGTTTAGATCAGTAGTGCCTAACTTTTTTTCATCTGGGGGCCACTGTTGAAATTGGGATAAAATTCGGGGGTCATAGTGCAGACACACATTGAAGATGTATATTAAAAACTAGAATAGTTTTATTTTAAAATGATATTAAATCAAAATGTTTCTAGTGAATTGGGATTCACAGAATGTAGGTGTCCAGCTATGTGTAACAGGCACCCCACCAGCCGCTCAGTCCCTCGCACCGCAGCGTCTGAAGATTTGACTCCAGGCGGTACTGAGCGCCTCCCTTGAGCCGGAGTTCTATGGCATGAGGAAGGGGTAACAGCACCGTAACCTCATCACTAGTCTGAATGGAGTCTTGAAGTTTTGTAAAGGAGAAAGTTTATATTTGGGGCACCACCGCACAGAGCGAATCGACGTTACCCTAATGCTCATTGCCATGCAAGTGGCCCCCGGGCGCCCCTAACATGCAAACTCAATTTGGGGACCCTGGTCTTGAAATAGCTCCACTTAATGTAAAAATATCGCTGATTGTTGTTAGGATTTTATGCTTGTTACCCCATATCTGGCAACTTGTTATGTTTAGGGTGCCCAATTTTAGTTTAGTTTAGTAGCAGTTCTCAGGGTCCCATTCCATTCCATTTCTTTGACTTTTAGTGTAGGCGATTTGAAGGTTTTTACATGGGGATAATGACAGCAGCATGGACACAGACACAGCTCTTATGCTGCTGCTGGGATTATCTCACAGTACAAGGTGGGTGAAGAGCTGCCACAGCTGATTGCCAGGTCTATAAGACACGCCTACTCACAGGGAGCTGACACTGAGCATGCCCAGGAAGCTCCCCCTCCTGGATCTCATAGAGAAACATAGGAGATGCGCCCGACCCATCCCCTGCATGACAACGAGCAGAGAGGGAACAAGGGGAGGGCGGGATCTGGCAGCTCTGGCCCACGGGCCGTAGGTTGAGCTCCCTTGCTTTCGATGATCATGTTTACCAGTATTTTGGTGTTGTGAAAAGATACATTTTTGGGCAGTGTGATTATCGAGGCCTGGTGTCCTCAGTCCCACCTATTATGAGACTTTTACTGTATCTCACAGAGAGAGGGGAAGTTACACAGCACAAAGTCTTTTAACCTGAAGCTGCAGTTTGTGAGGATCATGCACAATCAAGGCAATGATATGAAGGTAAACTGTGTGGTCTCAGTAGTTCAGACATTAGACAATGCCTGATTTTAGTAAACTCCTTGAAGTAAAAATGCCTCTGTATTTTTCCCTAAAACATTTACCAGAAAGTATTTTTCTGGTTTTTGCATGCATATTGGTCCATTTTTGTGTTTTGTTTCTTTTTATTCCATCTATTTAATTTATAAATGTTTTAGTTTGTCCTGTAGTGGCTTACTGGCATAACAAGCATTGCATATGCTGTCTCAGCTGCTGAACAACTGCTGGGATACATAATTTACCTTCATTAAGATGATATATGAAGTGTGCTGAATATAACATTTCTTGTTTTCCTAACAGCCAGTCAGATTCCGATGTTTCTACTGCCCTGATTTGGAAATAAATCAGGGATGCAGACTGGCTATGGATGACCAGACATTTTACTATTAGCACATCATTTATCAAGCCCGTAGAAAAGATTTTGTTTCCAACCAATATCAGCAATACTGGCAGACCTGACAGAGAGGTAACCAAGCTTAGTCACTGTGCAGTTTTACAAGGCTGCTGCCACATACTACAACAATGTATGTATGGAGTACATTTCTTCATGTTTTATCACATGGAGAAAGTACAGCTGTTAGTCTGGGTGAGCTCACAGGTTTAGAGTCACAAGTTCACTAGATTGCTTTCCAGTTTCATTCCTACACTATGTAGGATAAATGTAGTTTTAGGGGTGTTTGAATATGTTGGTGGCTTGGAAGAATGGCCCCCAGCTGATCTCTTCACCCTTGCCTCTAAAAGAGATTTGGTCACATAAAGTTATAAACCTCCCCTAACCCCTGTCTGTTTACTTTGCAGTGGTTTTCAGGTCTTATCCTTGTTTTGTATTTGCTTCCTAGACACTATGAAATGGGCACCACGGAAGGGCTTTATGGGCATTCTAGGATCTGACTTATCAATCTACAGTAAAAACCATGAACAGATACCCTGGGATTTAGACTTTCTCCACTAATGTCTAGCGGGTTTAAAGGGCATTTTTAAGCAGTTGCAAGGTTGTAGGTGAACTTGGAAATCTCAATCATACTAAAGCAATAAATTCTAGAGTGTAAGAATATATTGACTTATTTTAGTGATATTGTGTTGTTACTGGTACAATAACAATGACATGACAATGCTTAACTTAACAAACAATACCAAACTTAACAAGGTATGGTAATAAGGTGATTTTCTAGTTTTGTCATTCCTGCAATAAATTGAGCCAAGTGTTTATATTCCTTTTTTATCAAAATTATGTAACTTTTTTTTTCTTACAAATACCTTTTAGCACTTTTTATAATTATTTATTGTTCAGAGTAACTTTCCCCAAAACACTTTCCCATATTTCTCTCCTAAAAGGTCAAACCCTGGCATTCCTAATCTTCACCTTTTGTATTTACAATAGAAGATATATAAATACTGTAATGCTGTCTCGATACTCTGCTGTTGCTAGGAGCAGGGGGTGAATATTCATGCTTTTGCCCCAGCAACCCATAAGGATGATATGACAGAACACTACAGAGAGTAAATTTGGATTGAGTTGCCCTTTTTTGCCTGTTAATTAACTATTAAACAGTGTTGAAACTCTTCTTGAAATGTTTTTTTTTTTATCTTCTGTTTGCAGCATCTAAAGCAGTAGATCGCCTTCTGGATTCCAAATGGGCAAAGGCAAAGAAAGGGGAAGATGCCCTGTTCACAAACAGGGAGTCTGTGGTTGAATTTTGTAACAGGTATGTCTGTGTGAGAGAGAGGGGAGCTGGTAGCTGGATAAACCAAATAAGCTTGTACACTGCACTACAGCACGGTTCCTCTTGTCTCTGAATTCAGCCAGTGGGTGAGTTAGTCAGATGTGGCATTGATAGTAGGAAGTACAATCAATGCCAGGCTGCCTTTTCTGCAATTATGCATTACAGTGGAATTCATAAATCCCATGAAGTAGGAGGTTAGCAATTGCCTGACCACAATCTGTTAATAGGGAACGACTGCACAGCTACAGCAAAGCAAAGCTACACAATGGGTTTTTAAGTTAGTAAGATCAATTCCAAGAAAAATTATACTAATCCACAAATTTGCTTTAAAAATATCCCTTGTTCAGTTTTGTTTTTAGTAATTTGGAACCCCAAACAACCTTTTCAATACCATATTTTGATTGTGGTGGGATAGGATGGACAAAATAGCAGGGTAAATTAATTGTGGATAGGGATCCTTGTTACCCTTTTTAAAAGTAATCACATCTTTGACAGCTCCATGCCTTTCAATTTTATTTTTTAGCAAACAATTTCACAAAGTACTCTGGAGCAAGGCATATAATGCATAAGGAAAGCCTCCACAGTGTATCGATCCGATAAAGTTTAATTTATTTTTACCTTTAATATTGTTTTTAAATACATTCTGGTCGTTTTTATGTGGCCCATGGTGACTGTGCCGCATCCAAGCGCCTGACATTTGCAGGCAGGAGGACCCAGTCCCAGAAAACTAGGTAGAAGCAGGGAGGTCCACACAAGTGCCTGACCACGCCTTAGGCAGACGTACCCCTGTTGCTTCTTCAGCTGCTGCTGCTCCAGATATGGAATCTCAGTGGGATGTTACCAATGTCTCCAGTCTCTGACATCGGCCTGCAGCTCAGCACAGTCGCTGGCTCCATTCCCCTCACATAGACAGGCCAGGATAGGTCAGGTACACCAACCTCCGACAAAGCTGCTAAGAACAAAGAGCAATCACTCCCTAAAATATCCTACAAGATGGATGCAGAAGGGAGACAATTTAATGAAACATGTGAAAGTGAATATATGTTCATGTTTCAGGAGGGCAAGCGTGTTCTCTATTTTCAGAACATGATTAAAACACGATGATGGCGTGTGAGATGGTTTCTCAGGGTGAGGAAGCATCTATACTTCTACTAAGACTATGTATTTTAATAAAAAGTTTTGCCCCCCACTTGGCCTGTGTTTTAGATTTCGGCCCTTTATGTGATTTAACCTGTGGTCTATAGCAAAGGATTAAATATAAATGGGAGGCTAATAAGAGCAGTTGTGTATCAGCTGTGTGATAGTGAAAGCATTATTAGGATGATGTCATGACTAAGGCGAATGGAAGGGTTCACGTCAGGCGGTCAATAACACCTATTTTATCACCTGTGGGACCCAGCCATTGTCTGTTACAACATAACTGTACCGGCAGGATAAACAGGTCTATACGTGATAATGATGTATAATTATATATAATAATAACCACAGTTGTTATAATAATAACACAGCTCAAAAAAAATTTTTTACTTGCCAAGGATTTTTTAATATATTAAGTGTATTTCAGGTCTGCTAAATCCAAATATGACATCTGTTTCATTCAATTGGCTCTAGTTTTTGTTAAACAGGAATCGGAATAGACAATTTTACCAACAACAAATGTTAACACAGCATATTGTCAATCTTTATTTACACCATTTTGCATTTTATATATTAAATGTCGGATTATTTTCATGAAACTTTTATTTGCCTTCTTTTTATTCATACATTTTCTTTTTTTACTGAAATAGGTGTTCTTCAAGAAGAATTTGCTTAAATCACCTTAATGTATTTTGCTACATTTGTGGTGAATTTTCACAGCAAAAACAGAAAAGAAACATTACAGAATTTGTGAAACAAGCAAATCTTGCATATTTTGGTATTAAACTGGGGGATCAAGATAAGCCTCCCCATATGGTATGCAAAACTTGTGTAGCGTGTCTAAGTCAGTGGGAAAATTAAAAACTGTAAAGTTTGAAATTTGGTGTACCTATGGTATGGCGAGAGCCCAAAAATCATCATAATGATTGTTATTTTTGTGCTGTGAATGTAAAAGGTTTCAATTGTTACACGAAAAACAAGTGGGAGTATCCTGATTTGGAATCAGCAAGACGACCCGTGCCGCATGGTGCTGATGTTCCCATACCAGTACACTCCCTGATATTCCTGTATCCAACATGGAAGATATACAAGGTTTGGAGTGTAATCCAGGAGTTAGCAGTGGAAGTGAATATGAAGGAAGTGTTACATCAAACCAGCAGTTCTCCCAAGAAGAGCTCAATGATTTAATACGTGACCTAAGTCTGTCAAAACAAGCATCTGAACTTTTAGCATCCAGGCTAAAAGAAAAGAACTGTCTAAGACCAGAAGTTAAAATAACGGTATATAGGACAAGAGAGGTGACACTCGTACCATATTTCAGTGAAGATGGAGACTTTGTGTACTGTTGTAACATCCCTGGACTACTAGCCCATATGGGAGTATCAGAATACAGAGCAGAAGACTGGCGGCTTTTCATAGACAGCTCCACTCGAAGTTTGAAATCTATTTTACTGCGTAATGGCAACTGCTATGCATCAATTGCAATTCGTCACTCAACAAAACTTAAAGAAAAATATGAAAATATCAAAAAGGTCTTGCAAAAACTTTGCTATCATGAACCACCATTGGTGGTCCATATGTGTTGATTTAAAAATAGTGAACTTTCTACTTGGACAGCAAAGTGGATACACAAAGTACCCATGTTTCATCTGCTTGTGAGATAGTAGACCAAAGCAGGATCACTGGAAAAAAGTGACATGGCCTCCAAGGGAAAACATGAAAAAAGGTCTAGCCAATGGTTGACAAACAAAAATTCATCCTCCACTACGCATAAACTTGGGAATAATGAGGCAATTTGTTTGAGCTCTGAATAAGGATGGTGATTGCTTCAAATACTTTTGTAGATTCTTCCCTGGATTGAGTACTGAAAAACTAAAAGCAGGAATCTTTGATGGACCCCAGATCCGCAAACTGATAAATGATTTAAATTTCACAAGTCCATGACTGATTTGGAAGCTTCTGTCTGGCACAGCTATGTCATGGTTGTCAAGAACTTCTTGGGTAACCATAAAGCACAAAATATTAAAGAACTGGTACAAAACTTGCTCTTAAACTTTAAAAATGTGGTTGCTTCTATGAGCATAAAGGTACACTTTCTCCATAGCCATTTGCCATTTGCAAAAATTGGCAGACTACTGCTGGAGCCTTCAACGTGATTGTCTTGATCAGCAAAAATCATACAAAGTGAAATTCTCAATAACTTCTTTGTGATTAGTTCTGTAAATATACTGAATATAGATTATATTGACATTAAGTATTTCAAAAATTTAATTTTGTATACGTAGGCATATCTAATTTAATTTTGCTCAATTTTCATGTTTCATTAGTTTTCTATGAGATTATTATTGAGGTCATTATTTCAAAAACGAGAGCCAATCTAGCAAAAACAACACCGTAATTGGATTCTGTGCATCAAACATAACCTAAAATGACTTTAAACTCTTTAGCAAGAAAATGTTTGTTGACCAGTGTAATAATCCAACAATGATAGTAGACAGAATAGTAATAGTAAAATATTTGTTTCCTTTATCTAGTTTCACCTTGAGTTCCATTTTGATGCTGATATTCATTAAATCAAAATGATGAGCAAGGGAAATAAAGCGTTATTTAAAAAATTTACTCATAACATTTTATATTTTTAAGGCTTCTTAAGAAACAGTTCTTTCATCGGGCATTAAAAGTGATGAAAATGAAGCCAGAGAAAGATCCAAAGAAAGAAAAGGAGAAAGAGAAAGGGAAGACTGATAGTGGAAAGGAAGAAGACAAAAAGGTAAAAAAGGATATTTCTAAGGATGAGAAAACAAAGAAAGAAAAGGAAAAGAAAAAGGATGGAGAGAAAGAGGAAATCAAAAAGGTAACATTAATGGTTGACAGGCATTTACTCACAGTTGTTTTTTTTACAAAGAATTTTATTATTATTTGTTCAGAAAAATGTTTTTATAGAGAGCAAGAAGAACTCTTTCATAAACAGGTTGGGGAGGGGGGAGGGGGGGATAGAGTCAGTTTCCGTTCTGACAATTACAATTGGGTGCAGGTCTGGCAGTGTATACAGGAAAAGTAACTTTAATTCCTAGTCATATACCTGTATGGAATGTTGACTATATTGGTTTTTCATCTTCATACCATCATAATCACAAAAAGGTATAAATACAGAATCGAGCAATAAAAGTCTGAGGTAATCTGAAGATAAGGCTATATCTACAGTACAGTGCTTCGATTGTAATTATATTGGTGGTCTACCTAGATACCAGGTGCAGATTAGAGAGCCGTTTGTTGAAGGAGCAAGGACAGTATTCCTTTACAATAATCAATGTAAATTTGTAACATAAGATCATGAAATAATTACATTTTATGGGCTCACTGGAATTTGGAAACTTGGTCAGTTGTCTGATATACAGATGTTTACTAGGGGAAGTGTTTTTTTTTAAATATATTCTATTGTAACATATTCTATAGGTATTAGAACTGTAACATTGACAATATAGCTTGAACTTATAATGAGATAACTATTGTCTTACTACCTTGTACATATATTTTAAATGATTCATATTGTGTCCTTGTATAGGATGATACTCCTGGAACACCTAAGAAAAAAGAAACCAAACGAAAGTTCAAGCTGGAGCCCCATGAGGATCAGGTGTTCCTAGATGGTAATGAGGTGTGTATTCTAGCAGAAAGTCAGCTCTACAGCCCAGGGATGCTTCCAGCAGTTAATGTACTGAAGTCTTTATTTATACTGAGAATGTTTCAAAAGTGAACTGAATAGCTTTTCCTGAATAGAAACTAAGATATAATTCCGTTTAGGCTGTATATGATTGTTGTGAGTCCAAAATAACCTTTTCTAGTGCAGCCTTGACGTAAAGAAAAGGGATTGTTACAGGATATTTTTTTCACCACACTTAAAGAAGATCCACAGATAAATTGTTACATCTTGCTTTGCACATTTTACAAAGCAGTGAGGCTATAGTGTGCACACTACGCTATAGCACACAGAGATTATATTATAGTCACTATAACATTATTACAAACTCTATACCTTTTAAAAGTTTACTACAGTGTTAAAACCTAAGATGTTACCTAGTTGCTTCACTTATCTATTAGGTCACTAGATGCTAGATTTACATTACCTGAAACAATTGGTGATTATCTTGGGTAAAAATCTAGTGTCAGCACAGTTGTCCTATGACTTTGCAATCCAGTGTGCCAAGTATTGATTAACCACTAACAGGGACTGTTGTGGTGCCCACAGTGAGCTGCCTTCCACTAATGTCTCCGCTTTCCATAGAAAGTCACCTAGCAACCTGCCTGTATAGGAACCATTCCTAAAACTGTCACCCAAAATGATTGACAATTAACAATAACCTGTACAAGGCTTTAGGCTTTGTTATGTTACTGTTTTACTTCACAAATTTCACAAAAAAATAGAAGCAAGACAGATGGCTTTTCCAGTGGCACTTAGAGAATACTTTCAAAATATATACATTTTTGATTAAACTTTATTTTATTCCAAAAATTATTTGATTAAAATTGTGTACAAAGGATTAAAGTATATATAGTTGCACATACACTGGAACTTTTGATTTTCATAAGTCTGAATAGTGTTAGAATATAATATATTCATGTGGCTCCCTTTCCAAACGCGTTTCACCCCTGTATTGGGCTTCCTTGGGGGAAATTGAGGATATTACAACACATTGAAAAAAAACAGTACAATTACATTCTTTAAGTCTCAAAGGGACATAATATAAGAGCAAAAAAACATCTTCTAATACAAAACTCGGTATTGTCATATCTAATCATGATTAGCATCATATGCCACATAAAGTATCAGTATATTGCATGCTGTCAAAGTTGAAAAAATAATTGTAATAAATGAATACATAAATGGTATCACATGTCATGGTTGAGAGACAGGTTGTGTCACATATTAAATAAATAAGAATCTGGTTTCCAAAAAGGGATATTAATGAGAATACACTTACAATGCAGACTTGACTTATAATGGCTTACGAATCAGTGCAAATCTGGATGTACTGATAGACACTTTAATAACAATCATGATCCCTTTCAATAAAGAAGAAACATAAGTTATTAGCTGACATCTACTGTATATCTAGGACAACAAATTTTGTGTCAGTGATCCTACATCTAGTAGATTTACATATTCAGGTTGGACACGAAACAGGTTCACCTGTCTTCTTTTTCGTTCTTTCATTAGATTGGCCTTTATGATTACCCCTTTTCTTTAGTTTAAAAGAAAAAAAACAGTTTTAGGGATCGCAAAGACCTGTTGTTCGCACATTGTTACATACTAAGATATTAGGCTGTCATATGCCCCCACACTCATTTTTCTATTTGATCTGGAAGGGGGTGAAAGCCAGGAACTTCTAAGCACCCCCTCGTATATTCATTTCTTTTGTTAGTAGTCACTGTGATAAAAAGACAGGATCCTTTCATTGGGAGCAAAGACTGATAAATATTTGGCAGGAGTTCGAAGTCATCACCACTCAAACCAAACCAAAAGTTTTAGCCATATACAGATCTATGTAAATGTTTTATTTACATAGTATAAGTGGAAGGGAATTTTGTTTTGCCTGTATAAATGTGAAAATAGGAATGCAGAGAGGCAGAACTAATGTAAGACAACACAAAGTAGCAGCGTGTCACTCCTGGGTATTGGGTTAAACACTGTCCTCCTGTCAAATAAGATTGTTTATTTATTATGGGAATAAAACCATTTGTTAGATTTTAATGTATGCAGGGCTCTCATATTTTATGGAAGAATCACACTATATTTATTAGCCAGTCAATTGATCAGTTTTTTCATTTTCTGTCAGCATTATATTGGTGTAAAAGCCTTTTTTCCTCTCATCTAAACTGTTATAACCTTATTTCAGGTGTACGTGTGGATATATGATCCAGTCCATTTTAAGACTTTTGCTATGGGCCTCATCCTTGGTAAGTGCATTAAGACATTTGTGGCACAGATGAATATGTCATAAATGCATCTAATAAATAGCCATTACTGAATTAAAATAAATATGTTGGTGAATGTGTACATAATTTTTCAGGGCTAAACCAATGGCTAACAAAAGCCCTATGCAATGGTTTGGAGTCTAAAGCCACATGACAAATATTCTTTGGAGGACCTCACAATCTAATGTCCATACCAAAGACATAGTCTGACAATATTATTGCAGAAGCCAGTTACTATCCCAGTATGATTTTAGAATTTGGGTGGAAAATGGGCCCAGGTAATCCATACAAACTCTGTGCAGTGTAAGACAATATTAACCTCCCTAGCGGTACATTTCTTTCCGGTTTTATGTTTTTCATAATAATAATATGAGTATAATTAGGTTTGAAACACAAAATCATGTAAAAATAATAAATTAAATTAAAAAAAAAAAAAGTTCTTGAAAACAATGTACTGCTTTTACACATATAAATCCAATGTATTGCATTCAATACAGTTATTTTGTATTGAATACAAAACAAATGGATTTTGAATTTCCGGAAACGTACACACGCACCAGCCTCACCGGGGGGAGTACAACTTCATCGTGTGCAGAAGACGCCAGAGGAAGAAGACGGGGATCGCAGCGATGGATGACGCTGGAGACGCCAGCGGATCAGCTAAGCGCTGTATTTACTATCTTTCCCATAGGTTTACATACCCCGAGTGTGACTCGGGGTTACCACTTTCAGCAACTTTTTTCTACCCTGAGTCACACTCTGAGTTACTGCTTGGGAGGTTAAGACTTGGTACTCCGTGCTGCAAGGCAAGAGGACCAGTCACAGAGCCATTGTGTGGCTGAAAAGGTATGTGATGGGAAACAATGTAGTTTCTAGTCACTAGATATTTTTGGTGACATGTTACCAGATGTGTGTGAATCTACATAATGGGGACACGTACAACAATATGCTTCCCAATTTTAGCCAGAACTTCAAAACTGTTTTGCTATAAATATATCTAAAGCATTTTATTCCAACAAATGCATTGCCTGGGCATCAGCAATTTCCCTGCCAAAAAATACTCCACATCTTGAACACCTGAATGTTTGAATAGAAGTCTCCATAATTGTTACTTTTTTCTGTATTTGTGTTTATAATAATTCATTCTATTTTTCTTCTGTTACAGTGATTGCAGTGATTGCTGCCACACTCTTCCCTCTTTGGCCAGCAGAGATGCGTGTAGGGGTGTATTATCTCAGTGTGGGAGCCGGGTGTTTTGTTGCCAGTATTCTTCTGCTTGCTGTTGGTAAGCCTCCTATATAATATGTTGTATAACAGCGGTCGCCAGATGGCGGTTCGCGATAAAATTTTGGTGGTCTGTGGCTCTGGCCGGTGCGCCTCCAAGGAGGGTCAGGAAAAGGACCCCACTGGGGGTGAGCGCCGGCCAGGGCCACGGACCACGTCCCCCATACAGATTGCAGGCTGTCTTCCTTTTTGAGCGACACACAGCTCCCTGCGCATGCGCAGTACGGAGCTGGTAAATTTAGCAGTCCGTGGGTCTGAAAAGTTTGGCAACCACTGTTAAGATTGCTGTGTCATATTCCTTGGCAGCCACTAGGTGTCACTCTCACTGTACTCTGACCTGTCAATAATCTGAATATACTGGAAAATGTTACAGAAATGTAATAATGTGGGATATAATGTTACTGTTGGTATTGGTTTTCCTTTGTGGTATTTTTTCTTGTGCTAGTTAATGTAACTGCAGCTGTCAGATTTCCAGCAGGGCCCAGTCTATCACACCTGCTGGAATGGGACCAAGTGGAGGTGGAGAGGTAGTGTGGGGTATATACCAAGATATTCCCGTGTCTGAGATCTGTAAGCAGTAAAATAATCTTGATATTTTACAGAATTTTAGGCTATAATATTCAGCAGACTGTTAAAAGCAGGGTTTTATAGTCGAGGGTAGTACATATTTGCAGCCTCTGAATTCTGAGTTGCTTCTGACTCCAATTATATTGATAAAAATTGTGCATTGTTGAAAGTAAATAATGTTTGTGTTATACTTTGGTGTTTAATTTTTTGTTATGTGTTCCTTTTTCAGCTCGTTGTATTCTGTTCCTTATCATTTGGCTCCTGACTGGAGGTAGACACCACTTCTGGTTCCTACCCAATTTAACGGCAGATGTTGGCTTCATTGACTCCTTCCGACCACTGTATACACACGAATACAAGGGACCAAAGGCTGACCAGAAAAAAGAGGAGAAAGAAGAGTCCAAAAAGCCTGTAAAGTCTGACAGTGAGGATAAATCTGACAGCGAGAAAAAAGAAGAAGAGGAAGAGGAGGAGGACGATGGTAAGGTTGCTGAAGCAGCGGAGGGATCAGGCACAGAAGGCTCAGGTGCCGACAGGCAGTCAGACACAGACAGTGACAGGAGAGAGGATGAAGGCTCCCAGCACAGTAACGGCAATGGAAATGATTTTGAAATGATCACGAAAGAGGAACTTGAACAGCAGACAGATGAAGGAGACTGCGAAGAAGATGACCAGGATTTAAAAGCAGAGTCACTTCGTGAAAAGTCTTAATACATTGGCCAGGCTGTAGGACTGATTATATACAAATAAAAGGATTTTTCCCATGGAGTGATCACCAAAACATTTACACACATCTTTACTGTCTTTTTTTTCTTCAAATATGCAGGATCTGTAGGGATCATCAAATTCACTAGGCTATAAATTTAATGTTAACGAAATTGAAAAAAAAAAATATGTAAATTCGTTATTAGAGATATTTGGATTCTCTTTTTCTATTTAAAACAAAATGTGTGGGATTAGAGTCTCATTCTTATCCTGCTTAGTGTCCATAGTGTTGAGTCGTGTACAATCCATCGGTTTGTTGGTTAGATGAAACCAATCTGACCTTTGCATGCTGCTCACACACATTGTTGCCTGTCTGGTGCATGTAATGCAATACGGTCTGATCATTTCAGGATGTGTCCGAGGTAGATCTCAGCAGCTCTCAGTTGTAGCAAAGTATTTAATTCTATGTCTGTTCTTCAAGAGGTAAGCCTCTTTTATCAATGCTTGATCTAGTCAGTGTGTCTTCAGCACCTGACAGTAAAGTGCTATTACCTTAACTGGACATCTGACTTTTCTGTTATTAAGTGTTCTTTTTATTGATTTTGATGATCCCTATTTTAATAGAGTTCATATTATGTCTGTCCCTTTTATGTATATTAAAGATTAGATTTTTTTTAATACAACATTTAACTATCATGGACAACCCTTCTAATAGTTGAATTGACCACTTTCGGTTTGTTTTAAAGCTAAAAAAGTACTGTGCTTTTTATGGTGTTGATGGTACGTTTTACCACATAACTGCTTTGTGGTAGAGGTGAAATTAATCTTTGTATATCAGTGATGTTCAACATTGAAGTGATCAGAATAATTTACTCCAAATTTAAAGGCCATATTCAGCTTTCTGCTGCATTTTTTTTTACAGTAAAGCAGGTCACTGTTAAATGACACTTTGTAATTAGAATGTATTACCCGTTTCATTCCCGAGTGTGAGCTCTTTAAAGTATCCATTTTAATAAATGACAAATGTTCTATTTTTGACATGAGATCCTTCGGGCATTCATGGGTCTGTGACAAAATGCAAAGTGCAGTATCCCACAGCTAGCAATTAGAGTCGGTGTTGCTGAAACTTGCTTGTTTGGGTTAAAGTGCACTTGAACTGTCATTGTCTTCCTAAATCAAAGGTTTAGTTCTGAGAAGTCTCAGTCCTGGGAGATTCCACTTCCTGTCTGTAGACTGGCATCACACCTAGAAATAGAAAGTGGGAAAATCTCAAGAATAGGGGTTCACAGAGACACAGTAAAGATATGCAGCTCATCATGTGTCAGAGAACATAATAAGATTTCTGGCGACATCCAGAGTTCTTTTATACTTTAATCACAATTCATATATCACTTTTCCTGTCTGTAATGACTTATTAATAGGGACGATGGCACAGAATATCAATGAAAACACAAATTGTACACACTGGTAACCAGCTCCCATGACTGGATATCAATTCAGTATAGGATATAATTAGAACACCATTTACTATACTGTTTAACTTATAAAAAATACTAATTAAATGATAATGTTAATGATTTCACTTAGAAAATCTAAAAATACATTTAAAAACATGATCTTGCTAGCTTCCTAATGCTAAAACTCAAGTCCAACCCTTCTGCACCATTCTCATTTTAGCAGTCTCTGAAAGCCTTACCACCATTATCCCTGGCTGCCACATACTCTGCCCCTGTGCTTTGTACGTCCTAACATTATGTTCCATAAATAAGAGTTGGAAAAGAAGACTGATACAATGAAACAGGAGGTTGGGAGGACCCTGACCAAGAGAGCTTACAGTCCAATGCATTGTTCAGCACTGTGTGGCATCTTCTTTAAGTATCCTTTATGTCCTACCCTGTGCCTGCAATATGTATGCTATCTTGATTACAATAGAAAGTTCTTACTCCACCAGAATAGGTGACGTAAAGCATAAACAAGTATGTGATGTGCCATGGTTGCTGTGATGGGGCTTTGGGACCCATTAAAGGTAGAGGAACCCATAGCAGTCATTGAAAGCCACCTTGTATTGCATTGGTGTCAGTCAAATGTTGAGGTTGGTGCTGTTATCTAATCAGTACATATGTGGCTCATACAGCTGAAAAGAACCTTCTGGCCTATTGAACAACAATCACTGCCTTATAAAAGACAAATGCAAACATTTTGTTGGACATCCCAGGTATACAATATTGATGACCAGGAATTTTTCCAGCATAATTGTTCTCTTTGTTTTGCTTCTCTTGCGCCTTCTCTTGACCAAATTATAAAAAAGGAAAAAAAAAACTTTTCTGTCAGCCGGCTAACAAGCCCCATGCCCCTATGGTGTGATAAGGGTGCATTACTATTTTACACAAGTTACCTTTTCAAAAGAATGTTGTTTAATCAGCAAGTTTTTCTTGTGGTATTGACATTGTTAGTCTCTTCAGTGAAATCAGTTGAGCAGGTAATTTGTATTTCTGGAGATTGTTCTAGAGAGTTTGCTCTATGCTATAATCCTTAATATAAATACCTACAATTTAGTATGTGTAGCTGTTATTTGTGTAAACGAATGTCACTGACAAGGCCAAGATGATGGAAAAGCAGCCAATGGTGTTTGGGGAGGCTTCTTCCTTTTTGGAATATTACTTATGGACAATAAAAAGGAAAGAATGGAGAATTGTTATGATGTATTCGTTAAAGTCTGTGCACCTTTTAAGACACCATTTTGAAATGTATAGTCATGTAAAAGCAAAAAAAATACAAAAAAAAACTTTAATGCAAACATTCAAGTTGGTTGTAATTCAATAAACTGTAATATCAGTGATTGTTGTAAATGTTTGTGAACATGAATAACCTACAGGTACTGGCAAAATGCTATTGTTCTATTTAGAATTCTTCACAGTGCCATTTCCTTTGTATCAGCAACAGAGCTTTAATAGAAATATACAGAACTGGGCATTGATATCATAATGGTATAATAATAAACAATAAATAAATAGCTCCCACACATTATGCAGCGCTGTACAATGGATAGAGATATAGTCAGTATTGGTCAGATTTGTAAAAACATTGTAAGAAGCTTAGACCACCTACTACATCTGAGATTTACAGGAGATCCAGAACTGGTAAATCAGGCCATTGCTGAGGGTTACTGGAATCCCAATCTTCATGCCCTGTTTATTTATATCCATTGTAAATATGGCTGCTTTGGAATACATAGTGTACAATGAGTATATATATATTTATTAGATAGAGGCTAAACAATAACATTAATAGTTCTTGCATTGGTTTTATGAAATATCATGTATCTACAGTAGCAGTTGCCAACCTTTGGTCTGCAAGAAAAGTTTGGTGATCCTCTGCTCTGGCTGGTGTGCCCCCCCCCAGCGGGGTCTTGAGAAGGACCCTGCTTGGGGGAGTGCATTGGCCAGAGCCGCTGACCATGTCTCCCGTACGAATCGCAGGCTCAGATCTGGGATGGGAGAACAGGCGGGTTCTGGCATCATGACGTCACTCTTGTGGAAGGTTTTTTCCCGTTTCAGTGACGGGGCTGGCCACACATGCGTGGTCCAGCATCTATAATGACATCTATAGTTCTAAAAAGCATAGCAAAACAAGCATGCAATTATAAACGAGCAATTTATTTGAAGTGTTTCTTTGAAAAAATCATTCTGTGTGGAGGATGACGAGGGTGCTTTTTTTTTTTTAATGGCTGCTTTTTGCCTTAGGAAAACTACATATCCCATGATTCCTTGCACCATGAATGTGGTGCAAGGGGGGTGTTTTTTTTTAGCTTTCAGTCATAGATTTCTACAGCACAATTAGATGGCTACAAATAGACATTTTGAATCAAGCAAGTATTGTAGTCACGGCCATTAAGAAAATGTATTTCCTAGGATAGGATATTAAATATTTAGGGTGTATACATCATTTTAGAACAGTGGGAGGCAGGAACTTACCACTGAAACAAAAATAGATTTTGCTTGTCTTTTAGCCTGATTTATATTTAAAGTATGTTAAGCTGAGTATTTATTTGGCTGCAATGTGTTATAGTTTCATGTGGGTACTTCTATTACAGATTGGTAATAAGGTTATATATGTGAGTGCCTGCTAATGAGACAAATAATAGAGAGGGAAACTTTCTATGTTATATAGGACAGGATAGAAGCTGTGGTATTAAACATTTGTGGTAAGTGGCCGTTTTCATGCTAAATCAGCTTTACAATTCAAGATTTACAAATATTCAATAGCTAAATTCCTCAAATCTCTCTTCTTGTTGTGTACTTTTTAGGTATTAGTCCCAGGCCAGCTCCACATGCATGGCGTCTTTCTGTAAAAAACTGTATTTTAGGGTAATTTTTAGGTACCGCCTGTATTTTCATCATTAAACTAAACAGCCTCAGATTTTTATTGCAAAATTACCTGGAAAATAAAAGTTTGACCTTGCTTGTGAATCAATGTTTTCCATGTAAAGCCCAGTGCAGCATAATATATTTGATAAAAAGTACTGGTATGTGAGTTTTACTGATATTATTTCTTCCAGGAAAATCCAGGCCTTCATGCGGGGTAGGTGAGGAAAATAAATGTTTTACAGCTTAGAAATATGATGACCTTCTGTGTGTAAGTATAAGCCAAACCATGCTGATTAAATGAAATGGTATGTGTTCATCACTCGCGCAGTAGCATGTTGTTTAGAAGATGTCTGTACTATTACAGCCCTGATGCTCTTAACCACCCTATACTGATGATGCAGTACTTCAACTCCAATGTCTATGACCCCATAGGTGCCACCTACCCCAAAAATGCTCTAAAAATTCCCTGAGAGGCAACACTCCACCCCTGATAAAACACCTCTTGGGTAAGGCATTATTACACTTCTCATGTCACCTGGGGTGGAGGTAAATTCTATTCCATAAACACCATATTCTCCACTTCTACTCCACAAATTCCATTCATAGGTCTATGTATTACAACACTGCTATTGTCCATGGCCCCCGCAGTGGAGCTGCCTAAAAGCAATATTCTAAAAACTATCCACATTCCAGGGATAGCCTTGCACTTGCTATTACTCTGGACGCAGATGTCCCTTGGTGCTGTAAACAGAGTTCCTTAATATATGGGATGGATGTGTTTATATCTAATGCTGGAATTTATCTGAACTCTGATTTCTAAATGTCCTGTTTGGCACCATTTGTTGACAAAATTTAGTAATACAACCACTTGAGACTATAAAGCCGAACTCCATTCTTGTTCACATGAAATCCAGCTTTCATTCAGTTTTTCAATGTTTTCCACCTTAAAAATGGAGAGAAAAATAGTTACATGACCATCCATGGACTTTTCATCTTACTATGACTGGCCTATGGAAGGAGTCTGGTGAAACCAGCACATCACTGCAGTAACCTTCATCTAAACAGTGACTGACATTTAGCAAACATGCCAATGTGAGCCATAACATACAGCTTAGTCTAAATCTGAAACATAGAAGACAGTAAAAGAGATGTTGCGCGTTGTATGCATTTGCAATCCAGATCACACTACATGGCATAAGACACTAGTTACCAGGCTTCCCTTCCATCTTCAATACTAGTATAAGTGGATAACACTGGGGAATGCATTTTTTGTTGAGTTAGATCTTACACTTGTTTTTTTTTAATATTTGGGTGGTGAATCCAGAAATAACCCCATTTTTTTGCTATCACATCCAGTTTTGTCAAAAAACATACACATTTTACATACAATGAAACAACAACTTGAATGTACTGTTTATTTAAATTTCTTTTGTTCATACAAAGGATTTATTGTTACTTTTTTATTTATTGTGACATTTTTTTTACAGTAAAACATTTGAAAATTATTCGGGTAAGCGGTTAAGGTAAAGGTTTATGCTTATAGCTTTTCCTGGAGTGCTCAGTGTTGGGACAATCACCTGGGATGCTCTAACAATAGTCAGCCATCATATGTACATCCCATCTACCGTGATACCGTCCTTCTATATCCCTCAAATCTTGGAGGAATCATTCACCTTGCTTATCACTGACTGCATCAAGGTTTTCCGGGAAGTTAGAAAGATGGCTATGCAGAAAATGCACCTTGATGCTCATATTGCAACCAAGCATTTTGTAGCTTTCCAAGAGTTTCTGGACAATTTCTGTTATTATTTGTTTCATTATTTGCGCGTGTTTCCAAGAAAGTCTTTGACAATGGCTTTGAATGATAACCAAGCATTCTTTTCGACTTCTGACATTGTCCTGATGAAATGTTCATCTTTGATGAGCTGCCAAATCTGTGGACCATCAAACACTCTGGCCTTTTTTTTTTTTTCAAATGACCGGCTAGGAAATGCCAAAATTAGGTACTTGAAACAGTCTCCTTCAGTTGGCAGAGCTTTAACAACTGCTTCCTCAGACCCAGTTTCATGTGCAGAGGCGGGAATATAATATTCTTTCTATCAACAAGTGGCTCGTAGAATGTTTGGATCACCTGGTTTTAGGGCAGATCTTGGAGGCCCTTTCCACCCATTGCCTTTCACGAGCTCCGCTGTTCCACATGCACAGATAACAGGGATACTTGGTGTATCCGCGTTGCTGACCAAGAAGGAAGCATACCATTTTAAGGTCAATACAGATGACCAAATGGTGTTGGTGATATTGAAACAACTCAATGATTCATTTTATGTCTGCATATTCTTCACAAAGAGAAACTGAATGGCCAATTGGGGCTGACCCAAATATATTGCCATTGTGAAGGAGGACACTTTAGGCTCCGCTTTGAGCTGTCTGTGAAAAGTTGCCATTCAGTTGAGTTATAGATTGGAATTCCCAACTCTCCCCAGACCTGAGGAGTGCCTGATTTTTGAAAATCAGTAAAGAAAAAACCTGACGTGATAGAATAAAACAAACTGTACTTTCAGAATCAGCATACCGATTTTAGTGTAAATAAGCTTAAAAATTGATGTCAACAAAAAATGTGTTCAAAATTGTTCCTTAGTGTTATTCAAGTTTTCAAGTAGTCTTCCATGTTTTCAAGAGTTCAGTATCAGCAAAGAATCATAAAAAACATT
The DNA here is from genome assembly GCF_032062135.1 of Pyxicephalus adspersus. NCBI lineage: Eukaryota > Metazoa > Chordata > Amphibia > Anura > Pyxicephalidae > Pyxicephalus > Pyxicephalus adspersus. Next base: position 48,278,770 of record NC_092861.1, read on the forward strand.
ATTATAACAATAGATTTCTGTAAACATCAAAGGTACCCTTTATTTTCTAAACCATTTCATTGGCTGTTCTGTTCACAATATATGTCTTCTGTTCTGGATATTGTTGCTACTTGCTATATAATGTGCCATAAATTTGAAATTCCAATAACGATATGTGTCAAAAGTGCCTGTAGGGAGAACAGGTTAACATACAGAAGAGGTATGTGGTTCTTGGATCTACACTACAGGATGCTACTCATGCCAACTGAGCAGCCAAGAAGTGAGATATCTGGGGAGGAAAGTTCCAGGATAATGGTCTTCCTGTCCAGTTTGGATTTCCTACCTTCAGTTAAAGACTACGTAAATAAGGCTGGAGAACATCCAAGCAATGCTACAGAGACAAAAGAAATACACATAACTTAGAAGTAATGGTCAGGGTGTTTTTGTGTGATGTTTACTCAGAGAAATTTCACAGTGGGATAATTTGCATTCAATTCACTGACAGTCTCACAAGCTCTTTATCAGTGCCCATTTCCTCCACTACATCATGTTTATTGAGAGCACATTCATTGCATCCCATAAGCTGAGATTTCTCACAGGAATTTAGGTTTTGCTGCAATACAAACTCGAAAAAGGAGTGGCCATACAGAAAGCCAAGTCAATGCCCCTGATTCATGTATAGGTAGGTAAGACTCCAACTTTTCCAACAGGAATGCAGTTGGGGAGAGTTCAAACTGTAAAGCCCGATGACACTTGAGAAAGTAGTGAGAAAGCCAACCTAAACTAAAATTTTATCTTACATAAAAGGGTAGACAACCCTATAAAATAAAGATTACAATCTTTATTTTATAGGGAGGGGGTTTAAAAAAAAAAAAAGAGGTACAGCCTTTCCTCTTCTGTCTTTATTGTTGCAGCAATGGAAGGGATCTCCAAAGGTAAAAGTGAGTTTCTTTTATTTTACTTTAGTTTTATTTTTTATTTTTAAATGCTAAAGTTGGTGTCTATGCTAGCAGCTGCAACACTACATTTCTGGCTTCCTATACACTTTTTAATAAATCATGTGTTTTAATGCACACGTAAGGACTCTTTTGAACTGCTTTTTATTGGCTCAGAGAAGTACTTTATTGTGTTTTGTGTATGTCACATTTTAACACATTTGGGTTATCTTTACCACATATTAGTGCACTGATATTTTTTATACTGCTTTTAATTACTGGTACATTTTACAATGCTCATTGGATCTCCACTTATGTGAGATGATAAAACCAATTATATGAACATATATTGTATTTTTTTTCAGTGGGAAAGTCTTTACTCCTAGGGCCTAAAATAAATAAATTATATATATATATATATATATATATATATATATATATATATATATATATATTATCCTTATATATACTATCAATTGCTATCCCTCTTCAAATGGACTGGTCACCCTTTCCTTGATACATTTATATTTTCATATCTCCACAAATAAGTTAATTGATAACTGCATGATCTAAAGAATTGTTTAGAACATAAGATTTATGATTCTCTTATCTGTTTGAACAGCTATAGGGAGTGGTATTGATGAACAAATAATAAGAGCAAACCTGCTGGTGTTTTGTAAAAGGTGTGGGTAGGTTATGGCATTCCCAATGGACTAAATTAAAGACCACCCCTAAAAGTACAGTAAATCGACTTATGAAAAAAATTGACAGAAGGGTTTTTTATGAGGCCAAACAAGAACTTTTTTTTATATTTATATATAGAAGGTTAGTCACATGAATTAGATTGTGATATTATTAAAGCATAACAATGATGTGAGATATAAGTATAAACAAAAATTTGGTACAGATAACAGCAGGCTTAGAAATTATACTTTGAAATAAATATGAATAATATTTTCAAAATAGGATAGTATCGATTTACATATATGTATTGTGAACAGGATACCCGGTCCAACTATACATAAAACTCCTAATGTGATCTGGAGTGATGACTATATAAATTGTAAGGGAGGTCCCTACTCTCAACGTGTTTTGCCTATTAGGCGTCTTCAATGGTATTAGGGAGACTGTAAACATGTGAACATAGCCTATAGGGTTTTAAAACCTGAACTTATAATGATGCTTTGTCAAAAACAAGTTATATACCTTAGTTTGCATTAGAATAAAGGTTACCTGCATTTTAGTTTAAAGCAGTGCACTACTCGCCTGCACTGGATCTGTATTGACCATTGATTGATGCAGCATGAAGTGGGATCCCTGAAAATTAGGCTAATGTGTACACAAGGATGGGTGCCTGCAAGGAAGAAAGGACTGGTGGGTGACCAGGGAGCCCCTTAGTTTGACAGGTAGATACAGAGGTCGGAGATGATGCTAGGTCCAGTAAATTCATGGCCCGGTAACAAGGTCAGTAATACACAGAAACAAGGGTAATACACAGAAAAGCTGCAATCAGAATGGATAATCCGGGGTCGGAGAGCTTGTGGCCGGTAGGGAAGTCATGCAGGGTAGGTCAGTCAGCAAGGCAGATAATTGAAGGGAGTCAAAAAATTTGAGGTCCACAGGCTAGGTAAAGGTTGATCTGGGCATTAACAATGGATATCAAGGCAGGCAACAAATATTCAGGAACAAATTTACAGAATAGTAATTATTACAACATAAGGACATCACTAGCAAGTGCAGCCTTTATACAGACACTGGCCAATGTAGCTGTGACTGCTTGTAAACTGTCAAGACACCGATCAGTCATTCCAAAAATGTAGTTTCATTTATTAGAAGACCCCCAATCCTACACTACCATACAAATATGCAGCTTTATTTGGAGAATACACTCAGCTTACCCCAAACTATGTATTGGCCCAGGTCCCACTGTCAGTGAGAGCAGGAGTCATATGCCCCCCAAACTGATTCTTCTACAGAAAATTGGTCTGAGTGTCGATGAAGCAAGTTAACTACCTAAAAACCTAGAAATCCTGGGGGGTTCATCTGATCTCCTTCCTTGCATGCAGATTTCCCCAGCAAAGGATCTGTGTTCCTGCAGTGTGTTCGCATGAGCTGGTTTTAAATTACCTTGGCATATTGGCACATAGATAATAACCCCATGGAAGGGCCAGATAGTGGTGTTTGCCCCTAAGCTTAAATGTTACCAATCCTTCCCTGCAAACATTCACCTGAAGTTTCTATAATTAGATTTCATATTTATATTCAGTTTGGGCCAAAGTGAGTTTAAAGGAACCAAAACCGTGTGTAACTCCCACTGCAAAGTACAACAAAGGCATCCTATTTTTTTGGAATTTGTGATGAAAGTGACATGGTAATTCCTTCTATTCTTCATATTTCAGTCCAGTAAAAAAACAGATCTTTGTAAGACTCTCAGTAATCTGTGATAAACCCAAACCCTTATCTCCCTAGGGATGGTGCTGGTATTCACTTGTTGTCTCTTCCTGTCAGAACAGAAATGTCAGCTCAGTGTTGGGCTATAAGCCCCCAGGGAGGATGAGATTTGACCTGCCTGTAGAGTGCTGCTAAAGGAAGATAAAACTCTTATTTTACATTACCGTGCTTTCTTGTACAAACATTTTTCATTGGTATTAGCAGCACCAAGAGCAGGCAGAAATAACAGCCTGACACTTCTGCATTACATGGAAATGCAAGTAACAAAACACAAATAAAGTAAAATCAGAGACAAATTTCATTGTTATAGTTCAGGAATGTAGACAGAAGAGGACTGTTTCAGTAAGGCGCTGCTCACATGTCTTCACAGAAAAATGCAGCACCGGGTATAGTTACACAATACACAGGTCCGCTGTAATGAAAGGTAACAGAAAAAAAGGCTGGATCATAGAAAATCAATAAACAGGAATATTTTTTACAATTGGATCTTTTAGTCTTGAAAGTCTCTCTTTTTATTTGTGTAAACCAAGCATAAGAACAACAGGTAATGAGCAGAAAAATGCCTGCCATAAAACATGTCACTACATGTCACATTAGGTAAGTACGATTTCAATCCTTTTCAAATGAAAAATAGAAAGCTAATCGTTTTCCTATATCCCTCTTACATAGACATGGCTTATTTTGATAAATCTTGTAGGAACAATAAAAAACCTGTTAGACTGGCTTATCAGCATCCAAGAACACGTGATCACTCCATACTTAACTTTTTTTATATTTGTTTATACATAGGCCTAGGCTTAATTGCCTTACACACAACCCATAGTAAGCTTGTGGAGAAATAAAAGATATGGGCAGAGTACAGGCAGGATTAGTGGAGTAATATGAAATGATGTAGATTTACTATCTGTCAATACTTATGGCTCTTTCAGACTTGTGCTCTGCTGTACCAGGACACTAAGCAAACTGGAGCAGCAAACCACATTGTAGGTTAGCACATTTACATGTGTTGTCCTGCGTTTGTAAGGGCGGTGTGGAAGAAAACCCCCACATGGTCAGAAGCAACATGTTACTTCCAGGAACCGTACTGCAACCCCAACACAACACGGCCGCATGTAAAATCATCAGACATCAATTTTAGTCTGTTGGTGTATCCTGACGGAAAGGAATATTGAAAATGGGCATGAGATTGTCAAAATATGTATGTTTATGTAGGACGCACATCCTGAAAATATTACACGCTAATTAGAATTTCTTGTTCTGTGCACCAGCTCAAATTTTGCACTCTATGTGACACAACATGGGATTAAGAATTCAAAAAGGTCCCCAAAAATAAATATATTCTTAAAATGGGCAGCCTACATTTTCATGAACAGATGATGTCTATGAATTTGTATATCAGATTAATTCAATGTAAAAAAGTCACCCTTATGTTAGTAATTACTGCTAATTACATTCCGCAGGTCGGGTACATTTGTATTGGTCTTTCAAAAGCTGCCATTTTGGCTAATACCTTGAAGTGTATAACTGTTTTTTGTATTTAACAATGATGTATGTAGTTTTTAATGTGAATCTTTAATAAAAAGTGGGACAAAAGAAGAGCAAGTCTCCTAAAGTGACCTAGCTTTAGTCACCTAAAGTTAAAACATCTCCAAAGCACCTCAAGGGCTTTTCTCATCACAATGTGGGCTTGTGTCAATGGCTTTCATTTGACATCAGTTTGAAATAAAATATATATCTTTTCCGTGCACAGAGATGTCGCCTCAGGGTGCAACTACAGGCTCAGCATGTAGAAAGTTCAGCACTCCATGTAAGATAAAGCTTTCCCCCAGCAGTCACAGATGTACATTTCTATTTGATGTTTTAGCTAAGAGGACCCTCATGCTTTCAGATGGCCATCAATGGACTTTCTGAAAGAACAAACACCTGATGAAGGGATCTTCGTTTTACAGAAGTGGGACTTAGGAAAAAATGACGTTCAGCTTTAAAGCAGACCTATCATCACATTTTGTACTTGATAAAAAACCGTTAACCCTTTTATATACAGATGTGTTTAAATATTTATTTTACCTTTTAAAGGGGAGATACCTCTCCTTTATCTGAATAGAAAACCCAGAGCTCATGTAACCCAGGAGGCTGCAGGCTGCTTCTTCCAAGAGCGGGCATTGGTAGAGGTGGCTATCCTTTATTGTAAGAAAATCTCACAATCTGGTTATCTCACACACGCGCACTTTGTTTTACATTTTTTCAGAAGGCATGATGCAAGATCAGGTGACAGCAGAAGAAGGAAGAAGATGGTGTAACTTTGGTGGCCAGATCATGCTGAAACATAGATGAAAGACTGGAAGGCGCAGGACCAACAGGTCAATCAGGGTCATGGAGGGATTGATGGCTTTCCACCTGTAAAGGTAACTGGTATTATTTTTATTTTTTTTTCAAAGTTCTGCTTTAAGTGTATCTTCAATAACTGCTATTTTGTTTTTTAATAAAATACTGTTTTCTTTTTTTTTTTTTGGTCCTGATCACCAAGCCTTTCTCCACCCCCATCCTCTGAAAATGCTTATTTATATGCCTTAGTAACCACTGCATGTCCTTTTTCATTGTGGATTCCTTTATGATTACACTAGGGAAGTGCACTTGCACAAAGTTGGCCAGCATAGAAACAAGTTTTTTGTACACTTTTAAGAAAGGAAGACATCATTGTCATATAAGCAAAAATCCAGACAGAAGGTGCCTTGCACTAGAAGTGCCCTTATATGCACCTCTTCAGTAGTCCATATCTCCTATCTAATTTTCAACATTTTTGTCCCCTTGGAATTCAATGCTTCTGGGGTGTTGGTTGCTTGTGTACTCAGTAATGACACAGTAGTGTCATATTTAGCTTTAAATAATGTATATTAAAAATATATTTTACATAATAATTGCTGTTTTAATGATTAGGAGTTGTGATCAGGTACCTATTTCAATACAAGCTTTGCAATTAAAGTGGTGTTTGATTCTTTCCACTAAAGTATCCACGGGCCAGTGGTAATACTAATACTGATTCTTTTGTATCATTAAAAAATAGGATAAGCTGTATGGCAGGCCCAACTAGGACAGTTTTATTACCATTGGAATGAGAGAAGAAAAAGGGTGTTACAACATTTGTAAAAAAACAAAACATAAAATAGTAAATCTTTATGCAAATAAGCTTATCAATATACAATA
>NC_092861.1:48288498-48331238 GCF_032062135.1 Pyxicephalus adspersus
CGCGCATCTGAAATCTAATCGCCTTAATTGGCAGATTCGCGCTCCCTATTGTGAAGGCTGGAATCCGGCTGGTAGTGAGGCGAGTGTACGCGCACGCCGCGCGTACTTTTGCGCTTCCAGCGAGCGCGGATTTTATTGATGAATCAGGGGCAATGTGTCCATTGTATTTATAGAAACCTGGATTTTGCTGGTACCTCAATTAAACATATTCATGGGGGAATTGTTGTGCAGTGAGATTCCACACGTCAAATTTAAAACTGGTTTCAGCCCCTTAATTGTTTTTCCAGCCCCTGACCTACAGGGCATCTATCTGAGTGTTAATATGAAAGCAAAGTTTCACTTTTAAGTTAGTTTGATCGAGAAGGTCACTATTACAGAAAGGGACAGGCGATGTCCCTTCTACAAAAATGTGACTTACCTATCTGATCAAATTTCTGGAGTCACAGCTTAGCTGCCCATGCCAACTCAGCCAGCATGGAAGATTGTTTGTAGCAGGAAAACAAGAAGAAAGATGGGGCTGGAATGTGGATAGGTGAGTCACGCTGATTTAGTTCTGCTTTTAACTCCACAACATAAAATATTTTAGTTACAAGGATGCCATCACACAGCCTCACTTCACAAAACAGCCAATTGATTAATAAATAATAGATAATATAAAAATAGCCGGCTACAAATGAAAAAGAACACCCACAGCTTCATTATAATTAGGCCTGTTTTCCAGGAAAACATTTTACCTGTCATACTAATTCTCCCAGTTTTATGTAATGTCTCTCCAACATTACAGGATGTATAATTTACAATGATAAATGACATACACACAGCCATATTTACTCATTTACTCAGTTGTGTTTTACTGCTCTTACTCATAGAAAACAAAGCGAATCCACACTTCTAGTAGCCAATCTGCATAACTATATTAACTATATATGCAAAAATGACAAGAGTAGTTATTAATGTATTCTAAAAGGAATTAAAGCTTGAGTTTCCTCCCAGATACATTTGATTGTAATCAGTTTAGTAACATATGAAGGTGGCCAATGGGGGTATTTTGATGGTTTGGAAAGGATGGTTTGGATGTTCTCATTAGGGGCACCAAACCAGCCATAAATGGCCCTGCCTGACACATTTACTTGTCTCATGCAGATCGTTGCTTAAATTTACAGCAAATTATGAAAATTATTCTGGCTTTCCTACATACAAGAGTATTTAACTGGTGGAAGGTCCATCAGGTGAGGGAAGTTCTTTGTGTGTGTATGAAAGTGCAAATTTTCTATAAAAAAGCAAAGCATATGGCAGCACAAAAAAGAAAGTAAACAGCAAATATTTTGAATAGTGGCTCAGCTGGCAAAGCAGTCCCAGGTTTAAATGTTTTTATATGCACGGGGCACTCTAATGTTCCCAAAAATGCACATTTAAGTTAATTGTATTTCCTGAAATTGTCTTAGGTATGTGTGAAAAATAAACATCAAAGAGCATAACATGAGCTGCCAAGATACTGGGCATGATGTGGATGTACAATAATAATAACAAAAGCATAAAACTAAATAAATAAAGACACCAAGACATATGACACAAAAATCCTTATAAATGAATACAAATACCTTCTAAAAAGAATGAATTTACACTACCATCTGTACCTCCCTTTACAAAAGAAAAAAATGTATCTTGAATAACATGAACCTGGAAGATTCCCATGAGGGAATGTCAGATTCACTGTTTTATAAATAGAGCCCTAAGTGTATGTTTAAGTAACATTTTTCTTTTTAGTTTTGTATAGAGTGGGGAAGGTTTAGGCCATCCAGTCATTTTTTTATTGCTGTCTGTAACCCTTTTGGAAAAATTATCTCTTCATTTTGTCCTGGTAGCCATTGTCATTTAGACACAAAAGTGAAGGAAGTAGAAATTAGGGAAAATCAAAACTCGCGTTGTCTGTTCTGCTTTTTAGTTGTGCAGAAATTGACACTTTACAGAGAGTTGGCAAATCATTACCTTGTACCCTGGTATATTACAAAGCAATAAAACAATGGCTAATGTAGACAGTTAGGTCCATGGGTACTTCTGTCCCAGGTCACATGACTTTAGGCAAAGATGACTCTGGGGCTGCGGCACTGATGTCAGGTAAGTAAATGAAGATATTGCTGGAACCGATACCCACAATGCAGAGTTGCTAGAGATCATGTATGAACTAAAAACAAAAAAAAAGTTTAGATGATGTAACAGAAGATCACATTAAACAGCATAGTAGCTCCGCCTAGGGCATATCTTGCTAAAAAAACAAAAAACATGTTCCTGGAGCAGATTCCTTTGCTCTATGAAAACTCCTGGAATACACTTTCAGCCAAGTGACAATGTATAGGCGGTTAAACCTGTTTTGTTTGTCATGAAAAACAGCTTCAGTAGGAAACATTACAGTCTGTGTTAGCTCTTCTTTTTTAATAACTTCCTTGTTAAGATAAAGAAATAGTAAATAATTCACAATTTTAACAGCTTCCTAGGTTTTTACCCAGGGTCATTTTACAGGTTACTAAATCAGCCTATGTTATTAATGGGGATATATAGGTTATGTACCTATGGGTGTTTGAAAATCTGGAAATAATAACCCCGTCTTTGTCAGTCTTTCAAATTTCAAAAGTGGAACTTTTACAAAAAAGATTTTTTTTTTCCAAATATTTGTATTTTTGTTGTCAATAAGAATACTATGGATAATATTGTTAAACAACATTATAACAAGAAAACAAAACAAAACATGAGATAGCACATGTTGTAATATGTAACAACATCAATATAGTACGGTAGTTAAAAAAATAGTTAAGGAAATAAAAAAGGAGAAAGATAGATAGGTAAAATAACAATAAATATAGAACATCAGTAGATTTAAAGTTTAGAAAGTATAAATTCCATTAATATCACCTGATATTGCCGATTTAAATTATCAATAAATAAAAAGATGTTACATTTAGGAAAAGGGTACAAAAAAGGACAGTGTGGGGAGGGTAGGGTTAGTTTGCATGTGAGCCGACTGTATAATGCGTTTAGTTCCACACCAGACCTAATGAGGTCAAATAGTCAAACTAGAGCAATCCCAATTTCTTTCTTTTTTTATTGGCGAAATGTATTTCATTCTGTGTGAATATTATGTGTGATTTTTATTCTGCTAACATAAATACATACAATTTGTGTTAGTAATACATTTTGCAACACCCTTCACATTGGCCTCTGCTAGAATTAGGGACCAAGTTTTAATAGATTGCCCCCCTTGAAAACTCTGGTTAACTACTGTTTCTCCTTATAAAAGTTGAAAACAAAAACATATCTGACATCAGTGTTCATCTATTTTCTTTCAAATCCAATGAGATTCTAAGCAGATATGTTAGTCTACCACCATACCCTCTGCAACAAGAATTCATAGACACACATGCTTTTTTTCGCACTGACGTAGCACTTAGGTTTTAGGACAAAAATATAGTGGGAGAAATGACAATAAATATATTCCAAACACTTTAATGTGTTGATCTTTTATGTGTTGAGTAATGATGTTTCTTTTTTGTATGTAGCCCCTGTCTTTAACTAAGACTTGGTACAACTAAAACTATATTGCTTTATACATAGCTTCTATAAGGTAAGGCATTGGACTACCTCATCTACGGACGATGGACCAAGGGGTGGCTCCACATGGGCACTTATAGCTAAAAGTCAGCATGTTTGGCAGTTGATCAAGCTATCAGCTACTATCAGCTACTCCACAAAAACTATCTAGGATTGCGTACCAATCTTCACATCTTAATGGGTGGAAGTGATGCTGGCAAGACCATATATTGTATATATATATTGGCAGGATTATATCTATAAAGTAGCCTAGGAATGTCTTTCAAGTCCCAAGGAAGAACCTTAGCATTTGACTTAGCTAGAAGAACTTCTGGTTATCATACCTAACATGATTCCCCATTACAAAAATTGGTAGAAAGATGAATATGATATTACAAAAAAAAAGTATATTCATAATTCATAATACTGCCCCTGATCAAAGAAAAACCTGCCAGTACAAGTAACAGTAGAAATGTAAAAATAATTGTCTTTCACTTCCAAAAAAGGACTAGATAGTAGTCTAGGAAACAACCTGTTTTGGAAGCTAATTGCACTGTCTCATGTAAGACAGCAAATATCAAGGGAAATAACAGGTCTAAACCAGCTCACCATCTGTCCATCACACCAGACTTACATTCTTCCTAGACAACTCAGATATAATTAGCAGCAGGTTTTAGAAACACCTAGTGACTGAAAAAACTAATAAATAAAAAGCACACAAAGTCCTTAAAAAATTAAAAACCTTGGGTTGTATTTCAATACAAATACCTGCCGCACAATCTTTTGTTTACTGAAAGCTAGGATGCAATGGACAAAGTGAATTGATATTCTTAAAAATGAGATAAATGCAACTATATTAATTTAGAATGATGTTTCTTTAATATCATAGAAGGGATATATACAGGTGAGCTCATGCAAGTGTTTTGGATTTACCTTCTTTTCTAGTATCTTACATTCCAGCATGTTAATACTGAATTTCATTGCTTGATCCATACATTTCTAAAACAAGTGAAGCCAGAAAATTACATTTCAGTATGTGTTGTATGCTGTATGAATCTATAACAGCATACATGAAGGAACTACTACTGGAACATAACTAGTATGATGGAATATGACATTTATGACGCATAGAACTCTAAAAATGTCTCAAAATAAAATTAAACAGTCCACATAAAATCAATGCAGATTCTAAAAAGTTCCAACCAATTAATTTTCACAATAAAATAAAATACAGCCATGGGAGTTAAGTGAAGCAAAAACACCACCTTTACCTAGTTAGAAATGCACCGCACTAAAATGTCAGATGGCAATAAAATAACAGTTAACTCGCATATGGTCATAAAATAGTCATCTGCATCATCAAACCTTCTATGAAATTGAAATGCAATGAGTTCCTCCAGTTCCTTTAGCCTCAGAAAATCCATTCAAGAAAATTGAGCTACCACGTGTATGTAGTATTCGATCACCTGAAATGTTCCACCACCAAGGTTGCTTTAAAGAAGAGTGCATCTGAAAATAATAAATGTAGAAAAATAGCGCAAGTCATGCAGATCTCAGCATGAAACCACACAACTTTGGTGCTGCCTTCATTCTGAGACTCTATCCTATGCAGGCCATATCTAAATACTTGCATTTTAAATACACACAAGGGCTGATGATGGAGATGAGTATTTTTTGACCATTTAAACGTTATGACCATTATTTTATAGTCGTCTGACAATTTTGTTGAGTGTGTTTTCAATTGTGTGGCAGTGGTGTTTCTCTTCACTTAGCTTTTTCACTTAGGAGAGTGGAGGAACTCCAGTGGCTATCATTGTATCTTGAGAAAATAAATCCTAAATCTAACTTAACTTTACCTAAACTTTACTCATTTTACTAAAACTTTTTAGAATATACATTGACTGTCTGTAAACTGTTAAGCAAAGGACATTGTTAAAGTGTTAAAACCCATACATTATATATTCAAGTGGTAAGGAAGTATTGGATGCTTTATTTTTAGAGTTTGTAATGCTGGAGTATTTTTGTAGATATTTTAGTCATTTATGTAGTACTGTCATATGAGCAATATGCATCAGTTCCAAACTCTGAGGAGTTTACACTTTTTCTCCCAGGCACATTCATTCATATATATTCCTATACTAGGGTAAGTATGTTTGGCAGCCAATTAAACTAATAGCATGTTTTGAAGTGTGAGAAGAAACCAGAGCCCCAAGAGGAAAGCCTAACACACATAGAGATAACCTACAATTGAATGCAAATAAGTGCACTCACCGTAAAATTAGTAGCAGTTATAGAAGTGGGAATCACCTATATAATTAAGTTTCCAAGCTGTTCAAATCTATGTTGATTGGTTAATTGTACAGATCCTTAAATGATTGCCTGCTCACAGATACACCAAGAAAAGGTGTCTAATTGTATTAATAGTTTTTAATTGATATTTTTATAGTATCTGGAGGTATTTGAGGGCTGATTATTGTGATGATGCATATTTGTGGCTTTTTATTTAGGATCCAGGCCCTGGATGTATTGGATGGAATAGATTGTCCCTTTCCTGAGCGATGGCTCTTCACCTACCAAATTCCAATAAATGGGACCTGCCAGTTAAGAGTGGGGGGTGGAGTTGGAGCCTAAGACAAGGTACAAGGTGTGGCACAAAAAAGGGAATGAGGAGAGGCCTGTTCCGGTCATTCAGACGATGGACGACGAACCCTGTACACATGCAAAATTCTCGTCTGATATCAGCCTTGAGCCAATATCAGACAAGAACCATTTCACACGTGTACCTAGCCTAAGGATTACCTCTTTTGTTGTTGTTTAAAAGTCTCAGTTTTATTTTAGGTTAAAAGACCATTATATTGAAAAAAAATGCCTTCACATTATACTGTTTTAGTCTTTGTGATGTATTTTTTTTAAATTTCCATTGACATTTTAAAATTTTTTATATTTGCTGTTAAAAAGAGAGGACTTGGTGGTGGAGTTGATATTTCAGAGACCCACACTGTACCCAAACTGACACGTTGCTACAAGAGTTCAAATTATCTGTGTAACATGTGCCGATCACCAATGGTTTCAATAAGTATTTCTGGTTTTATTGTAAATGGTAACATACCAAGCAGATGTCCTCATTGCTTACATCAAAGTCAAAATAATGTAAAACAGTGCTCACTATCTGTTACAGTTTAGGTGCCTCGTGTGTAACTTTTGTCAGTGGTGGAATCTGTTCTTACTAATTCTTTTATTCAGGTAAATATGAACTATTCACACAGACTAAATAAAAAACAAGGAACCCTGGCTCAACCTACATCAGAAGCCAGCACATCAGAATACAGAAAGTGTTAGTTCTACTTCAATATAGGGAAAGATCCAGAGCCAACATCAAGGTTAATTTCATTCTGGGTCCCTGCTCAGTAAGTAATGTATTTCCAGTGTATAATAAATGCATCCTAAGCAAACGATAAATACACCCACAAAAGGGTTTATTGGAAGTGTTATGTTTATCCTCTGACTTCATTTAAATTGTATTGAAGTTCTTCTGGTGTGTATAATTATTTGCCCCTCCATGCAAGATCCTTACATGCAAATAATTGGCTTGATTGGTTTGAACCACTTTTCTCAAGCATGAAATATTGCATAAAATATACTGTGAAGTCTCTTGCCCACCAGAAAATGGAACTCTTGTTTGATGTTCTCCTATTCAGCTTTTTCAGCTATGCTGAAAGTATTCCACGATTTTTGAAAAGAGTACAAATTAAATGAAAAGATAACCTAAAGACATGTTTTGTTTTTTTCTTGGTGGAGATATACATGATAATTCTTGTGGACCACCATGCAGAAACTGTGGCATCAGGAATACCAGCAATGATGGCAAGTTATACAGTCCAATACAGCACTGAAGGCCTAATATCTATTGTGTAGATAAAGATATTAGGGTGATGATGATGGAATATAAGAAACAAGCAAGAAAGGAGAAGGCATATTAATGATACAAACAATACCAAAAATTCCGGAATCTTAAGAAATTCCAGCTGTATCTGAAAGTACATACATTTGACAACTATGTGCCTGATTTAATAAAGCTCTCTAAGGCTGGAGAGGATACAATTTTATCACTAATCCTGGGTGATCCGGCAAACCTGGAATGGATTGCGTCAAAGTCTTTTGCTATTTGCTAGCAAATGATTTGACCTGGACCAGATACTTTCCAGGTTTATTGGACCACCCAGCTTCACTGATGAAAGTGTATTCTCTCCAGCTTTGGAGAGCTTTATAAATCAGGCCCATGTAACAGTTTTCTGAATGTTGGAAAGGTTATTTTATCTTGCCTATGACACCTCTACAAAAGGCATTGACTCTCACCTGTTGTATTACAGATAAGATATCAACAGGAAATCTCAAGAAAGCGGAACACCTATGAGTGACTAAAATTTTATCTGCCTGGCAACTATGATTTGTTATGTCTAACTGCAAAATATCCTTTTTGCTCTGTAATAAAATATAATGTGCTACTTTATTTAGTATTGCGCTGTTCAATACTTCATAGTAAACACAATACATGACAGTCACCATCTTTCACGCTTGTTTTTTGTTCAAAAATTGATCTTCCGTCTTTGCCTTTTACTCACCTTTACCTCCATTGAGCCCTCGACCCCTGGGAAGGTTTCCTGGATTCGGCCCACGCGCCGTACAGTTATCCGTCTTTATCCCGGTGCGGAGGAAGCACTTGGCGCCACCATTTTCTTTTCTCCTCTTCTTGCTTCGGCCTATGTCACCAGATCTCACACTGTGCAGGCGTGATATTGGGTGACATAGCCTGCGGCAAATGGGGAAAAAGAGAGTGCTGCGTGACATTTTTTTTGCACATCATGTTAGGAAAAAAGGCAATACCCAGGGCCTTCCCTATCATTTTATAAACCTCTATGTTGTAAAGTTACTGAGGAAAAATGGTATTTGGTTTCTTCTGACGGGACACATTCCAATTTTAACTAGCTGTTTATCCAAAGAACAGTGCTTCCAGTTCCCCCCCATACAGTGTTCCATGGAAGGTAAACCAGGTAACATTGCTAAACATTAAAGAGGATTAAACATATGCCCTCCCTGAACACAATGCCTGCAAGACAATCCCACAAGGTCAGAGACCTGACAAAGACATAAAAAAGGACCCTCCTCCCAAAGATTTTTCTTTGAAGGGACCTAATATACTCTCTGGGATTTGCCAAGGTCGAAGTGTTTTCAGACACTGGGCAACATAAACTGGGAAATTGTCATGTTAAACCCTCAGATTATTCTTGCTGTGCAAAAAAAGAACTGAACCAGGAATAGAAAATACCTTCCCACCCACTATCTGCCTACATATGAGCCTTTTTTAAGTTAAAAATAAATCAAACCAAGCTTTTGCTTGTGTATGAAATTTCATTTTTAGCTATTCTCGATTTACTGGTTCTACAGATTGCAGACATAAATTATATTTTTGGTTTAAAAGTTCCTCTTTAAGTAATTTTCCAACTTTTATCAATTCTTTGTAAGAATGGGGGGATTCTTACCATAATAGCTATTTTTATTTGTAGAATGAGTAGAAAATACAATAATTCTGGAAAACAATATTGCTAAAAAATAGTATTGTTTGGTGTGTGGCCCGTTTATAGGTAGGGTCCATGCCCCCAAGATGTAAATCTGACGCTGTTTACCAGCTATTAAGCTTCTTTATGGGCTCCACCAAATCCTTCACTATTTGGCCTGTTTAATGTCACATAATAAAATCTGCTTTTGCATCAGCCAACAACAAACCTGAGATGCAGAACAGAGCTCTAGGCAATCTATAGACTTTACTCCATCCCAGCCCACACAATTTTGATTGACATTGATGCACAGAAAGTCAATCTCATTTACTTTGTTCCCATCATACATCATATGCCTACCTGTGACATATTTGATTACTCTATCCTTGTGAAAGATCTGCCTCTGCTGCAATCATCATTCATTTATTAAAAAGTTGCCATACAAGCAGAGATCACTTGGCGTATAAATAAACAGGCATAAAATGTTACCCGGGGTACCCATGGTTATTGCTGTGTCATTCGCGTAATGTTTCTGGAACACAGGGCTTTCTATAAAGATAAAATGGAGCGTAGACAAAACCATGGATTAATCTTTGACTTGCCATTATGAGTAATACAATTGATGGTGTGTGTATAATGGCTAATCATTTTACAGCTGGTATTGCACAAGTCATCTGACAATATGAAATACACCTGATAGGGGGAAGCATAGTGACTGTCATTGCTATTTCATGAGCTAATTGCCTGGTTCGGTTTGCCCTCAGCATGTCTGTGTCTAAGAAGAGATATTCTGCAAATGAATGTCAGGCATCCTGCCTCTTAGATTGTAAGTTCCTTTGCACATCTTCTCCTCCTGTGTCATTGTTTGTACTTCTTCTGTATGCAGGTTTGTTATCTGCAGCACATGTTTATTGTATAGTGCCATGTAATTCGTTGCCACTTTTTAAATAAATGGTAAAAAGCACTTCAAACTTCATAGTTGGATTTAAGAACAAATTTGTAAGCCGGCTGCTTCATATTGCAGAAGAGACAAACGTACCTGCCTGATTGTGATCTTTTTTTAAATGCACACTGAGCTGCACATGCACGACTCTATGGACAATGGGCCTGATTTATTAAAGCTCTCTAAGGCTGGATACACACATGCAATAATTGTCGTTGGATAGGATCGAGAAAGATCTTTTCCTACGACAATTATTGCACGTGTGTATCCAGCCTTAGAGAGCAAAAAGGCTGCACTATACATGAACGATCGCCAATGCCTGTACATACAGCGCCGTTCTGCTCTATAGAGATTAGTGCTCTCTCCCCTTTACTTTCATTATGATCGCTTTTCGGTCGTCCTCTGTGGATCCGCCAGGGCAGTTGTCCAGACAAATGACACACGCTGGATTCTCGTCCGATATCAGCTCTAAAGCGAATCATCTGATGTGTGTACATGGCTGGAAAAGATAAACTTTCATCAGTGAACCTGGGTGATCCAGCAAACCTGAAATCGATTCCTAAAAGTAAATGTTTTCAATCCTGGACTTGATCCATTCCTGGTTTCCTGCTGAAATTGTATCCTCTCCAGCCTTAGAGAGCTTTAATAAATCAGTGCTGGGGTTACCTCCTTCCAGCCTGGCCAATGAAGATGCCCGAGCACCTGAACAGAAGATCAGGTGAGGATGGTGGCACAGGTGATACAGCAAATAAGGAGGAGAGTGTAGTTCCACTTTAAAACACAGTGACACAAAAGCATTTGCATGGCAGTCATACAGCTGCTCTTGTTTGAGGAATGTTACCATTTACCTAAAGGTATCTGTCCTGACAAGTCTCCTCCATTGCAGTACTGGCAGACTCTCTGCACTTTGTATATACAGACCAGAGCCTGTTAATAAAGAGATGCACAGGGTGCTCACCAAAAACATTCCATTACTTTTACACAAATGCCATATTTCCATTATGGAAGTGCAGAAAGCCATTGGCCATATTGGGGAACACAACCTGTTGGGACTTTTAGGGCCCATTCACCCCTGTCCATTGCTCTGTGTGGGGATAACAATGTATGTATTGAATGTTAATGGATTTCCAACGCATGAATGCACCTTAGCCTAATGCAGGTATGTTGGAGCGCTTGGTAACATACCTGTGCATTATGGTGTGCTTCATTATAAAACTCTGTGCCATCTTTTAATCTCTGGTGCATTGGCAGCCCTTGCAATGATTGGGGGATGGGACACTCACATATTAGGCCAGGTTCATGTCTCCTCATGATTTGGTACGATTCCCCACCGATGGCACCTTGTCAGCCATTTGACCACTAGCATGGCAGCGCAGGTTAAAGAAAAAGAACCAGCGCCTGCACATGTCCAGCTGATGGCAGTGAGCGGTACCAGTACCAGCCCCTATTTATTCCCCATCCCCCTATGTGTGCTGTACCCGTTGCCCCCAATCTACCACATCACAGTGTACAGGGGACAGCAGACAATACAATACACATCAGAAAGGTTTCTAAAACGGAGAGCATTTGTCTGGGAGGACAATGCAGCATGGAGAGCGCCTTGTTTACATCACACACAGGCGGATAGGGAGCGGAAACATTGCTGCTTTTATCGTACCTTATCGCCCTGGTTACAATACCAGAACCCGGTATTACCTGTCACACCTGTGCTGGACACGCCCCGATACCCCGCCCACCTCTGGCACATAACGCCCTGCATATAGCATGGGGGCGGGGCTTGTTGTGTGAGTATAGCTCGGGGAAGAGAGGCAGCCGCAGCACCATGTGACTTCTCCAGACTGCTCGGTGCAGGTAAGTGACAGCGGGGGGTGGGCTGCGAGCTGCGAGCTGCGAGCTGCGCTAACCGGGCGCTAATACCGGGCGAACTCCGGAACGGTGACCGTACAACTCACCGGGCTGTGTATGTACATATGTATTATACATGAACCTATATTCCCCCCCTGCTATACTGCCTGCTATGGGTGAATATTACTGATGAATAATTCTGCTGCTGGGGCCACACCACCATATCGTGTACTTGGCTGATGTCTGTGGTCACTTCTGTTTAGATTTACTGATACTGATAACTTCACACATTTCCTGTCTGTACATGAGCAGACATTGTAGTGAATGGATACACAATTTATGGTGTGAATATTCTCCACTCCTTCAGTGGACTTATTGCACATTGATAAGATGGGGAGATCCTGGGAAGTAATGAATATTTGGGTTTTTCTCCCATAGGTAACCCTGGATTGATGTTTTCCTGGCACAAGTGTTCTGTCATTTGCAGCCACATTACACTGTACAGGTGACTTTCCTGTGATTTAATGATGCTGATTGCAGAGTATTCTCTAGAGAAGTATTTCTTCACTATTTTGGGGAACCTAAAATAACTTTCAGGTCTTGAGGGAACCCCTGCTATGATAACTATACCCACAGCTCACAGTACACTAGTGTTATGGTCAGTAGGAAGAATGCCACTTACATTGCTGGTCAGTGGGAAGAATGTCACCCCTACACATTAACAAAAAGATCATAAACTGACATCACATAAACAGAGGCTCAAACTGCTGATTGCACCCCTGGAGACACATGGTGGGAGGGGGTGCAGTGTGTGCACAGGTACAGGAGACTGAAGTACATTCTACATTCATTCAATTCAGTTTTGCATTCCCTGTACAAAGTGTAATTTTAACCAGCTATATGTGTTTTTTAGAGCTAATTTGAGTAAGGAAAAGTTAGGATGCCTTCCTGTTCCTCGGATCTTCATCTATTGTTATGTCCCCAATACAAACATGGACGGCAGTGTCTTCAGATCTGTGTAAAATTATTACTGAGGGGTGGCAGTAAAAATAAATGGTAGCAGTGTATTATTCATATCCCAGGGTCACTTTACTGGGATGATCTAGTTCAGGGGTGTCAAACTCTGGCCCTGGGGCCAAATCTGGCCCCCAAAGGAATCCTAATCTGTAGTACCAGTGCTACTACAATTCCCGTCATCACTCGCGTCTATAGACCATGGGGCTCTCTGCCTATGTGTGGCCCCCCATTGGACTGTTTTATAGACGCAAGTAATGCAGGGAATTTTAGTAGCGGCACTTTTTCAATGAAGGAGTTTCAGAGGCGGGTCACTCATAAGATTTAGCCCCGCATTGGCCGCGTCTGGCATTTTTAGCACTCCCCCTAAGATGTACTTTTCCTTGCTACTCCAAGGCATGGACTTGAATGGTTGTATTTTCATAGAAGAATACTGGTATTATTATTGTTAGTCTGTGCAAAAAGGTTACCAATGAAATTTAACTCAGAAGGCTACAAATAGAGAAAGGCATAAGATTTTTTTCCTAAATAAAATTAAAAACATTTTTATGCTTCTTCCTCTATAATAAGCTTGTTCCAGAATAAATGTGAAGCACATCCTCTTTGTTTCCATATGAAAAGGGTTTATATCTAATGAGACGGAAAAACTTCCTCATGGTTGGCCCGCGACTTTGTCAAAGTTTTTACTTTGGCCCGCTGTGTATTTGACTGTAACACCCCTGATCTAGGTGATGGAAACATATTAGCAATAGATGAATTATTGAGAAGCTCAGCAGTAAGCCACTATCACTCACAGTTGTGGGTGGGGAATTGTCCCCGGAGACCGATCTTTCTTGTTTCATGGGCCTGAGGCTGGGAACAAATAGGAAGAGGTCTCCCATACAGTATAGTATTGGCCTAGTGTGCTACTTATAACTATCCTGGGGGATAATATTGGCTGATTTGCACCACAGAAACACTTTTCATTACCTATCTGCTATGCAATTTGCTTTTTTTTGTCTCTTCCCACCAAGAAATGTGAAGGAAGCTGCAACCTGGCTATCTGTACCTATGTTCATGGACATTACTGACTTTTTAAACCCCAGTATGAGCTAATGATGGGTAATGATTTAGAACTTGGTCTTCTTTTGTTTACCATTGGAATTTTTAAAAGGAACAAAAGAGGTAAAGCTGCCTATGGGAAGTCAGAAATATGGAAATGACCTGCTCTTTGTATTGTAAAATGGACAGGTGGGAGGGTGTGTTTAGCAAAATATTCTGATAAAACCTGAAGATTATATCTGCAGGGAAAAACACAAAGCATTTCCTTCTTTATTGACATTGCATGCATCTATTTTTACAATTCTACAGGACAATGTGGCTATGGCTGATTTATTGTTCTAATCCTGTATTCATCTTGTATTGCTATAATCTGGGTTTTACAGAATACAAACCACTCTGGGGTTAACATTGTGCGGTGGTAGTTATCTCTAATGTAATTAAACATGAGTAAACGCCATACAGATCAGCTCCCTGGTACCATTTGTTCCCACTATCTCTGCTGCATCTACTTATCACTGCGCTTGGCCTTCTGGTAAGATTCCCAGTCTTCCATGTTTGTGGTTGTAGGTCAACACAGTGGAGAGGCAGTAGGGTAGTATGGAACTTATCAGAGAGATGGATTTATTTATGGCATGGTCAGTGCTACTATTTCATATTATCTCTATCCAGCCTTCAAATACTCCAATTTATGTCAATCCTAATGTGGAGATCAGAAAAGTAAAATGACTCTGTCTTTGGAGAAGTACGTCAGCTGTTGTTGCTGGGCTCTTTTGAAAATGCTACTTGCCTGGCTTTAGGTATTTTGGGTTGACACAAGCATAGCGTAAATTATTACATCCAGGGAGCTAGATTTCACAAAAAGAGTCCAGAATTTGCAGCCTTTCATCTCCACTCATGACAGTCTATTTAAAGGACTGCAATGTCCATGCCACCAAATGTGCATGATATCTAATGGCTGCATCTGTAATAGAAAGCATTTTTGCGATTAAGCCCAAGTGAGCACTGTTTTAGACTCTCTACCCAACTGAATAGGAGTGGTTGGGAACTATTTTGTGCACACAACTTCAGTGCAGTTCTTGGAAGCAACAAGTTGCTACTGTCAGCACAGTTGATTTTCCTCCTGTGGGGGAAGAACCGCACTGTCAGCACCACACCTAACCTCACTCACCTGCACCACAAAGCAAACTTTGCCGTTGACCCTAAAAAAAAAAAACACATCATAGTTGAATAGGAATGCCTAGGAGCAGCTAACTATTCAGGTTTTTCACAAGTCTAAAAAGGCCCTAAGGGAGCTCTGTGTGGGAAAGTTTGCATATTGGTTACCTTTTGTTCACTCAGCATCATAGTTACATTGTCAGGTTGAAAAAAGACAGAAGTCCATCAGGTTCAACCACTAGTGAAATAAACATTTCTCAAACAAAACCCTAGAGACATTTGATCCAGAGGAAGACAAAAAAAAACAACTGGTTCAATTTGCTCCAACAGGGAAAAAAAATCCTTCCTGATTTCACGAGGCAATCGGATGAAATGAATGGATGAAAACGTTGGATTTTCTGCAGGGTGAGCTGTGTGTGTTAGCAGGGTGTGTTTATATTTTATTTATAAAGAACAAATGTATGTGCACCCTGTGTACTGAGAGAATAGATCATGAAGGGGAGATGAGTGAGTACTGGGCCTATCTGTTCTTGTGCATCTATAGCCCTGCTCCAAGATGAAGTGCTGTACTTATTTCAGCATGTAGTTTTCATGTATATTACAGTCCGTTAAGAAAACAATCTTTATATGCATGAATGTAAACTTTTTTCAAGCCTGACAAGTTATTATCGCAGGGTCACTCTTCTCACTGGGGAGATTTTCCTTCTCTTTTTATCCTAATGACCATTGTCACCAGGACAAAGTGATTGGAAAGTTGTCACAATAATAGTGAGGTATTACAATTGGGACCCATGTTCGATGACTGAGGGATTTGTTCTCCATTCCTATTATGTTTCCAGGACAGGAGGTAAGGAGGGGGGGCAAAACACCCCTATTCACTTATATTTAGAAATTGACTTCTCACATGGAGCTCTTAAAATATTTGCAGGTTTTGCCTTAAATAAGTGATAGCACAAGCCTCTTGCAATTCAGTTCAAGAGGTTCCTTGTTTATTGAAAT
Source organism: Pyxicephalus adspersus (assembly GCF_032062135.1). Lineage (NCBI taxonomy): Eukaryota > Metazoa > Chordata > Amphibia > Anura > Pyxicephalidae > Pyxicephalus > Pyxicephalus adspersus. The sequence goes on from NC_092861.1 coordinate 48,304,636, forward strand.
GCAAAGCTTGTGCTTCAGCAGGCAGAGTTATGTGCAGTGACAATCACTTGTGTACAGGTTGAATTGAAGGATTTCCCGTTCCACACCGTTCCACACCTGCAGACTCTGGTATTAAAAAAATACACCCCAAGTTACTGATTTTTAGAAGGGCATGTTTCACAGAGGGAGGGGCGATGAGTCTTGGGTGCAGGTCTATACAAGTGACCTAGTTATCATGGCGTGACACTACATAAAAGAGATCTATCTAGAAAAGCAGTGGGGGGATTCTTTATGACCACACTGTCACATACAGCACCAGCTTGTCCTATTGTCTTGCTGTCTGTGTTCTCATGCATGTTTGGTAGAACAATATACATACAGTGCTACACAGGTCAAAGATGTAAACGGTCATGTAATATAAAACATTAAATTATTTTATTCTATGATTTCTAGAAGACAATACTGTAAAAGAACATTATATGCCTTGTATGTTTTGGTGAAATGAATGTGTAAATGTGTGTATGAAAGAGTTACTGAAAACATTCAAAACTATGCAAATCATCCTACACCTGTGCAGAAAGCGCCATGTACATTTCCATAAGTAAAATTTGCACACATTACAGTACACCTAGTGTCGCTAGGCTGCTCGGTACTGGTGGTTGATCGCACATCTGTAAACATGTTGCAGGAAGAACATCTATAATGGTAGACCTAAGTTTATGTAAGAGTAGCTGTTCTCATGCACAGTCCCTTTTCTCAGAAAGCATACTTAACATGAATATCATGGCTTCCTGTACATACCATTCCATTGACATACATTCAAATTTTGTCACTGGAAATGATCATTCTTGTTTGTTTCCAGTGACAAGTACGACAGATGAACAAACGATTGCTGCACACACAGCAAGAGGGGAGAACGAGAGAGCAGCACCCCACTGTGCTCTTCTCCATTGACTTTATTGTAGTAACCCATGGCTCTGTCAGTACTGATGCATGGACATCATTGGGTGACCACTGTACACGTGCCAGATTCTCATCTGATACAAGCCCAAACATTCATATCTGGCGAGAATCATTTGACGTGTATACTTACTTACTGTGTTTGTAATCAAAAGATTGCAGGGGAACATGTCAAAATTACCAAGTATGTATTCAACACCTTAAAGTTTTGCACCTCTTCTATTATTGAACTATTTAAAACTCTATACAGCTGATAATGAAACTTAGTATGGCCGCCCTCACCTCTGTACAGCTTGCTTATTTAGCATGGACTCCTGGGGGAGCTGCAGAATTTTTCCTGTTTATCATTATATTGTGGCATAAATATTCGCAGAGGCTCACACTATAATGTGGCATACAACAAAATAGTAAAAACCCCCATAGGAAAGATTGCCTTCAAAATAGGCTATTGCCCAGGTTGCCAAGCCAATTATGACAGGTACATAATTTAATATGTAAAGGAAAGAGAGGCCTTTTAAGGCAACACTATATAAGAAACATTATATGTAGGTAAGTATAGCGACAATACAACAAAAAAGCCAAGCAGGTATAATTTTTTCAAAATTAAATTCATGTATTTGAGGATAGACAATTTTTTACATATACAGTAGACTCTCGACTATCCTGCTCGTGACTATCCACCCTCCGTACTATCCAAAAAAAAAAATTCTTTATAATAAAATGCTTGGGCATTGCGGGCAGGCGTCTGCTGCGGTCCTCCTGCAAGTTAAGGCGTGCCGGGCGCAGATTTCGCCCTGCTGCCTGCTCTTCACTTCTCCAGTTGTGTGTTGGATGTCGGGGGGTACTGCGTGCTGTGTATTGTGGAAGTGAGTACTGCATTAATAGAACCCCAGCCTATATGGCTTTTTTTGTTATCCGTCCTGCCCTTACGCCACATTAGGCCAGATAGTCCAGAGTCTACTGTAGTTTGACAGAGGTTGACTGATCTAGGCAAAACCTCTACAGAATAAAAGATACAGATGGATTTCCTAGCATGTTAAATTGGTATTCCACAATGAGTAAGTCAGTTTGTCTCTGGTCCTGACGCAATTTGCCATGCGGCTTTGACAGGGGACTGGATAGTGACTTTGGCTAGGTTTGTGGCTAAAAATATAAGATACATAAGTCACACAATGTCTTAATAATATTCTTCCAAAGTAAATACAGTAGTATAATATACATTGTACAAAGGGTTCAAAGTTAGCGTAATCTCATGTAATTACAAAAATAGATTGTGATTAATGATCAAGTACATAGAACATACTGTAGGAAATGTAGTTACTGAAAATGATTGTCTAATAGTTCCTGAAAGTGACAAAAATATCTAATATACTAAGTAGTGTAGTGATATAGCATAGTTGTATGAACAAAATTCTGATTTGAATAGTATAAGAATGTGATGAATAATAAATACTGAATAAAACGCATCAATGATAAGTAATTAGATTGAACTTACTTTTACTTTATTGACATACTGGTGTAAAAGAGAGGTTGGAGTGGTTGACAAATGACTTGAAGGCATGGGTAGGTATTTAACTAGAGTCTGTAGAGAAAGTTTAGATGTCGGGGATGGGTAAATAATCTCATTAGAAGGACACGTTCTACTTGTAACGGTAAATAAAAACTGACCGTGTCAGCCAAATACCTGATGATGAAGATGCTAATGGTATTTTTTAGTGGTCTTTATGTATTGGATATATAAAGGAATGAGTTGATACTAATAAGGTGACACCGTATTCAGTGAGATACTGGATCATAGATGGAAATTCCACTTATAGCCCAAGATACAAGATAAAAGGCTTTGTCAGAATATTCTTAAATCAAAAAATGCATGATTGGTATAGATCATAAGGGGAAAAGTTGTTAGAACCAAAAACAGGTTTACTTGCATGTTCATGGTAAGTAGGAACCACAAGTTGAGTAAATTAGAGTCTACTAGTAGAAGAGAAACATGCTGAGAGCAAAATAATCAGCAAAGTGAATTGGCAAAAGAGACCTAAAATGAGTAATGAAGGGAAAGTGGAACTTACTAGATTGTCAGACTTATGCTTGATGTGCAAAATCGCAGGATGCTTCCTGTCCTGACTATTCTAGTCCCCTGATGAAGCCGCATGGCGGAACACTAACTATCCCCCTTTGACAATGTATAACATACTACTGTATTTACTTTTAGCCACAAACCTAGCCAAAGTCACTATACAGACCCCTGATAAAGCCGCATGACAAAATGCGTCAGGGCCAGAGACAAACTGACTTACTCATTCAGGAATACCAATTTAACATGCTAGGAAATCCATATGTATCTATTACTCTGTAGAGGTTTTGCCTAAATCAGTTAATTTCTGTCTAGAACTATATGTATATTATTGTCTATTCTCAAATACATGAATTTAATTTTGAAAAAATTATACCTTCTTGGCTTTTTTGTTGTATTGTCGCTATACTTGCCTTCATATAATGTTTCTTATATAGTGTTGCCTTAAAAAGCCTCTCTTTCCTTTACAAATTTATAATGTGGCATAAAAAGATCAGAGGCTCACACATCTTTTAACTCGGGTAATTTATTGTAACTTAACAAGTACGAAAGAGAGTTAGGCAGCTTGAGTCCAATAGCAATAAATCAATCAGCACTGATGGCTAACCTCCATTACCCTCCCTGAACTCGTCCATGGGTCATGAGAGAAGCATCTCCCCAAAAGTGGGTCCCCTCATTGATGTCTGTACCAAAGTTTAGCACAAATAGGCTCCTGTCCTGAAGTACCTTTACTTTTGGCTTCTCCTTATGAAGCCTATAGCTACGTACACACGTCAGATTTTTATCGCCCGATCATCGGCCAATTATCGGGCGAAAATCTGCCGTGTGTACAGTCGGTGTCGTCCATCGTCCGGACGACCGACCTGCCGGATCCACGGACGATGGACGACAGCCGATCCTAATGAAAGGGAAGGGGAGAGCGCGCAGCAGGGTGCCGCTCCGTCGCTCTCCCCCTCCCCTCACCATAGAGCATGAACGGTGCTGTATGTACAGCACCGTTCATGCATCGTGCACTCCCTTGTCGTTGGAAAGGATCGTGAAAGATCCTTTCCAACGACATAAATTGGAAGTGTGTACGCAGCTTAAGGCTCACTGAGGGCCAGACTTATCCTCCCAGTGATCAATTGTCCAGGCCTTGGTGCCTCAGGGCCAACCTGCCCTGTCCCCCTTAGTTTGTAGACGTCAATGTTGAGGGCCCTCCTTCTAGTTTATGTTCTATGCAAACTTTCTGTTTGAAGTGCTTGCCTAAAAAGGTTCCCAGGTGTCACCATAAGTCAAACTATAAACATTCCAGGATAGTGAATGGTTCCTACCTGGCTAGAGCTGGGTTCCTCTCCTGCAACAAATACAAGCCTACTATCACTACCCAGAGAAAGTCACATACTCAGATAAATCTAGCACATTCTAAAGTTAACCCCTTATACCTTTAAAGGTAGTTCTACAAGAAGGTGCTACACCTAGTTTTCCCCAACATACTATAGAGCTGCCATCTAACGACTTAAATACCTGCTTGGCTTGCAATTTACCCAGTGCACCAGGCTAAGTCTTCATACAATGCTTATATCATCCATTTCTGCCCATCTGGCATTTCTCAGAATGTGGCAATAAGCTGAGGGCAAGTGAGTAGGTTCTTCTTTCAGCTGACCATCCTTTTAAACTCTCCTTTATATATAGAAAAATCGAATTTTTGTACTAGCTATAAAATCCCCTTTTCTTGTCCATTTAGGGGCACAGAGTGCTTAAAAAGTCTAAAAGTTGAAGATGAAGTACGCCATCAAATCCACCAAGAAATGCCTCAAAAAGAAGAAACGGAGTATAATGGACTGATTTTAGTTAAAAGTTCTTATTTGAATCCCAATAAAATGTTGTAGAGGATTTTACAACCAAAACAAAATATCGGTAGGAAGCCCACAAACATATTATAAATGAAGAAATATTCAGTGTGTGGGGAATTTTATCTAAAATGCCTATGAAAGTTATTTTTGTGAAACGGGGACAATACCAGCCATATAGGGGTCTACTTATAAAGGGGTACTTGCTATAAAGGGTATACTCACTCTTCCCCCACATCTATTAATGTTTTTGCTGCATTAAGGATGTAACAGTCAAACTTCCTTGTGTTTTAATCATAGTATATCTCTTTAATGTTTTGGGGTAAAGGTGAGTTTCAATAGGCTTTCACATAACTGTATATGTTTATTATATAAAAGTATTTTTTTCTCCATGAACCTTATTGTAACATTGTATTTTTTTTCAGATAGAAGAAACTTGTGAAGCAGATTGCACATCCTTCTGTCCCATCATGCCCAATAACATAATTTTCGCCAGTATATCGGCTGCAGCCAACACATCAGATCTAGATGTAATGAATGGGCATGAAGTGCTTCTGAAAGAACCACAATGGATGGAGCCCAGCTGTCTACTCATCCTTATTATAGCAGGAAAAGTAATCATGAACATCTTCATTTTTGGGGCAAGACACCAGAATGTGACCTCCAGTTTCTTGGGCTATTGCTGTGTCTCGCTTGCTGCTGTGGACTTTGCACTTTTATTTGCCATTGCTCTTATCCACTACTTCCAGGACTTCTCCGTTTTAGGAGTTCGATTCACAGTTTACCATATTTGTCTGTTTACACAGATTATATCTCGCACATATGGCATATTGCACTTCCCGATTTTCTTGGCCTCTGGTCTGGATTACTACTTTACTATTGTCAAGTCTATAAAAATCTCATGGATTTACACCGGACTACTATATACATTTTATGTGCTGCTATTATGGATTATAGCCTTTGTTTATGTTCTTCGCTCCCCTATTGACTCTCCAGCAGTGGAAGGTTATGAGTCAAAATACCTGTGCATATTCTATGTCAGTAAGCAAAGTTTCTACTTATCTGCAGCCCTGGTTTTTACAGTTTTCCTGACGCTAGCCGTGTGCTGCTGTGAAATTGTGTCCTTTGTAAAATCACACAAGGTTATTTCTTTTGCTAATAACACTGTAATATTGATCTCGTTCCCTTCTGAAGAGCAGTGGCCCATTCAAGGACAAAAACGTTTCTTGGCTTGTCTCTTGTTCTCCTTCTTGGGCACATGGGGTCCCTATGTTATTCTCCAAATTATCATATTTGCATTGTGTGCTCACATCCCAGCATACATGGACATGAATGTTCCTTGGCTATATTTTATGAACAGTTTCCTAATAGCGGTGTCTTTAGCACTAAAGTATCCTGATTTATCAGTGACTGAGAAGACTTTTTCTGCAGACCCATTTATTGGCTGGAAATATTGTGCCCTGCCTTTCATGAATGCTGACAAAGGAGTTCCTTTACTAAACAAGCTGCCATCTGCAGTTAGGATTGTTTGACATTTTGTATTATATGATGATTGTATTTCCTCCTTTCTTTTTATTTTTATATGAATGTGAACTGCTCAGGTGGTGTAGAATAAAGAACCTTGAAGTAAAAGTTCCTTTTGCTAATGGTTTGCACAGGAGTGACTGAAAAAAATGACAAAATTGCCCCATAAAAAAGTAATTTTGCCAAAAGTATCCCAATCCTAGAAACAGAAGAGTTTGTGAGTTTGACTAGCTTCTCTAAGGTTTAAAATATCTAATACTGTTGTGCCTTGTTTGTGAATTACACAGTATTGAATCTGAATGCATTCATCCTTATCAACAATTCCTATCCCCCCCAGACTTTTATATTTCCTATATTTATAAAGTGCCAGTTCATAGTCATGCCACTAATTATACTACAGAGGAGCTCAAAATCTAATGTCCCTACTGCAGTAATATCTTGTTAATACAGTCTAAAACTACTTTTGAGGGGAGTGTTTATGGGATGTGAGGGGAAACTAGAGTGCGTGGAGAATACCCATACAAACATGGGAAGAACATACAAACTCATATGCACATCCTGGTCAAGAATAAAACCTGGGATCCTTGGGCTACAGAGAGTGCTAACCGCTTTGCCACCATGTTGCCGGTTATGCAGTGTATTCTGGGAATTTCACGATGGGACCTCAAATGAGATGTTGGTAAAGACAAATGAATAGAAATGCTAAAATCTTGCTATCTGTAAAAGTTCTCATCTATCTTGAGTTAGGGTGTAACACAGTGGTTGATCTAGTTCAACTTGTTTAATAATGTTACACTTCTTATCATAGAAGAAAATACTTTTGTACATTACCTAAAGCTTGGGTATTTACTGAAATAATGTAGGTTTAAGGAAAGATCAGCTAATCTGAACTATGATCTTTCCCATCTGATTACTTGTTCAGATCTACTCTTAGGCCTCTGACCACATACAGAAGGTCCACAAAGTACTCAATGTGAGGTTGGGGTCATCTTTCCCCAAACACCTAATAAATGTCTATAGCTACTGCAATGGTATTAGGAATCACTTTAAACCTCCCAGCAGAAAAAAAGGAGGGGCCGGAATCGCGAACTAAACTGGACGCGGTATGACCGTTTAACCTTTTAATAAATATGGCATCCTTTCCCCATGAACCTTGTTTATTAATAGGTTAAAATTATATGCTCATTGACTGATAAGGGTGCAAAACCAAGAAGTGTATGTAATGTTGCATTAAGAAATTGTTTAGCACACTGGAAAATATATAAAAATGTATAAACTCCAATATTAGATCTGTGTATATTTTTGTAAACCATGTGATAAAAATCGATTTGTCATTATGTTGCAAAGTGACTTCTTTAGATACTAGTCTAAAGTTGCAGTGTACTATCTTCAAAGTTTGTTTGTGTGTATGTATATATATATATATGTGTGTGTGTGTGTGTGTGTGTGTGTGTGTGTATATATGTATGTGTATGTATATATATATATATATATATCTTCAATATGTTTATGGCACACTTTTCTACTTATTAGATTTTTTATTGTTTGGTAGAAATAAATATTGCAAATGGATAGCTTCTCCCTACCACACATATTGGATATTAAAAACCATGCTGTAAGGATGAGCAGCTCTAATGCTTCATATTGGTAGGATCCTTATAATTCAATAAATCTTATAAAACTTGAAGCCAAAATAGGCCTCACTGTGCATTCCTCAGAGTCCAAACATAGCTAATGTAACACAATAAAAGAAAAAAATAAAGGTTGACACCTAAGTCTTGATGGTTCCAATCCCCCATATCCTTAATCTTCTGCAAAATGAACATACAATGCATATGGAGGTTGTGTTGCTGCAGATGCCTCTGCATCTAATGCAGCAAATCCTTGGCTTTACAATCCCCCATTCTAAGCATTTTTAAAGGGAGCTGTGTCTAGTCTGTGTACAATAAAACTATAAACATTTTCTACACTAGCAGCTAAAAACAAGACCTCATTGACCTCTAACTGTGGCAGAGGAATTCCCTTTTTTTTTTTTTTTTTTATAGAGAGCACAGTCATGGCAACTTGCCAGAGTTATAATATAAAAACAGCAGCTTCTTAAAGTTGTCACAAACTTGACTGAAGACTGAATTTACAGTGAATGTTGCTAGAGGTCAGAAAGGACATGTTTAATACTCTTCTACATGGGAGTACAGCTGGGTACTTTACATAATCTTGAACAAGGTAATGTACCCAGTTGGGAAACATTCAAACTACTAATGAGATTTACCAGAAAAAAATGCACAACATCACAACACTATAAACAGCTAGGGAATAAATTTGTTGGTTCCCCCTTTTAAGAAAAGTAAAATCCATAACGAGTTTAATCAGTGGCACCTATCCTTGGATTTTTTCCAAAATTTACCAAATAATTGGCATGGCCAATAAATATTGGGACCCATAACCTAATATTTTGCTGCATAACCTTTAAATCCACACATTCTTGGGAATTTCATAAACTAAATTATAAAATATTTTTATCCAAAAATGTGTGGTACATCTCATGTAAATTTTTTTAATCCTTAAATAAATTGTTTTTAATAGATAATTAGTGTTGAAAGTAAAATGATTGCATGGTGCTTTAAAAGTCCAAACAAGTTTATTGAACAAATGTATATAATTAGGTGTTGAACCCAGATTTTTTTTTTTTTTTAAGCTGGGTGGGATGAAATTGTAGCATATTATGGATGTGGTACCCTAATTTATTTTCAACTTAATAACTATTGGTATCTTTAAAATTGACTGCAAATGTGTTTAAGCTCTTGAACATCTACACCTGTTGACAGGTAGTTTGGCCTGTTCTGTCTGAGTAAACTGCTCTGGCAGGATGCCTTGTCCAGACTGCTTGTTATTTCTGTAGACCTTCCACAGGATTCAATTTGGGTATAATTCAAATCAGTCCAATGTTTTGATCTTGGATGCTTTACCTATGTGTTATCCTGGACCTGTGACTGAGACGCACCTTCCTGACACCTGGCAGTACGTTGCTCCAGAATGTCTTGATATGTTTGAGATTTCATTGTTTACTGCACAAACGCAAAGTGCAGCAAATCGGCCCTAGAAAAAAAATCATCAAAAACATGCTAGGCCATTATTTTCCTTCTCATCTACTCAGACAACTCTCACCTTTGCTTTTCTTTGGTCCGTGTTCGGTGTGGGATAAATTATAAAAACAAACTCTTTTTTTCTCTATTTCAATAGATTGGTGATGTGTGATATTAATAAAGCAGACTGTCAGTTTGAAAATACCGGGACATTTTAAAATGTCATTGTAGCTTGTGCAATATTTGATCACTTTGATCGTACCTTTGCTTTTTTTGATAACCTATCCAAGGCATGCAGTTATTCATGAAACAAAGGCTTTTCATTGAATCACTTTTCAGAAGGCATAACATACTTAAATGAGTTGTAAGAGTACCAACAAATGTGTTCATAGTATATAGAAAAAATTTAGCTGCCTAGCCAGCAGACTGTTTATCATTATTGCAGACTGCACTACTATGAATAGATCCACGGTCCCCTTACTGCTTCCTTCCTCTAGGTGTTTGACATTTGTACTATGTTATGTACATAAAGATATTTCTGCTGATTTTCATTTTTTTTAATATCTACCTGGAATTCAGCAATAATGTCCAATAAAGAGTCCTGCTCTAAAATGACTAAATACTATTGTACATTCACTTATGTGTAGTGTTTACAATATAATTTCCCTTTATACGCAGATTTTCATTCACAGATACTTTACTTTTGGACAAGTAGCGTTATTTATGAATAAACAATACATTAGGTCCTGGCTGACAACATGTTTTATTGACCTGAATAGATAAAATGTAATATGCATCTACCACAAAAAGGTTTCAGAACTTTTAAATCAAGATTATGTGGCTTATAGAAAATCCTGCCATACTATACAAACACATTAGCATTCCTAAGTACCGGTAACTATTTTCTTCATGCTTCACCCCTTATAATTGGCCATAAGTGAGTCACCACTGTCACACCTAAATAATACATCTGGTATCATGGTGCCTATCAGTACTTGCAGCAAGAAACACTAGAATAGAAATGTTCTATTGGTGCTGCTGCTGTATGATGCCATTGGAATAGTATCTTGTATGTGTTTTGTTTGAGACGAATTCCCTTCCTGTTGTGTTTCCCTGCCTCTTAAGCTTTTCTGGGCAGGGTCCTCTCCTCCTCCTGTGTCACTGTAGCTGTCTGTCATTTGCTACCACTATTTAATGTACAGCGCTGTGTTATATGTTGGAGCTATAAAAATCCTGTTTACTAATATTATTATAATAATAATAAAAGAATATAGTGGCATTCTTGGGTCAGTGCCTCAGAACATCCTGAGTAAATGTCAGACAGAGAACTACCATTTAGCAAAGGCATGAGTAATGGCAAGCAAACCTATTTTGCTCAGCAGAGATTCTTTATCAGTGTGACATTGGTATGAATGCTCTGTTTTTAAAGTGTCCCAGAGTTATTGGTTTCAATCTGTTTTTATTGCAATTTGGCGCAATATTTGTCAACAATATAACTACAGACAACCAAAAGCCCCAATATATAACTATATCAAATGGACACATTGGAATGAAGGTAAACAAGACATTGGAACAGAATGTGAACCACCGGATAAATCCTAGTCAGGAATTCCCTGGAATGGGTTCTCTGAAAAATACCAGTGGAATGGCTTACGTAACTTACTGCACAGAGGGGCAAAAAATTAAAATTAACTTGCAAAATGAGTACAAAGAATATAGGACCACTGGTATTTGGGATTCAGAGGCCTAGAGGGTATAATAAGACTAACGAACAACTAAAGAAAAGAAACAGATGAGGGAAACAGATAAATAGGTGGGAAACACAACAGATGGAGACAGCATATAGGGTAGAGTAAGGAAAAAAAGTTTTTTTAAAAGAAAGGAAAGGAATGAAAAAGAGAGTGGTGTGTGTAGGAGGTTGGAGGGGTAACATCCGCCATGCCCAGAATCCTGAATGCTTTTTATCGTTTGGTGTACAATTGCATTTCATAAATGAAACGCTACACATTATTGCTCATCTATATATATATGTTAAAGGTCAAAAACACATTCTAATACAGTGGTCCCCACAATGTTTTAGAACACTATATTTACCGGCTCCGGATCACGCATGTGCATGACACTTCCCCCATAGTGATGTCATGATGCCAAAACCCGCCCACACTCCCATCGCAGGTCTGAGCCAACAATGACATTGAAAGTTGAAGAGTTGAACAATGACATTAAAGTTGCAAAGCTTACTTAAAAAACCACCAGGGAATGCCTCTAAAATAAAGCATTGAGGGTTATGGTCTGGCCTAGTGAAAGCTCTGAAATGCATTCCATTAAAATTCTGTGCAAGGAACACACATTTTGCAACTGGGACTTTTGCATAAGTAGTGTTGCTGATCAGTTATGTAAAACTTGCTTATTTGCCACAAAATGCCATTGCCTATTGATACTTTTGTTAAATAAATGATCAAAAAGGTTAATTCTTTTGGTGAATAATTCATGTATGTAAACTGTAGGCACCTTTTTAATGAAGATATATTTTTTACCTTTTCATATATCACCCATGGGGGTGTACTCAATTTTAATTTTAAACACAACTGCAAGTATAGCAGCGTTACACTGTAAAATGGTCATTCATTTCTATAGAAAGACCATCAATCTTTAGTCCCTTTACATAAAAATATCGTCTGTGAACAGCTCAGATTATTGAAGATTCTACAATATACACCTCTACATTTCTATGACAATCTAGGACAGCAAATCACATAATGATCAGTTTCTGCAGTCCTGGTCACCAATTAGGGCTGAAGCATTGAACATTTTAATACACTCCTGGGAAAGCCATTTAACAAAAGAAGCTGTAAATCCCTAAACAGCCTTTCAGTGAATAAAGCAGGCTGCAAAAAAAGAAACAAAAGATGTTAACAGTACACAATCAACCTTTACATGAATTAAAAATGTAAGTGTCTTATTATGCCATTTCCATAGTTATAAAGAGTAAATTATATAAACATAGAATAGCACAGTAACGTAAATTGAAGTGCTGGGTTCAAAACTCTCCATCATATAAATTATGTGTTTGAATTGGTTTTCTCTGGTCACAAAACACAAGAACATACCATAAGTTAAAGTGGCCCATTATTAAGGAAATAAAGACTCATTCTTGCTGGATTCCTTAACAAATGCTTAGCTAACATGATGATATTTTAAACTTTCTGGGTGGAGGCCCATATACAAGTATGTAGATACTATTTCTGACTTAAATGATCACATACACTTCATGGTCAGTCACCAATACTGAAGCAAGGTGATACCCAGAATAGCCAGGTAACTAGCCTTTGTAACATTTTGTAAATTGCCGAATACTAGATTTTGTTAAAACAGTTGAAGGTTCTTTACTGAGCCAAAAAATCTACCCATGGTTATAAAATATATAGAGGAATGTCACAAAAATGGCTTTACCCAGGAGACCATTTACTTTTCTGAGAGTTACTTGCATATAATACTGCTTCACACTCTTCATTGCATTAAATGTTTTGAATAACAGGTTGTACCAATTTTATGACAAAGTATTGCTGTTTTATTCAGAATTTTACTTGTATGTGCGGGCATTTATATTAGTAGCAAAAGATTTAAAAAAAAATTTAAAAAATGAATTAATGAACAATTACAACAAATATAACACTTTACAAAATCTGAGCAATAAAGTGTTTTTATTGATAAAGTAACTCACAATCTGTATAGGTTAACATTTTAGTACATATAATGATACTGCAGTCAAGGTGATCCACTTAGGCACAAGCTAAGTGGCAGTACAATACAAATACAGGAAGTGTGTAATACAGATAAAAGTAGCAGAATACAAATAAGCTGCGGAAAATCGCCATCATTGTACTCTAACAAAGTCAAACTTACGTTAACTAATTAAAGATTTAATACTATAACTATGGGATGGACATTGAAATCAAATGATTTATACCAGCAACTGCATAAAGAAGCAGTGTATACAAAATGACAAAGAAAATGTTATTTACGTAGATCTGTCATAAACTAAGGATTCATAGAAATGTTTGTGTAATAAAAGCACAATGCGACCTTAAGACCATATTCTATAAATGAACCCACACAAACATCTTTTGTGGCTGCATCTATATTTGTACAGTAAAGCTGACTTTAACCAGGAGCGTGTGAAAGAAAATAATTACTGATCACTTTGATTAAAGGAAAGCCAATACTTGCGCTATATTAAATGCAGTGTAACAATTTAATGAAACTATAGTGGAAGCAGATTGGCTGCATTCTTTCTCTACCTGAGCGGTCCCTGAAACCAGGTTACTGCCCTGTCCAGTTCATGGGATGTTTGACCTTAATCACCAATGTTGGGGAGTGCACAGAACAGGATCAAAATGAAACACTATTATCCTACTTAATTCACTTAATTGCTTGAATATCAGACTTTGGGTTAAGCCAAACGGGTGATAGTGCTGGTGTTAGGAGATGCTGATCTGTCCGGCAACTCTGTGCTGTGCGTCATCGCAGTATAAAACACTGTTTATTCTGTCCGGAGATGTCATTTGCAGCTGCCAGGAGAACTAAGATAGCAGCAGCCCCTGCTTTCCTTTAGCCGTGCAGCCTGATGGATTTATGGCATCCCCAGCATCCATTGTTAGGCTGTGCACAGCTGAAGGGGATTCTAGAGGCTGATCAGCTCCTGAACTGTCCTGCACTGCTATTGGCTGCTGGGACTTTATAGCCTCTCTGCTCCCAGTCACCAGTGCCTGTTATAGCGTTAGGTGGGCTTATCTGTGCTGAAATGTGTTTAGTCTGATTTATTGTTGCTGACCTTGCCAGTTCCTGACCTACCATTTGTATGCAGCCTGGACCGACCTTTTGCCTGTGACCCCGACTCTGCTTGTGTTTTACCCTGGTGTACTTCGTTTGGTGGATGAATATTCTGTGTATGACCTCTGCTCTGTATTATGGACTTGTCTCTGTTGGAATTTTGGTACTGCTTATTCTGAGGGCTCCTGGCTTGCTGCCAGCCCATCCCCAGACATCATCTCTTGCACAGTAAATCCTGGGGGCAACCAAGTGCTGGGAGACGCAACCAGTCTCCCGAGGTTGAGGGGGGCTTACTATAGGTGAGTGGTATATAGGTATAGAGTGCAGTGTTAGATTGGGGGACTGGTGCTGACCAGGGCCTTACAGCTGGTTCCTGGGATGATTGTGATTGTTAGGCTTGTGTCCAAAGCAAATACATTCTGGTTCTTGGGAATAATTAGACAGGGACCCTGGATGATAATCATTTAGGACCATGGAGTCTTAAGATACCAAGAACTCTGGGCCTAAATTGTAGGTCTGCTCTACCAATCATCAACCATTAGAAATATGTCATTTTGGTTCATGCATGTCTGAATACATGAAATACTGGAATCGAAGCATTAATAGCTTGATCAAGTTGTACAGAGGAGCGAAGCAGCATTGTATCAATGTTCCTTACTATTTCCAGTGATTAGTTTGATGACCAGGCAACTCCAACAGACTTGTGGCCTGACCTCTGCAAAACTACAGAGATTTTTTTAAATTATCGAATACTTAAGTTCATGGTTCCCATGGTTTATTCTAAAACATATAACATGCATACATATATGATCTGTAGAAATATTTCTAAAATAAAAGAAAATATATTGTGAGTTATAATCTCAAGGCATAGAAGGTATTTATTAGGCTTTTCCCTCGCTTCTGTGACAAATGGTTACCTAATGCAAGGATCACTAGTACAGTCAATTACAAATTTGACAATAGGTAGATGGACACAGATGAATCCCATTCTCATCACTTCTTATAGATTATCACTGCAAGAGCAATCAATTGGTAACCAAAATTTACTGTGTTTGCAAAGTTTAAGGAGCCACCAAAAACTTTGTTTTGTACATTTGAAAGAATTTCTTTGTGGAGACAACCATTTTGTAAAAAAAAAAAAGGAATTATAAGGATGTATACACTAAATGAAAATGTGATATGAGCTTTATCTGTGTCAAAGTATAAGATTTACCTAACACAATTTAATAAAACACGTTTTCTTTTAAACAGTTTAGGTCACTGATTTAATGAAGATAAAGAAATCAGGTATTTCAGGTACCAGTTTAACCTTGGCACAATATCCTGGTTATCAACTCCTCACTACAGAGTTTTGTTTACATGCAATATAAGATTTTAAAAGGATCTAAATGTTGTTGAAGCTCATCAAAACAAAAAAACAAACAGAGGGGAGTTCAAAAGGCAAAATCGTTTTTGCCAATTAGTTGACTACAGAAAATTGATTTTAAAAAATGAACACCATGGATACCCAGAAAAAAATATGTTGCTGGATGATCTGCTTACACTCTGGGCTCACTCCCCCTTCAAAAATCAGCTACTACTAATAGCTGAAAAAAGAAACATTTGAGTTTGGCTTCAGCATCGCTGGGTGTTACGTCATAATCCTTAAGGAAAGGATCCTCTGCAAAACAGAACAGGTGACATCCTGCAAGAAGACACTTCACACCATTGCAAGAACATTTTCTTGAAAGATTTTGGCTGCTCTGCATTACTCAAAAAACTTTCAGGAAGAACATCAAATCCATTTGGGCGCTGTGTGAGAAAGATGGAGTAAGGGGAGTTTATTTTTTTGGGGCTCAGAGAATGTAAGCAGATCTCTCATTTTATTAGAAGGTCAGCGCTAAACAATGTAGGTTTTACAATATATTGACACAAATCTCATATTCTTTACCTCCATTCTATTTAATTAATGTGACATATTCTATACCTGGTTACTTCTGAAGGAACTCTCTTATAAATATATAAACAGAAAGTAAGTTTTGTTTCATAATATGGACCAAAATACATCACTCAGGTCCGAGCCATGGCTACAGACTGAGATTTTGATGAAAATATTGTCAATAAAGGAAGTTCCCATATTTAAACCAGACATATGAAGTGCATAAAGCAGCCCTTTAACTTTTTTCCCTGTGGCCCTCAGTGTTCTGATGTTCTCCTTTTGATAAACTGCACACAACTACATACTGATTGCAGCTAAAAACTTATTTTCATTGGATTATTTACTGTGAATTGCAATTTTTCTACAGTGTTAGATTCCAAAGTACCATAATCCTTTTCTTTAACTAAGCAGGAGTGGCCATCACTAGACATAATACAGCCAATAATACAGCCCACCGTTTCATCTGGGTTTGATATACTGTAAACCAACAAAAGCAATTATATACGTTTTTTTAAATAAGATTGGTCTTTTAATATTACGACAAAGATCAGATGCCACATCTTGAATTTACTGAAATAACTCACAGGGCTTTGCAAGTTCACGTTTTTTGCTGTTTAAGGGACCGTGGCTACTTGTAGATGTTTGCTTTGTGTGCTTTCTTCCTTGAGACATCATATATCAGTAAACATTTCTGGGAAACCGGTAAATCAAGTCTGCACCATTCACTACTCAGTAACCTATTGATAGAGGTATGCAAAAATACATTTCTCACAGGCCATCCCAGTTAACATTAGAGCTGATTTTCAAGTTAATACTGCAGTTTTAGCTTACATATTTAACTGTACAGAGCAGCAGTAAGTTGCTATTTGGAAATATTCACAAGCCTATTACACATGACATTAAATATCAGATATTGCGGAGACACTGGTTATATGTTCTAATACATTCTGTTGTTACATTCTCTTTCACTGTATGGAAAGCTGCACATAAATCTTTGTAAAATGTATATTCAATATATTGCGTTCTTAAAATCTATTATTTAAAAGTAACTTTTATTTGTTCTGTGCCCTAGGTATATATCGTGGCTTTTACAATTGTAATATTGCATTTGAATTTTAGGATCTGTTTGCAGTTATTATATATTTAAAGGGCACTTTTCATTAAATCAGGTGACCTGACTTTTGGATATCCTTTTAATACATGCCCCTGTTTTTCATTGGTATTCCTTCTGCCATCTTTCTAGTCAATCCCCCTCCCTGTCATTTTTCCTGCTTTAGGTAATTTGGGATACATTTGCCATGATCTATATAACACCTGTACATAATATGAAAAACACATGAAAATATGTGAATCATTGTGTGTATGTAGGAATAATTTATTTCTCTTCCTCTAAGGGTGGCTGTAGATGATCCGAGTCCAGCATGCAATGTGCCCAAATCAATCATTGTGTACAGTAATGGAAATGTAAACATGCAAGTAGTGCAGCTTTACCATATAGAAAACGCCATGTTTTGAGAGGGCTCTCATATACAGAGTTTTTCTAACTTGTTGGAAAATTGTAATGAAAACAAGCAGTCATTGTTTAATATGGAAATATGGAACACATCTTTCATCTGTGCACTGCTAACACCCATAGTATTGTCAGAGATTATTTGTTATTGCATGCTGCAGGAATGGTGATATAATGTACTATGGGCATACATTTTACCGCCTGTTATTTTTTGGTGAAACATCTGCTCTTAAATAGCCAGCCTTTGGAATTTGGGTAAAAAAATTCCCCCTTCATGAAATGATGCTGTGTGTAATGCAACCATTTACAATAATTACATAATATTGTTATCTAAATATAGATAAATCATTTTTATTCAAATAGCTTAAAGTGCATGGGGTCAGCCTGTTATTTCCCTCAACTGCTGTGGAAATACAAGTTTCAGCACTCTCTAACATCTAGAAAGCGGCAAAGATTACAATTCAACAACAAAAGGAAAGCCACAGGCTTCTTAAGTGCAATAAAAATACACAGAGCATCTTAAGAACATATTTAGATGTTTTACAATAGATTTACAATATTATAACAGCAGCTATACTCAAAAGTGTATTTTCAAATATGGGTGGACAATGAATGACCCGCCATCCACTATATTATAAATGATCTCTATTCTACAACCGAGGTTTCTTGAACACCTAAAGGAGTATTGCCCTTTATACCGCATCAGGAGTCACTTCAATGATTCTGCTGCAGACAAAGGATTTACTCCTCTTACTGCATTCTCTGCAATGTAAAATGAATGTAATGCTTTAGATTAACTAAATAAGTACCTTTCCCCCCCTAACTCCATCAATTTAGGCAAACACTATGCAACATTTTAAAAGACTTGACTTCCATTCCATAAAATCATTAAATCAAACAAATCTATTAAAACTAAGGTCCATCTCAACATTTTATTTGATTGGAAAAAGAGCACTGGCAGAGGATGGATGGCTGCAGTGATTTGTACTGCAAAGTGATACAAACTATTGGCAGGAGCATTGTGATTGATTTTTATCATATTTCTGCTATAAACTGGTTCAATATCAAAGTTGTAAAATGCCAATATTCTCCAACTGTTTTTCGATCAGGGATAAATTGATCACTTACCAGATCAAGCTTACAGCACATCTAAAAGAGTATGCATAGTCATATAAGAAATT
This sequence comes from Pyxicephalus adspersus, assembly GCF_032062135.1. Taxonomy (NCBI): domain Eukaryota; kingdom Metazoa; phylum Chordata; class Amphibia; order Anura; family Pyxicephalidae; genus Pyxicephalus; species Pyxicephalus adspersus. The sequence continues at coordinate 48,323,530 of NC_092861.1, forward strand.
GTCGAGTGCTGGTATATCCCCAATAAAGAGATAATATCACAACATGGGCTGTACTTTGTACTGTCCAGTTAAGGAATATTTGTTTGACTGCTGTGGGTTTTTTACATATACACTCACTGGTGGCTATATTAGGTACACCTTGTTAGTATTGGGTTGGACAATTGTTTGACTTCAGAATTGCCATAATTCCTAATGACAGATTCTACAAAGTACTGGAAACATTCCTCATCCATTTTGGGCCATATCAGTTAATAGGATCACACAGTTGCTCCAGATTTCTTAGCTTAGTATCCAGAATGTGAATCTCATATTCCACTACATCACAAAGATGCTCAAATGAATTGAGATCTGGTGACTGTGGAGGCTATTAGAGTACAGTGAACTACTTCTCTTCATATACACCCTTCTAATGCTTAGTTTAAACTTCAGGAGGTCATCCTGACAATGTCTACGTGCCTAAATGCACTGAATTGTTGCCATGTTTTTGGCTGATTTGATATTTACGTTAGCAAGCAGTTAAACAGGTGTACCTAAAGTGAGTGTATAGTACAGGGTACAGTACAGTTTTAAATTCCTAAATACATAATACATTCCTTTACATAAACTATGCAAAGTGCATCTATACACATTCTTTGAAATGCTTTATTTGGTCTACAAGTCGACCATTTGTAAGTGACACATTTAAGGTAGAGAAAATAAGCAGGGCAAAACATAAGTGCTATATCTGACGATTCTCTCCTATTGAGTCAGCTGCTAACAATTATAGGCCATTGGTAGCAAACTGAAACACTGTAGTCATGAAATGTATAACCTGCAAAAAAGAAAAAAACAAAAAACAACTTTCCCTATTTCACCATTATCTGGGATGACTTGTTAATTTCACACATAATGCCAGATAGTAGAGCTTTTCAAAGATGTCCAGAGGATCATGAACGTGGCAGGTTTGCAATAATGCTACGAACAAAATATACAAAACCAAGCACAACTTACTTGTAAGCCCTGACATTCTGTCACAGTCCAGGCATACAGTACAGCTGTGCTATATACTATGTTTCCTTTAATGAATTAATACGAGCACAGATCTTCAGAGCTGGTCCTAGCTTAATATTCATGGTGCTCATAAGATGGTCTTCCTTCAGTAACAGAAGTGCTTGTCCATCAATCTCTTGTGTCCTAAACTCATCAGCGATGTCATGGCATCCTAAATAAAAAAAAAAAGATGGCAGGAAGCCAAAATGTCTATTATTTAAATATATGCATAGGTAGGTATTTAAAGGTATAGAAACTGGCAGCATTAGTTTTAAAAAACAAACAACAACAAAAAAACAATTGTAAGAGATGTGAAAGTGTTTGGAAGACAAAGATTTGCAACTAGGACCCTGAGCAGCTAGGATTTTATCATTAAAATAGTGTAAAGAACAAAATTTGCCCTCTTAATACATAAAGGCACCTTGGCAAGTGGGACCTTTTTTCCCTTCCTATGTTGTCCTAAGGTCTTGATGATGAAGTTTTTCACCTAACCTGCTGCCACAACATTCCCTGGCAGACGTTGAGGTTATTCTACTAAATAAATATAGGCTATTCACCTAGCAAAGTGAATGTTTTATTTGCAAGGGATGTTTCACTTTTGAGGTGAAGCTCTGCTCAATTCAGCCATTAAAATTATCTTATAAGCAAATAATAGGCAAACATCCTGTTTATCTTATGCCATACAGACCAAACAACTAAATAGCATTATCTCTTTTGTCATTTCATTATCTATTATAAGTCAATAAGTTAGTGATGCAGTGGCTGAGTACATGGTCAGCAAAGAAATAGAATCATTTCTCTTATTTGAAATCATATGTTAGCTCAATTAACAATGTGGGGGTTTATTTTGTGTACCCTATCAGAGGCTGAAAAAAAACATGTGTACAATATGTGTGCTTTTAGGCAATCCAGAGAAGGCATGCAAACAGGTAATTGTAAATATAATATGTGGTGATTTGTAATTTTTCTATTTATATAAAGCTTTGCTTAACTCACTAATATACCAATACAGATTACTGCAAAAACAGTACTTACAAAAGTAAAGTTTGTATTGAAGGCGTAAGCAGAAAAACAACCCCCCCCCCCCCTTTCTTATAAATGTTAAAAAATGAAATGTATTTTAATGTTAAACTTGGGAAAATGTAAAAATTCCCCTTACACTGGGTCTCCCCTTGCAAGAGTTCACTGCAAGAGTAAAATTTTTTTTCATATAGAGTTCTGCTAAAGAGCATTTTTACTTGCTTGATCTTTCATCCTCCTCCCTAATACCTAACCTTCAGCACACAGTTGAGGGTGCCAGAGGGATGATAAAAGATGATAAAAGTGCTGGCTGTTATGACAGCGGAGGAGTTTAAACTAAGATATGTGGCAAAGAAAAGTTAAAATGTAGAAAAAGCCTCCCAAATATAAAAAAAATGCCCCAAAAAGCCAATTCATTGGCTTGGAGTTTTTGGAGCATTCATAGGCAGTTGTTGTTGCTTTGGGGTGTTTGTGAGGTGTTTTAAATCTTTCCAAATGCCACTGGATGCATTTTCTCTACAGCCAATCAAGTAAACACTCTGGTGTAGACTGAGCTATTGGGAATTTTAAACATGAGCATTTAACGCTCAGGTTAAACACTGGTGTGACAGTCCTTGTAGACCTAGCCCTGATAACAAAGTGGTATTTAACCAACCATAAACTGCAAATATAAATAATCTATTTATTTTGACTTCCGTATCATATCTTTTGTATTTATTAGTATCATATAACAGACAAATATTCTACCTAAGTGATGTATGGAAGCTAAACAGTCACATACGGTTGTTTCAAATCTCAATAATATTTAAATGTCAATTTGACATTTGAAAAACAATTATTTTAATAGGGCTTTCCACTTTCATTGAAAACCCTCAACATCCCTTCTTGTTCCTTACACTGTTTTGGGAACAAGGCCTGGGGCATATTTGAGATAAAAAGGCAATGGTAGAGATTGGCTTCACAGACATCATGTTTATTAATATGTCCCTATTGGAGCTAATTTGAAAATCTTTATGAGATGTACATGATATGGACTCTACTAGTTGCTTTTGTGTCAAAGGTTTTACCAAAATGCCTTAGGTGCTATGGCCAGGATGAAACAATATTCTATATCTGGTGGACATGCACCAAAGCATGTGGATTTTAGCTTAGAATCTATATTAATGATGAAAAATACCTATTCAACACATACCAAAATTGGTGAGACATCTTTTAATGTACAATACTTCCTGCTGCTAAAACAGTTGGCCTGGATATGGAAATTAGCTATTGTCAACTTGTCAGAATGAAATTGACCTACCTAGATAATTATCAACAATGAACTATCAGGAATTTCAAAGAACAAACTCAAAACCTTTTCATAAAGTGTAGGATCCCTGAAAGGATTACAATTCCATAGACACTTCTCTTTATCTCACCTCTTCATTTTGGTTTCCTTTTCCCTTATTGTATATATTCCATCAAGGAGAGTTGACCTTGGTTAAACTGGACAACCATTTTTTTGATTCATTAAGCTCAAACAGGTTCACTAAATATTTCTATATCTCATAATGTTCTTACTTAGACTATTTTTCAAAACAAAATGGCAATTTGTATTTTTGTGCCTATATTGGTGAGCAATTTACCTTATTGACATCTACCAAAAACTAAAACTGAACTCTTATCAGTAAAAGCTAAATGCTATTTACAATAAATTAAATGTAATTTTCACTATTAAAACATTACAATTACCTGGTAAAGAATGTATGAAAGCCCATACGTCTTCAACTGTCCATAGAGACGGCTCTGTTTGGGTATCTGGTGGAATCAAAGATGGTGAGGGTGTATGTCTTGTTTGAAGGAGGCGTAATTCTTGCTCTCTCTCACTCTGTCGACGCAGCCGTGTGGTCATAGGTGCTGGGATAGAATCCTCTTGGAAATCCTCTAAGGCTTCTTCACTACATAAATATGCACTGGGCAGCTGCAATGCATTGATATATTGCAACATATTAGGGCCCAATCAAACATATAATGTAACTCACTGTTTTCGTTACACCCTACAGACCTGTCTTAAGTAGTGGTCTCGAACTGACCCTCCAGAGCTGTGTGGACGCCTACCACGCCTCCCTAAATTTCCTTCCAACTTTCTATTCCATCTGTTGCTTTTTTCAGCCTTGTAATGTCCAAGACGCTTTGTTCCACTGATATTGTACCTAGATAATACATTAAACAAGTTTTTTAGTACTTCATCATACAAGATTCATTTGTACTTCACTTTGTCAATAAAGATTACTTGTTCTCCAAGTTTATTTTTTTTCGCTAACAGTATAATGGCTTTGTTGAAAAAAATGGTATAATATTTGATGTAATGAAAAATCAAACAAATGTCTTGAATTTGTTTTATAGAAACATAACAACTCTAATTAGTTTGTTTAACCCCGCCTAGCGTTCTAATTCTGTCAGTTTTTTGATGCAAAAGTGATCCTAATTTTTTTGCATAGAAATTTTTGTTTATATTGTGGGCCTGTAATTCTTAGGATTAACTCCCGGGTATGATAATTATATTTATTTATTATATTATAATCATAAATTATAATATAATACAAAATTATAAATACTAATTGTAAAAATAATGAAATAATAGACAACAACAATATAATTTAAAATAAAATATAAAATTAAAAATGTACCATCACCCGGAAGATGTCACCCGGGGCTGCTGCTGCTACGCTGCATCTCCAGGGAGATGCAAAGCACAATGCAGACCTCCTGCATTGTGTATCACATCTTCCAGGGGATGCGAGCAGCAATAGCAAATTCCAGGGGAGGTGCCAGCTGGCATCACCCCCAGAATTTACTATTGCTGCTGGCATCTGCAGTTAGATGTGAAGCACAATGCAGAAGTCCTGCATTGTGCTTCGCATCTCACTGCTGATGCGAGCAGCGGCGTGGCAGGGACCCGGGTGGTATTTAAAAGCTGATCGGTAATCTGCTTTTAAATTTCTCGCCCTGCTACGACCCCCAACGGACCGGCATCCAGGCATCACAGCGGGACCATCAGATCACTGATGGAGTGAGGGGAAAAGGTAAGGCTTCTAAAGTTACCCTGAGTGTGACTCGAGATTACTGCTTTTTTTCAAGTGGAATCCACCCCGAGTCACACTCAGGATTACCGCTAGGGGGGTTAACTTCCCCAGCAATAACCCCGAGTGTGACTCGGAGTAGAAAAAAGATGATAGAAGCAGTAACCCCGAGTCACACTCGGAGTAGGTAAACCCATAGGAAAAGATAGTAAATAAAGCGCTTACCTGATCCGCTGGCGTCCTCCTTCACGATCCTCATCTTCTTTCTTCCTCCGCCCGGCTACCTCTGCACTCGATGAGTCACTGGAGAGTTCCCAGTGGTGTTGGTGCGTACGAACGTTCCATTCAGGGCGGGGCGGGAAATTCAAATCTATTTGTATTGCATTCAATACAAAATAACTGTTTTGAATGCAATACAGTTGATTTATATGTGTACAAGCAGTACATTGGCTTTCATGAACATTTATTTTACAGTATATATACCAGTATGAGTATAATATTTATTTATTATATAAAAAAAAATAATTTATAAATAATTTTAGGGCTTCCCCCTAAAAAAAAATTGACCTTAGACTACATTAATGACATATGAGTATGGTAGGGACATTAGATTGTGAGCTCCTTTGAGGGACAGTTAGTGACATGACTATGGACTTTGTACAGTGCTGCATAATATGATGGCGCTGTATAAATACTGTGTAATAATAATAATAATAATAATAAAAAAACAGAGAGACATTTCCTCAAAAATTCTCTTATGGGAATCTTCCGGGTCTATGTGTTTCAGTGGCAGTAATTTATTCTTACACGGCTATGTTTGAGGGAATGTCAGATTCCTTGTTTAAAAATAGTGCTCATGGTGTTCATGGAGTGCCTCACTCTCAAAGCGTAAATCCCTGGGTCTAGTGGGGGTCATTGCCTGTCTACAGCAACAGTCCATCCTTGGCTCAAGAAGCGGTAAGCATACAGTTTATTCCTATTGTGTATCATAACTGGGACTAGACCTTGCTAATTAGGTAAAAGCTCTACTTACAGTGGGCACTTTACATGTGTCAGTCTCTAAATTCATTTCCTATAGGACCTAATTCTTTATAAGTATAAAAATTTTCCTACAAGATATTTGCAAAAAACTGTTGTTGTCCAGCCTTTCAGTGTTCACCCAGATTAGTTTAAAAGTTTCCTTTAGAATGTTTAATAAGTACCAAAAAGACTGCAAAAAGACTCTTTTTATAAATACCAAAGCCATTTCAGCAGGCTGTACAATTCTAAAAATTAGAACTCCCTTTAGTCATAATGTTTAAACAACACCAGCTGCATCAAAATTCAAAATAACCCTGGCCAAACTACAATAAGTCGATTTATTAAAGCTCTCCAAGCCTGGAGAGGATAGACCATCATGAGAGAACCCAGGTGATCCAGCAAACTTAGAATGGATTTTTAAAAAATTATTTTCTATTAGTTGGCAAATGTTTTCAATACTGGACCAGATCTACTCCAGGTTTGCTTGATCACCCAGGTTCTCCCATGAAAGCCTATCTTCTTGAAGAGCTTTATTAAATCAGGCCCAATGTTTCTGACACCTTGGGTCTTATACCAGAATGTTGATTACCTTTTTGAGCATGATAGCGAGCAGAACCTCTTTGACCTCAAGAACTTGTTTGGATATCCTGTTTTCCCACAAAATTCACACTCCAACATCTCGCATTCTAGTTCATCCACACCTTCTGCTGAAGAAAAAAAATATTTAGCCTATTGCTTTAAAAAATAATATGTTAATTTTTTAATGGTTCATAGTGAGTAGTGTTCTTAAAATAGTGAGTCATGTCACAGTTTTCTGCTCTACTGGAAATATTGTACACTGCTAGATATACTTTTTCTTTAAAAACGTAGTACGGAAATACCTAAAATTGCCTTATCAGTTCACAGTGAGAAAACCAGAGTTATTTGAGTTATTTCAAGATTTGCTGCTCTACTATAGTCAAACTTCAGTCCTTCATCACCTGTTTATACTGCCTTAATAATAAAAAAACAAAGGTAAAGAAATGTAAGCTACTCCCACCCGACGCACTTAGCCCTGTTAGTCGTATCAAAGATGTACTCATAGAACAGTTGACAGCCCGGATGTTTGACCGCCTAGACAAAATCGATATAATCCGCGTGCCATGGAACACCTACATAACCTCCCATGCCTATATATTTGATACCTGAACAAATGCGCGTATGCATATCATAGGGTAGAATGCCAACAGATAGGGACGGCTTTCCAATTAGGGCCCAGACCCAATCTCCCTCTTACTTTTTTTTTTATACATCTCTCCTCTTTCCACATCTCTCCCCCAATGTCTAAGTTTTACCCACTTAAGAATCACACTCTCCCCTTCATGGCTTGCTGATTTACTCTTTTGCTAAAAAGATTGGTAAAGCATGCGGTTTAACCATAAATTCCAAACAGTCCTCTTCATAGTTAGCATGGAATTAAATTTGAATAATTCTTGACTAATTTAATGCCAGAAAATCCACCTAATTTGCCTTGAATGTTGGGCCTGATTTTTTAAAGCTCTCCAAGGCTGAAGAGGATAGGTTTTACTCAGTGAAGCT
>NC_092861.1:48332177-48369923 GCF_032062135.1 Pyxicephalus adspersus
ATTTTAGTTGGCTAAAGCCACAGTACTAGACAAGATAAAACTGGAGCTTAATGGCAAATCACATCAGTTCTATGTCCACGGATGAAAATAATAAAGCTTTCCAAGAACAAAAAAACATACCCATTGTCCAATCATAGAGGACGAGGCTGCTTTGCTGCGTCTGGTACTGCATTGAGCCTGTGCAAGGAACAATAAAATCCCAAAACTATCAAGTTTTGAGTTTTTGAGTTTGAGTTTTTCGAGTTAATTTATAATGCCCAATGTTCTGTGTCAGTTGTAGGTCCTGGATTCCTCAAGAGTACAATAACCCACAACAGACAGCCTACTATGGGACTTGATTTGTATATTATTGAATATCAATAGAAAGAACTATATTTTGCAGTCTTGAAAATGCACTCTTCAAAATTGACACAACTCGACCAGTAATCTCAGGAAGAGTGGGAAAAATACCCGTTGACAGGCACGGAAGCCTCACTAAGAATTTCTTGTTCCAGTCATTGCCACAAAAGGTTGTGCAACATTCAGTGAAGGAGCTCATATGTTTTGTTCATTATATTGTTAACTGTGTTATTGATAGAAGCCAATAATTTATCAGATTTAAAATTGGTCCAGAGACAATAGTGGGCTTTTCTTTTTTCCCCCAAGAAGGGATACCAACAAATTTGTCCATATTTGTAATTCCTTACTGTTTCCCTAGCATAAGAATTTGTGACAAAATATGGATATTAGTTTAAATGGACGTGATGTTATAATACATTATGAATAAAAATTATTTTGGGATTAAACACAGTTTGCTAGCAAATATCCTAAGCATTTGTTGTAGTTAAACAGTTAAAAAAACAAAAAAAAACAACTTACCACCATCATTCGTCTCTGTTCTGATTTGCAAAGCAACAAAGATATATGGTTTCTGTCTAGTTGTCATAACAAAAGAAAGTGTTCCTGCCTGTAGCACCAATATTCTCATGATGTAACTTTACCTGCCTGCACCTCACCTGCTAAATTCCACTGTAACATCTTCTGAGTGGGAGGGCTTTGTTCCTGGGCGATGGTTTTGAAACTTCTGTTTAGGGGTATACCAGTGAGACTGGAATTAGGGACATCAATACATGGGAAAAAACATCAATACTGCCCCAAACATTCAACAAATTACTTGAATGAAAATATCTGCCTGCAAGTAGATGAGTACGTACAACATCCACATGGCAAAAATATGACAATCATGAACTTGTGCAGAGAAAGTTTGCCCTCTGCATATTAGTAGCTGTGCCCTACGGTTCTGGTTTAAATTACATTTACATAAATTACATAAATGACTGCTTGCAGAACAGTTAAAATACTACATCTAAATGTGAAAGAGCACAGTCTATATTGTGCAAAAAAAATTCTTTAAAAAATAACATTGCTTTAGTTCTCTCCTGATGTCTCTATGATGCTAATGTTTTGCAAAGCAAAGTCTTGGTTGCTAACTGGGAATTTTTTATGTCCTACCCAGATTGTGTGCCAGAGCTAAAACTTCTTTAGAATATGTATCTCTAACACATGATTTCCTAGGGTTTCCTGTCTCAGGTAGAGGGTTAAAAAAACTTTCCAGAGTACACCCTCTGCCCCAGGACAGAAAAAGAGGGGCATAAAGTAACTGATACTTAACTACTAAAATAATGACAGAAACCCCTCAGTAATTGACTTGCTTGCATTTGAGCAACCTATATGCATGGTGCCCCTTAGAATCTACATCTACTGTGATACCAGTGTAAAGTGAAAATTGAGCTCATGCCTTCCATTAAACAGTACACACAGTGAGAAAAAAATTGAACATTAACTAACAACATATAAACTTGCCAATATTTCTTTGTATCCCCCACTTCTCTATTCAAGTGGTGTCAGCATACAACTGGCACAAACATTTCGTAAGCCCTAACTCCTAGTTGCAATTTAATTATGGAAAAGCTTTAAAAACAATTTACAGGTTATATGCTTGGCAGGACAAATGCAATTTGACAGCATTGGGATAGTTTACCCTTTAGCAGAAAAAAGGCCTATTATCACAAAGAGAATGTTTAGAATACGCTTCTGTTACTCTACTCCCTACTCAAGAAACTGAAATGAGAAAAATAGGCCTCTTCAAACAAATGCTAATAATATATACAATAGCATTAGATCATTTTCACACTGTCAGAAAAGACTATAAAACTTACACAGCAGTACAAAGAAGTACAGTGATCTCCAGATCTATGCTATCTCTGCTAAATGTAAAGCTGAAGCAAACAGTTGCATGCTGCTAACTTACATAGATAAATTACCACAAAAATGAAAACAAAATGTTATGTACTGCCTAATAAGAGGAAACATTTTATGAATATGTTACAAAACAGTGACAAAATCCCTAGATCATGTTGATAGGTCAAACACAATCACCACCAGTAAACACTCCAAAGCAGGGACATTGTGTAGCTGAAAACATGGAAAACTGGTTCAAGAAAGCATGGCTAGAAGCAGAAAGTGGAAGTCCCAATTTTTCTAATAAATTGTTGTTTTAAAGCCAAATACCAGGCCAAACACAACTGCAAATCTTTTGGAAGGTAAAGCGGTTTATGTATCAGTATTTTAAATGTATATTTAGCAATATGCCTACAGTTCAGTCTAAAATGTACTCTATAATCATTCAGTTGATCTTTGGCTATATCATATATTTATATATATATAATAAGCTAACTAACCCTCAGCAGTCAGATCTTCCACCTCAGTGTCTTCCAGCTCAGAGTTGTCAGGAAGTTTAGCTGTGCTCTGAATGTCAGACTCCATATCAGCTATATCCATTATCTGCTCATCCAATGGCAACTGGCCTTTGGCAGGTTCCTCCACCAGGAGGGAAGACCGATTAACCTACAAAATGAGTGACATTTTGTTCTAAACACATTTTGAGAACATTACATCAAAAATTGTCAAAAATATATGATGAGATGTGTGTAATGAGCTGACAGTTCAATTACAGTATTTATTGTTTCAAGCAATAAAAACTGTAAAAACTACATGGAAAGCAGTACATCACAAGAATCATTTTTTTTTAAATGTATTAAGTAAACTTAGTGAGGTACAAAGAGCATATACAAGATTGCAAAGCCATAAAATTATACACACAGTATGAAGCAAATCAGAGAAAGGTGCATAATGAACCCGTCCACATTTCCAAAATTGGTAACATTATAACAATCTACAAATACTGTAAACAGAATGTTAAATAGTTTAATGGAGATCTACATATTTGTATACATTAATAATTGTAAAAGGATAGAAGAAACAAAAGGATAAAGAGTGGAGACCAATGTGTAGAGGAAAGGGCAAAAGGGGGGAGAGGCAAAGGAAGGGAATGGGCTTATGTAAGAGTGACAGAACTCAGTCACTTGGTTGACTAGAGTTAATATCAGCAGTGAGAGTGTCCGAGTATTCCTTGGAGGGCACAAATATTGTCCAGTAAAACCATCTGGCCCAAATGGCCTCATCAGTCCAATGCAGGAAAGAGGTCAAGCCCTCCATGAGCTGGATGTCAATAATTCTGGCAAACCGCTGGGTTATCATTGGTGGCACCTGTCGCGCCAGGGAGCTGGGATGCATGCCCTTGCCTCTTCAATCAATCAATAAGTAAAGGTTTGCGATAAACAGATAAATTAAAATTGTTAAGATGTAGGAAGAAAGAACCCAGAATAAAGGGTACAGAGAAATTAGAAAATGTTTGTGAAATATGATGTACACATCTCCAAAAAGCTTGTATCATCGAACATTCCTGAAAGATATGCAAAAGCATTCCTTGAGCAAAGCCAAATCTGCACTAACTCTCAGGCAACATGAGTTTAACATATGAAGGAAAGATAGGACTCAATACGATCACGTGAGGAGCTTAAAACCAAGTTTCTGATAGGTCATACTTATTGAAAATTTAGTGGCCAAGGTAAGAATGGAAAAAACCTGCTCTTGGGTGAAGTGCCTGTCCCAATCTTTTTCCCATTTTGAGATACTTGCAAAAACAAAATCAGGGACTGGGGAAATCAACTCTAAGTACAACCGTGAAACAGTATGGACCCTGGTCCATACAGAGTTTTTTCAAAGAAAGTTAAAGTACACCTAAAACTGGTAGGGGCAGTAAGTAGAGGAAATGGAGAAGTTGAATGGTTTTTCAAAAGCCTAAGGGCAAATAGATTGGGTCAGAACACATCTCTGCTAAGGTAGGCCAGGTCAAAAGGTGAGTAAAAATAACATATTCTAGATACACCCTGTCTGTGAAGATCTTTAAACTGAGTTCAGGACAAAAAGAGGTATTCCCCAGAACTGGCAATAAGGGAGAAGATTGGGGTAAGACCTGGTCTTGGCTACACTGCCAGAAAAGACACAAAGGGTAGCACCAAAAGTTGGGTGGGAGCATAAATAGGAAGGTACTGGTACTGGGCACTAAGGTAACATTGACAGGGATGCTGGAGAAGCACTATAGCTTCCAAGCTGCATGTCCACATCATTGAACTATTCATCGGAATCAAATATTTTGATGCAGCAAACATACTAGTTTGAAGGTGCGTAAAGCAAAAAGTTTTCTATATACAGAATTCTATTTATTTGCACTATATTTTTGTATTCATGGAAGATGGTTTTATGCACCATGCATTGTATGGTATGTGTAAAAGCTAACATGAGGCCATACTTACAGGAAATGGTTCTAGGCCTTCCTGAATGACAAATCCTTCAATGACATGAGTTAGGATCTGCGGCTTCACTATGGCTTGGGGAAGCTTGTTTTCCAGACCTGGAATGCTGTTAGGTTTCTGTGTACTATTGCTTCTTGTAGTTGCAGCTGGTAAAAGAAGAGGAGGTGCTGGTATGGAGACATATGCGGAGTCTGAAGGTGACTTTATTACTGAGGCACTCACTGAAGATACCGCACTTGGGAGACCTAAAAAAAAATCAACCATGAACTGTTGCAAATTTAATTATTTATTCTACTGCCAACAAGCATTGAAAGAATACACATTGTAAGGTCACTGATCGTTTAAACATGTAAACATCTTCCTGGGTAATTATTTTTTTAACCTTAATAAAATTCACTGAGCATATCAATAGTTTTACCTGTGTTATGTGTGTGATAGTTAGGCAGAGTTTGACATTTTAACATGGATATCTAATTATTAAGGTATAATATGTCAGATATAAAATGTCAGTAAGTCTGTAAAACTCAAACATTTTACAGTTGATTTTTGATATTTTAAAACCTAAACAATTACATTTTATCACTTTGGTCTATATTTCACTCTGCTAAGATACTGTGTTATTGTGAGCAACCAACAACTTCAATCAGTTGATCCCTAGATATGCAAGAACACTGCTCTGGACGCTAATTTTTTACCTTGCAAGATATGATCTACGGGAAGCTCTTCTCCACTTCCTACGGGAAGTGCTGGGGGAGAGAGTGTTGGAGGAGTAGGGGTCCGTGTAATGACGCGAACACAGTCTTGCTGCACCACTGGTACTTCATCTGAGCAAATATTCTCCATTTGATAAACCTTCATGGAGGAAAAATTTATGTACAAATTATAGAAATACTAGGATATTGACTGAAACATTCATTTCTGAACTCTGGTTTCTTTTGTTACAGTGCAGTTAATCAAACATACCCATTAACATAAAATCAATGTCTGCCCAGGGTTCTCCCTCGAGAAATAGGGCACACAAATGACACATATCTGAATAACACTATGAAATTAAACAGGCGGCCTGTCCAATCCAGGCAGCTAGCAGTTCAAATGCTCCATTTACTCTGGATGTTGTTTAATAGAGACAAGTAAGATGGAAATCCACAAAAATCCCAGTAGTTTTTTACATGTTATTCTACATCTATGTATTATTTGTGATATTAGCAATCTGTACATACAGTATAAATGTTTATTTAGTTAGTTCAACTTTCCATTACCAAAGTATACTATACAAAAAAGCCCAAAGATAGAATCTGCACTCATTTGACTGAATCTCACTTTGTTAAAAAGTCTTCAAATAATAGTGAAAAATACTGCATTCTGGGATCTGTGTGTGGGGTTAATTCCTGTAATCAAAGTATTTTTCTCCACATTTACATGCAAAGCAAGCTGTGCAGAAAAAGTGACAGTTCGTACAAACTATTTATTACTACCCTGGATGCTTACAGTGTTTTTCATCTTTTTAATGTTGCTTGCTCGTGTAAAGTAAAATTGGGATTTTATTTGTTAGTTACCTAATAAAATCAATATAAAACACATGTTTATCTAAGAGTACTCTGTCCACAAATTAACTATGTTACTATGTAATTTCACTGCAAAATAAACAGTGTTGTCCTGTTTTATAAATAAAAAATAACCTCCCAGCAGGATCAACAGGTAATAAACCATGTTACAGGGGGACATCCCAATAATCTGCTGTGCTAATGCTAGTAGGACTACAACATAAACAATTTTTATTCTGCCCAGCTTTCCACCATAAGAATCACACTGGAAGCTTACCACTGGTGGCTCCACTTGTGCTGGTGGTATGTGAAGGTTAACTGCAACAGTCTGAGGTGGGGGAAGTGTCTGGAATGGCAGCTGAACAAGTGCTTCTGCTGCAGGAAGTTCTTCTTCAGTGAGCAAAGCATTCTGCACCAGAACTTGGCCTGGGGTTAACATCTCGGGCTGCACAGATATTGCTTGCATAGATTGGATTGGCAAGGCTTGCAGCTGGGCAGAAGGGGACGTGGGTAAATTAGGAGGTGATGTCGATGATTGAGGAACAGTTTGGAGTGATGACTGACTGGTTGGTGTTATAGGTGACAATAATGGCGGGCCAGCTGCTGCAACAGTTTGTTGATGTGATGATCCAGGCTGGTTTCCTGGGGTTACGGCAGATGGAGTATAGGTAGGAAGAGCCATTGGGGATGCTGAATGCAGTGTGGTCTGTATGAGATGTGAATTTTCTCTAGATGGTAGAGATGATTGCACAAGAAGCGGTGGCTGTGGATGAATAATGGCCTGCGGGTGGATAATGATAGTGGGTGACTGACATGGAGACTGTGCTGGTGCTGGAGACACTACCACAGACTGCTGGGCGGACTGTGACAGAGTGGGCGATGGAGGAGGAGGAGGAGTTGGTTCAGGAGTATTGAGATGTGAATGAGCGCTGCTGGGAAGTGGTAGAAATGATGGGCTCTGCATTGGCACACAGTGCTGGGATGTTGGAGACTCTAATGTTGGGTTATGTAATGTAATAGTCTGAATCTGATGTCGATGCTGTATCTGCTGCTGCTGTTGCAATATCATTTGATGATGCGGTAGCTTTGGTGGATCTGGGTGTAGATGGATAGCGGGGTGCTTAGTTAGAGAATGTGGCTGAACTGAAGAATATGATACTGCAAAACAAAAACAAATGAAAGCACACTCCAAATAAACACCTTTTATAAAGAAAAGGGAAGACAAGCCTTACTGTGTTAGCATTTTAACTAAAAACTAACCCACATGAGTATCTGAATAATTTAGGCTTTAATATGTAGAAAAAAAGCATTTTAATTATTACCATAATAAACTTTCCTAATTGCAAAACATGACATTCCTAAGATATTAGTGTGCCTTGCCAAAGGTCCAACTGTATGTTACTACTGGCAAGAGCCTTGTTCTATATCTGCTGACTTAACTGTTACTGCTGCCAACAAAAACCTGACAAAAGCATGTGTAAAGACTTTCAAGTTGAACAACAGATATCAGCACTAGAAGAATTCACAGAAATATGGTTGGCCAACAAACAAAAGAAAGACAGGCCAGGTATTTTGAAGCTGGCCCGATGTGCAGTTTTGAATAATTCCTAACATATAAATACAGTTTATTAACACAGCAGCCTTGGTAGAAGCTTTTAACAAACTAAATGAAAATCACACAATATGCAGTTGGATCACCTATATGTATACTGTTTTACCTGCCAAAAGATTGTAATACTGTAAAGCCAGCTTTCTGACTTCCACAATGGGCAGCCAAACAGATTAAGAAATTTAGCTTTCTAACTCTCCAATTCCATACTGGTAGAAAAATTGGCCTTAAACTATGTTAGGGACATTACATTGTAAGCTCATCTGAGGAACATTTGCTGACATGACTATGAACTATGTAAAGTGCTGTATAACATGCCGTTATGTTATATATAGGATAACAATAATTTTAAAAATAACCATCAATGCCTCTTTCTAGTGACTGCTCAGTATAAGCGGACGTAGGAAGGAGTAGTGCTAAAACCAATGTGCAATTTTCCAAAAGTAAGCTTTCAAATCTTTGTATAATCTGTGTATTAGTATTTGAACATCAAAGAGAAATCTATCTATTGCCATTTATCTGTACATAAGAACTGTCATAGGCAGTGCTTATCTGCAATGTGTCATTTTTTACATAAAATTACCTTGGTCCTTTTAGCAGAACAATTCTTGTTGATGCGCCAGTTCTATTTTTGCATTAAAAAAAGAACAAGCTCCTATTTTTTCCTTTCAGACTTGAAGCAAAAAGTTTACCCAGTAACAAACCCAACAGCAGGAGTTCATTTGTATAGGACCATTAGAGGAAGGGACAAAGACGGGCACAGTAATTTTATCTAATAAATGGCACATCCCAGACATGGGGTGTTACTGACTTTTTTACAGGTGGGGGGCAATGGCCATTGCCTGTAACAGTGAGGTAAGTCAGGGGGATAGGAAATCGGGGAAAATCTTCCCAAAGAGAACTCAAGGTTTTATTTGGATTTAGGCTTTAAGTTCCATGAAAACATTTGGGTAAAGGCCTGCTATCAATTGGGGAGGGGAACCTGTACAAAAATGTAATTTGCTATTTAAAATACAACAATGGCTTTCAATTAAAATTTGGAGAGTATGCTCAAACCCTGCTAACCCTCATCTTGTTGTTTTGGTGGATGTAATGCAACACATGGAATGACAAAATATGCTTCTTAAAGTCGTTGTTTGGTGACAACTGCTAATAATGTAAGACAAAAGCCATCAGTGCCAACATCAAATAATTTCTGTTTTCACCCTTTCTGTTCTCTTCAGGCTTATGAAGCCTAGAACACATATATTGACTATATATCTATTTTTAATAATTCACATTTTACTGTACATCAGTTTCAGAAAATTTCAGTTTACTGGAAAACATACCTGGAGCTATCAGCTGATGTAAGCTTGCTGTGCGTGTTACCGCTGTACAACGAGACTCTGAAGCAGGGCTTTCTCCTTTACGCATTGTCTCAGTAGAATCAGCATGCAGAGCTTTGGAACTGGTTACAGTAGTTTTGTGACACATAGCCAGTGGTTGGTCTTGGTTACTAATTTTTGGTGGACTGCTTTGTGGACATGATATTTCCAGTATTGGTGGGCTTCGTAGTGTTAAATTCTGTACCTAAACAAAGGGTGAATTTATTTTCCTATGAGAATATAAAAACATTTTTCTACTAAAAGCAGATCAAACATTTGCATGCAAAGACCATAACAGCCTGAAACCAACTGACAATATGAGATAAAAAATGTTACATGATAAAGCATATCCAAACCCAAGAATAAAAAAGGTATAATTTTGCTGCAGCTTTCCAGTCCTCAGATGTGATATTTATTAATATCCATATTTACATATGTAACCACTGACTTCAATGTCTCTTTGAAAAGAAAAGCCTGTCGTGGTACCTGGGGCAGATGATATGACACCTTAATATGCAACTTTTATGGTAAAAATTATGGTTTGTAAGGTTGCAGTATAGTAGCTGAGGGTTCATTTGAAAGTACATTTAAAAGGGTGTTGAAGGTTCATTAGAGTTTGGCTGGATTTCGGTCAACACATTCACTGTAATTTGCAGGCGTGTTCTAATTGTTGGCATTCAAAAGAGCTTAATGTTCTACAGGTGAAATATGTCGAAAATTTCTGAAAGAAAATTGGCAATATCATTTGGAAAATAATATTTGGGAAAGCCCCCAGTTTGGTTCTTAGCCAAGCTCATACGTTGATATATGTGCAGATTGTACATACAGACTAGAACCTTTTTACATATCTCATACATCCCTAAAATTGCTTTTGAACAGACTTTTGAACTTACTGAGGATGGCCCATAAGACTCTGTATTTCTTTCTATATATGTAATAGTTTAATATTCTTGATTGGGTATGTTCTGTTTCCTTCACAGACTCTGTGACTACCGGGTGCCTTATTTTTTTTCATCAAGAGTCAGGGGTGGGGGGTATATATTCACTCTACTAGGGCTCTCCGTGACAGGGACTTTTTGTTTCCCTTGTTGATCACCCAGCTTCACTGTTAAAAGTGTATCCTCTCCAGCCTTGGGGAACTTTAGTAAATCAGGCCCACTGTCTTACATAAGGAGGTTTTACACAAGGATGTTAATCTACCTAAGGCTGTTCATATTTTTGATGTATTGTTAATGCAACATCTATAACGCCTGATCTTAAATACTTTCTTAGCGGATCGTATAGGACACTGGAGGTCTTCCATCATCAATCTTGACTACTTTAAATTGAATCATGATTAATGGATAACTCACCTACACTACCAATGATTTCCTTAAGACTTTCCACAAAACTTAGGACCTGTGAATTGCATACCAATTTAAATATCTAATTATTTTCCATTTGGGATCATTTTTTCTCCTCCCTTTTCCTGTCCTGGACATGTTTCCTTTCAGTTTCTTAATATTTTTCTCTCCTACTTCTGGTATACCAGACATATTGACATTTTTTTATTGTATAATCTAATATTGAGAGTGATCAAACTTAATTATTACATTCCACCAAGTTAGCGTTACGGTTTCCAGTTTGTTGTCAAAGGGCATTTTTTGTGTTGAATTTGCATATATTTTATTAGATTGATAAGTTCTTGTTACCTTCTGTTTTTGTAAAACTTGTTTATTAAAAAGACTGAAATATAAATTCCCCTCAATTTTCTCTGTGTGAAAATGGTGTCCAAGACTATTAGAGGTGTGAATATTTCCAAGAACAACATATAAATGTGGATCTAACCCTTCCCTACAACTAAAAAAAATATATGTTGTGTTCTCACTGGTTGTTTTGTTGGGTTGATGCATTTAGGATTTGGCAATCTATTTATTAAATCTGTTTTAAAACTTGAAACCAAAGAAACCCAAATAAACCGGTAACACCAGATTATATTAATTAAACCTTTGGCAGAATAATTCACAAACAGCTTCTCACTTTCTTTAGGAAAAATAAGATAAAACTTTTACTGAAGGAGCTAAAGGACTGTTGGTCCCAGGCCAAGTGATAAATTCTGGAAAGCTATTTAGGTTTTATGAAAATATGAATATTATTCAATGCATTAAAATAAAAATCATATTATGCATGCAATATAGTTTGTAAAATAGTTTCTGCACCAAAACATTTAGAGCTTTGCATATTTGAAACAATAGGAAAAAATGGGAAAATGAATACAAATGAAGCAAGGTCCATTACAACTTTATAAAACTATCTATCCAAAATATATTAATAAAACTGCATTAAAATATTTCATATATAATACCTAGATCAATAATCTCTAGTATGTGCATAATCTCATACATATCTACATGAAAATATTGTTTAAATTATTTCCTCTTCTTTTCTGACTGGCTCAGAGTTGTTTCCTTTTCTCTTAAGAATAAAAATCTGCATAATCAGGAGTAATTTAAATCTTGCACTGTGTTCACTGGGGGGAATAACATTTTGTAGATACACAAAATGTAAATGCTGCAAACAAAAACAAAAATTAAACTCAAACATTTCTACTTCTCAAAAAAAATAAATTTAAATAAATCTGCTGATGAGAGCTGTAATGGGCCTGATTTGTTAAAGCTCTCCAAGACTGGAGAAGATAAACTATCATGGGATAACTTGGGTGATGTAGCAAACCTAAAATGGATGTCTTAAAAATAATTTGCTATTAGTTGGCACATTTTTACAGCCTGCACCAGATGCACTCTAGTTGCACTGGATCACCACGTTTTCCCAAGATACTTTATCTTCACTAGTCTTGGAATCTTCACTAGTCTTTATCTTCACTAGTCTTGGAATTAGGCCCAATGTGTGGGGTAGTCAGTCTTTAGAGAGTAAATGATGACTGATCAAGCAGCTCACCTGAGTAGATGATGACTGACAAGATGTTGAAGATGTTGATGATGAAATCACTGGAATGTCAGACTGCACAGCTGCAACTGTGGCAGCAGGAGTAAAAATGAGCTGTAAGCAATAAATAAACAAGAATAAAAAAAGATAATATAACACCGAAAACTGTTTACCCAAGGCAATATTCCTGCACAACATTTTTCTGTTCTGAACACAAAATGCTGCATAGGTATCAATGCAACCATTTAGTACACTGCTAACAATTTATATGTCTGTCATATGTTTGACAGGTGGGCCATGGCTCTGGCCGGTGCACCCCCCAGTGGGGTCACGCATGCGCGGTCCGGAGTCTGTGCTTTTAGTGGTTCGTGCACTCCAAAAGGTTGGGGACCACTCTTGTAGGCAATAGTAACCAGGCAATGTCTACAAGAACAAAGTATACAGAAATGGTTTCAGAAACTTGCATTTTTTTGTTAAGTAATGGCATGGTTAGGAGTCTTTCAGATATATATTACTGCTTTTGCCGATTCACCACAAAACTGTAAGGTAGTCACAGCATCAGGGGGTTAGAGGAAATCTTTTGGGGACACCTGCTTTAGTGAAAGCTGTGTCATAGGGAAATTTCCTTTTTTTTTTCTTGTTGTGTCTCTGTAACAGGATATAAGGGAAAAACTCCCAAATGGCTCCTATATAGTTAAAACTAAATCTGACCACTTTAACCATTCCCCATAATAGAAAGTATTTACAACCAATAGTGGGTGCTTGCCTTCTTTGACACTGAATAGGACAATATATTTACTATACATCAAAAATCATACAAGCCACAAGATAATATTATACTTGTCCATTTTCTAAAGTTTCTGAATAAGAATGGTTTCTTCTTCATTGCGAATCCTAAATTTACAGAACAATGACTTCCACATATTAGTATGAGGTAACACAGCTTTAACATGTCACACTCATTCAGTATTCTCCCTAGAATTTTCTTTTAAGCTGGGTAGGAAGAAGCTTTAGACGGGTGGGGCCCCGGTTGTGATCCAGCTTTTCAGAAACTTTTCAGAAACTTTTAGACTATGGAAAGAAGCAAAATTTAAACATATATACTAGCCCAAGGACTGGTTAGTCTGATAAATCAGCAGTTACCATTATCAGTGGCAAAAATATGAATCTGAACATTAGACCGTGAAAGGACAATATCTAGTTGAAGCTTGAAGAAATCATGTGCAGACCCTCTCAAATAAGTGCAATAGGACTACAGCTCAATGTGCAGTAGTTAAATAGTGATGGAATTTGATTGGCTGTAAACTGAAAAAACACAAAATAAGTGGACTTGTGTGCAAATCAGTTAGGTTTTATGAAAAAAGACATTCACATAATAGAAGGTTATAGTGAAATCAGAAAGTGTAGTTAAATATACCACCTAAATGACACAATGGGCCTGATTTATTAAAGCTCTTCAAGACTGGAAAGGATACACTTTTATCAGTGAACCTGGGTGATCCAAAAAACCTGGTCCAGGATTGAAAACATTTGCTAACAAATGACTGTAAGAAATCCAGTTCAGGTTTGCTGGATCACCAGGTTCACTAGATGAAAGTGTATCCTCCCGAGCCTTGGAGAGCTTTAATAAATCAGGCCCAATGAAACCAAGATACAAACATCCTTGTTATCATGTATCACGATGCATTATTAATAAATTAATTCCAGTCAATAAGTCATGTGATCTCATTCACATATGTAGCTGGGGTAAAATTCAAGCTTTGTCAAAGAAGATAGATGACATCACAAAACTAGACAAAGACACTCACCATTTGAGCTCGCAGGTACATCTGAGCCTGGCTTGCACTTAGCGTAGGCGATGTACTTCCCAGTAACATTGTTTTTTGGGTGATACTGCTGCTTGTAGTACTAGATGTTTGTGATCGGCTTATGATTTGGGTAGGCGGAGGTGAAGACGATGGATTCAGCTATCAGAGGATGCAAAAACAGTTTAATTAGTTCAGTTGACCTTTGTAAAGTTTACATTATAAATGATGTGTAGAAAAACAGTGGATTGCTATTTGTGCTGCCCATGTGGTCTTTTCCTGTTAGATTATACATTTATTTGGGAAGTTGCCATTGATGCTTTATATATCTAACAATATCTAAAAAAAGACTTCAAAAGGAATTACTGTAAACTAACAACATTTACCCAACAGGCAAAATCCTAGATCTTTTTAAACCCTGGTTAGAACATGAAATTTCCATATTACAATATATGCATTTTAAAAACAAATGTTTAAAATACAATGGTACAACAGTTTTCACTTTTTGAAGGATTTTTGCAGCAGCTAGTAAAGCTGTCTCATTTGGGCCTAATTTTTTAAATCCCCTTTTAATTATACTGCTATTCATTTGTTAAACAAAAAAACCCCAAGGTAGATATACCAACTTCCTATTGGGCCCCATTACCTTACTTCGGGATCTATGATGAATACAAATATGGGATTCATTCCCGACTAAACAGGTTTTATTACTTGCCCTAGCTACAAAATTGCTAAGGAAAAAGTCATTATGAAAATGATGTCTATTTACATTTTCATACACAATTTACAAAACTTACACCCAGGAGTCACATATATTTACAATACATATTTAAATTGGACAAATGTATGAATTTTTTGTGAAAATATTTGTAAAACAGAACCCTGGATTTTTCTTTCTTTTTTACAGTGCTCTGATGGAAACCTGGCTGCAAAACTATTTTACACGTGTTACTGGCCCGTAAATTTTACCTATTAGTTGGGCTGAAGAAATGTGAAAATATATGTAAAACATAAGTTATTTTTATTTATAAAATGGTGTATTGTTGTGAAGAAGATTAGGAATAAATAACATTTAAATAAATGAGCCATGAGGTGTTTTTTTTGGTGTGAGATAAATATGATAGTATGCATACATTACTAAACATTGTAATATGGACCTTTTACTCCCCATCCAAATATACAAAAGCTTTGCTTCTGGTCTATAAATATTTACCTAATTTTTCAGCTTCTTTGGGATATGTTCAACTTATTACACAAATTACACAGCAATAAAATTAATTACATCAATTACCAAACAGTAAATGACAACAAGTTTTAGAAGATTACAAATAAAAATAGTTTAATATTGAGACGGTTGGATGACAATACATTTTAAAGGTCAATAATAACACTGGGAACAATAGATGTTCTGGCACTTACAGATGGCTGGGGGACACTTGATTGCTGGTGAGCTGAAGTGGGGGAAACAGACTGTCTGTCGCCAGACACACCTGCCTAGAAACAAGGACAAAAAATAATAAAACACTAACAAAAAACAAGAGGAATTACATATTGTACAGGACTATTATTGCCAGCAGGTTTTTAACACATAACCAGCTATAACACAATTTTAAAGGTAAAGTATAGTGTTTTTCACTGGGTGTATATTTTGAGGTATCAAATCATTTTTTTGTTATAAAAAGGCATTGATTATATGTATGATATTTAAGGGTGCTTACCCTTGCATTTCTTTTATATATCAACTGCACAGAAAGTGAATTGTTTTCAATGAGTTGTCCAACTCATAGACTTGTATTGCGAGGAGAAGCAGTAATCCAGAAACATTGGGGCTGTATTGCAAAGTATCAGAGCCCAAGAATGTTGTTAGCAAATATATCTGCCCCCATGAATATTTCTAATTAAAAATTATACATATTGTAGGAACTGTAGGTAAATAATGCAAGTGAATATCTTTACACATTCAAAAATATTTGCATAGACTGAACATTCCTTTTGACACTGGCTAACAACATACTGATGTATCAGTTTGATGAAAATGAAAGAATCTTTTTGTATGAAACTGGTAATATGTTACTCCACCAAAGTGTGACTTCAGCTTACCTTAGGGTGTTTCCACTCCTTGTGTTGCATTCTCCATGACATAAAAAAAATAAATCAGACAGGGAGAGTGGGACCTTCTCATAATGATCATGGCAAAAGAAAAGGTCTGGGAACTTCATTACAGAGATTTCTCGAATTCAAAATGAGTGGGTTTAATTCTCTAACATTTACCAAAACATATTTTGTAGAATCTCATATCATGTTAAACACATTCATTAAAAGATGTCTTACACATCTTTTGTTCCTGATAAATGTACTAATGAAGGATCCACAAAACCCCAAGTATGAGTCCTACAAACAAACAGAGCAATGCGATAAGTATTTTGTTTTTTATAATAAAAATGGCAATGCAGACTTGGGATTGGTAATATAATACGTCCACTTTATTTACAAATTGCTGTTCTTCCCAACAAAGTTTTACCATCATCTGAAGCCCACCATTCATATGTGGTGTAAGTACTTCATGCTAATCAATGCCACTACAAGTAGGACTTCACAACATTTTTTTAGCAAACAGAAAACATTTTTTAGCAAAACAGAGAACATGAACAGTTTTTTAATTATGTCTCCAATGAAATCTGCAGGGAAAAAACATTCCAGCTACATAAAACTGTAATTAAAACTCCACTGAAAATATAATGGAGTGAGGGGTTTTACCCTCACAAGTGTAACTGTTGAAATTAATAAAAGGAAAACTTAGCCCGGGAACTGTTTTTTACTGACAACCCAAAAATGTAATGCACTGTAGTGAGCTGCTGCAGCATCTAATGTTTCCTGTGTGGAGGTCACAGGGTGGAAGTGTGCATTTCTGTGTATGTGTGAAGTTTTAACAGGAATCTAAACATCGCAGTAGACCAGTAAGGGGAGAGGGGCCTAATAATCCTTAGGCCTTTTGCTATAACATGAATTCGTTTATTACTAGTTGGGGCGTTTTAATATTTTTTTTCTCTGTTCTCTTCTAGTATCACACTATCAGAGAAATCACAGAGCTTTCAGTCATCACAACACATACATGTCATTGGTTTGCCAGTGCACATACAGGTCTTCATGTTAGGGATATTTGATGAAGAATTTCACAGTATATTTTTCTGTAAATCTTTTATCACATTATGGGTTATTATTATCTATTTTGTTACTTTTGGCTAAAGTTCAAAAACAATCAGGTCCTGTGCATTTCACCATGCTACACAGCACTACATATCAGATCACAGGGAACACTGTGCTTCTGCCTTAAGTGAAGTCACATACTCCCATTCTAGTGCTGAGACTGGAACAGGGTTGTTCCAGCTTTGGTCTACCACTGTCTACCACTGCTGCAAAAATGAAGCACAGCCATAGGGTCTGATTTATTGAAGCTCTTCTAGACTTAAGAGGATACACTTTCATCAGTCATATGCTAATTGTTAGCAAATGTTTTTAGTCCTGGACCAGATTCATCCCAGGTTTGCTGTGTCACCCAGTTTCATTGATGCAAGTGTATCTTCTCCAGTCTTGGAGAGTGTCATGTTACACATGCATGGTTTGCTTTTCATTATGTGTGTCCCTTCTCTCTTTCCCTAGCTTCTGCTCAGTCTCTTGTCTCCTCCCCTCTTCTTCATTCTGTCATCTACCCTCATCTCAGTTGCATGCTCCTGTTAGCTGCTCAGATCAGTCACAAAACAAAAATTATATTACGCCAGGGTAAAAGGCAAATGCTAAATGATAAAATGTGTGGAAAATGCCAAAACAAAAAAAAACTCTCGGGGACTAAAAAATGCCTTAAATGGGAACTTAAGTGGTTAAACTGTACCTGCTGAACAGAGGCCAGACTCTGCAGCTGAGCACTGCTCAGGTGTTGCTGCTGCAAGGCTGCTGTTTGCAACATTAGATGCTGCTGTTGGGCTGCATACATCTGCTGAAGATACTGGGCTGCAGAGCTCGGAGGACGGTTTAATGCTTGCTGAATTACCTAAAAATGAAAATGAATACAAAGTCATAAACACAAATAAACCTAAACAGTGGATGTCTTTTCGTTTTGTCAGGCACTGCATTTCATAAACTATTGCCTTTCTATTCTTTCAGAAAGTACATTTATTCTACCAATGTTACAATTTTCTTTAATCTTTCTTTGAGTCTCATTGCTGTGATGTCTTCCAGCCTCCTTACACTTTCTCTCTATATGCATTCACTTTACTGTGGTTTAAACATCATTGCTCAGGGCAGGTTTCCTGTGACAAAAGTGAAACATGTACATCTCTGCAGTACGTGCATACTTCCTCAATATATTCCAATGACAACTTTTGCAATAAAAGTTGGATGTGACCTAGCCCTTCCACCTTTTGAACCTCCCTACTGGTCAATAGCATTTTATTTAATGACCAAGAAGTAGGCTTTTTAAGTTGAGTTTCAAAGCGTCATTAACAAGAAATGGTACTGTAAGACGTATTATGTATGTAATAACGTGTTACTGTAGAGCACTGGTATAAATGGGCCTATACCTTCTTATTAGGACATATATGTTGTAATTGTAGGTTTACGGTTTGGTTTGGGGCCTGTGACAAATTCAACCTGAACATCGGTCATTCTGTCTAAAATGAATAAAACCCAACATCCGCGATGTTTGGGGATCAGATTTGGTAAGCAGTTTGCTGTAAATATCATTGAGAAGTATTGCATGACTCACCTTGGTGGACTGTGATAGTGATGATATGTGCGCCCTCTTCTTCCTGATTTTGCCAAAGAAGGAAGAGGGTAAAAAGAATGCAAGAACAAGACCACCACTTGCTCAATTGGTGGCAAGGACCATTGTTGTGGGAGAGGACTTCAGTCCCACTGTTATCAGGGAACTTATTTGGAATCTTTAAGCCCCCTTTAATAAGGGGATCCCTAGATATCTGCTCCCTGGGAAACTAGTACAGTGGTAGTACCCCTAGTACACAGTACCCCTTACCCATTCCTAGAAATAGTTAAAGCAGCCCTAGAAATAATGGCACCACACTTGGGGAATGAAAAAATAGATTTTTTAACCAATAATAGGATCCAACAATATGTATAGAATGATCCATCCAGTGCCAGCAGCTTTAAATCCTGCATTGGCATAACTCTATATACTGACAGAACCTGCATCTGTCTGAATGAAGCACCTGTCATTCGTTCAGCTGGGGACAGCTGTCTTTGGCTGCCCTCTTGTGTGACTGGCTGAATAAAGAAAAAAAAAAAAGATGACGTGAACGTGACGGGAAAAAAAAGCTTTAAGGTTCAGTGAATCTGGAATGAAAACAGTGAGGACATGAAAAAACAGCTTAAGGCTCAGTTAATTTAGCTGGCTGAGAATACCAGTTGTCACAGTCTACCAGCCTAATTATCCATGCTCTTTGTAGTTTTAGTTGAATTTGCCCAGGTCATCAACCTCAATTGGATTCGAGTTTGGCAATGAATCAACCCAAACACTGGGGGCAATTCAGGCGAACTGTCAGCAAACCGAACAGGGGCAAACTGGACCAACACTTGTCTTTAAATCCTAATATATATTCCAATAAAGAACATATTTGTTTTTATTAATCATGATTGCTTTGATTTCCCATTTGGTGTACTATTTATTACATTTCACTTCAAAAGAAAAAGTGCTTCTGTGAACTGTTTATTCTCTGCCTACCTAAACTTCATTCATTTAACTCTCTTAATCCAAACATTGTTAAGTATTAATTACCTGATGTAGCAGTTGATTAAATGTTTCCTGACCTCTACATTTGATATTGTAGTATTTGGTGTATTCCCTTAATCTACAGCCAGGAAGCAGTAATCATCTTTTGAGGTTGCTAAAATTTGACAGCATTTATCAGAAATGTTTATTGGAAAGTAACCTTGTCCAAACAAAACTATTTTACTGATCCAAAATGGCTGTAGATATTCAACACTTACATTTACTCTGAATACATGGTTACCTACCAAATGCTGTAGTTCCTGCTTCCAACTTGTATGTCCTATAGTGTCATACAGGTTGATGGAAAGGACCACAGCATGTGGTAGGATGAAACATGGCCCTGATTTATTAAAGTTCTCCATGGCTGGAGAGAAAACACTTTCATCAGTGAAGCTGGGTGATCCAGCAAACCAGAAATGGATATGGTCCAAGATTGAAAACATTTGCTAACAAATAGCTAATGACTTTTAAGAAATCCATTCCAGGTTTGCTGGATTACCCAACTTCACAGATGAAAGTTTATCCTCTCCAGCCTCCCAGAACTTTAATAATTCAGGGCCATAGAGCCTGATTTATTAAAGCTCTCCAAGGCGGGCGAGGATACACTTTCATCAATGAAGCTGGGTGATCCAGCAAATCTGGAATGGATTTCTTAAAAGTAATTTGCTGTTTGTTAACAAATGTTTTCAATTCTAGATCAGATCTAGATTTCAGGTTTCATTTCAGGTTGGCTGGATCACCCAGCTTCACTGATGAAAGTGTATTCTCTACAGCCTTTGAAAGAGCCTTCTATTTACTACCAAACTAAACTATTGGGGACTCCTCCTCAAGTCATAGACACCCTATACCCTGTACTATAGTACATTAGTGATATTGTTAACTAATGTGTTTTAGGTATTTGGACTTGATTAAATTGTGCAGCATTTAGAGCCCTGTCTATATTCCTAGTGTTGACTCACAATAAAATGAAAATAGTCTGGAGTATATTTGCTTTAGTGATGTTGTTGTCAGCCTTACACTGGAACATAGTCACGTATGTCAGAGGAAGTAAACATAGAAACCTGAAATAATCCGGCTAAAGTTTTTAAACTATTAAAATGTTTACTTTAGAGGGCAAAAGGTTTTATTATAAGGAAGTCCAAAATCCCAACGTCAAATACCAGAAAAATCTAGCAAAAAGCTGTTACCACATAAAACTTTATAGCCCTAATTCAGACATAAACAGTGTGTTACTACAGTAAGGACATTAAAGAACTGAGGGCTGGAATGCAACCAACCAGAGGAATCTATGGTATTCTATGGTCTTTCTATATTCCCTGCAAACGTATGCCACAAATTTACCCTAAAGCACTGAGAAGTTTTAATACTTGTTCCCCTAGCAGTGAATTAACCCTTGCTCTTCAGGATTATGCCTGTTCACTATTTTATCAACTGCCATGTTTGGGAGCTGCTCTGACAACCGCAGTCCACTGAAATTTGAAACATGATTTCAACAGTGTCACCTTGATATTTCTTGATATAACATGATAATATTGTATATAAATATATAAATGATAAATTTACAAACAGAAATAAATAGTACACATGAGTATTACTTCTGTTTGTAAACATATCATTTTCACTTCACTTTGCTTGCTATCACAAGGGACAAAAAAGGAAGGGGGGCATGACACAGCACATTACCACCACTGTAGATGTGATCAGTGGCTTACAAATACTTAGATCACAACTTCATTTCAGCCAAGAACCAGTGATCAATTGGATACAGCTAGCTTCTTAATTAGAATATTGGTGAGTCATAAATAGTAGTTCCTGGACATGCCATTAATCTACATAGTGTGGTAAAAAAAATACCCCTCCAGGTGTACTTTGCACACTGCTTGGTTTCAAAAACTTATTGCAGATTTTTACATTTTTCTTTCCATGATGTCAGTGAGAACCTCAGCTTGCCCTGTCCCAATCTAGTACAGGTTGACAATCAAAAATCTGGCCACCTCAGGACCTGAGGTACACCAGATTTTCGAATATCCTGGATTTTTAAAAAAATTTCTATACTTCCCTCCATACACAGGCAGCCTTCCTCTGGCAGCACCCACAGACATCTGGCTCAGTTCCAGGGAGCAGGCAGCACGTCTCAATGTGTATTTAGTTTAGCAAGCATGTGTTTCTGCACAACAGTGTCAAAACATTAGTGGCCAAACAGTGTACTGCAGTCCCTGTATTAATTATGCGATCTGAAATTCATGCCAGGAAACTGAAGAAAACGGATTATCGCTGGCCGGATTTTCTAATGTCAACCTGTAATTGCAAAGATCCGACTTCATTACCAGTACCTGAGTAGTCCCATTGTTATAATAAGAAAGGGGCAGCCCTGTGATCCCTGTAGTCTTTAGAAATCTTTTAACTCCCCAATCATAAATATTGCAGGGAATACCTATAGACGAACTTAGAGCTCTCATACTGTGTACTATAGACACTTTTTTGTTTATTCATCTCTAAATAGCTAAAATGCCTTGGTAATCACTCATCATGTTTGCACCCAACATTACCCTTTTTGTAATGTGTTGAACTAAGTCTAGATATTAATAGACAAAATACAGTTTTTTACCTGATCTACACATAAACAACAATAGGTATTTCCATGCCTGTCTTTCTTAGAGAAATTATTTGTCACTATGGCTAGCTAAATCTCTTTTGACTGAGCTTGTCCAAGCAACAAAGTCTGATTTGCTAATATCACGTAGTTAATAAAACTATGAATTGATACATTCCCTTCCTGCTACACATGCTTATAAATTTTATCTCCTTCTGTTCTAAGATTTTTGTATTTAAAAATGGTAACAGCATATGCGAAGTTAAGGTTTCTTTTTCCAGTTTAGGAAAATCACACTGAACTACCGTAGTCCAGTTTATAAATCAGAGAAGAGATTTTCAGTTTGCACAGTGTAACTGCTCAAACTTTCCTCCATGGGGGACTCTCAATTCACATTTACTATAAAATAACCCTAATGACCTCACAAACTAAGCTACTACTGCATAAGAATTCTAGTAAACAACTAATACACATTGTAATTGTCTTCATATATTTGCAAAAGATCAAAACTCTTTTTAAAGAGTGGTGAAAACTAAAAACTCAATCACTAAAATCTCATGAATGTTTATTTCTATTTCTAGTCCCATTGTGGAGATTTTCCCTCACTTTCTGTCTATGTGTTTCTCATACAATAAAAATGTACATGTTTAATAAAAATGAGACATGTTTGTCACTGGGACACAAAGACCGACAGCAATAAATTGCCAGAAGTTTTAACCCTTCTCATTGTATTGAAAATGGTTCGTAAATGTGCCTGTTAGAGATTTCCTACAACTTCCTACTCTGACAATAAATAAGGGAAAATCTCCTCAATACGGGTATGGACAGCAAAAAAACCTTTGAAACCCAAGCCTTAATAAATAAACATCTGTCATGATATTTCAAAAACCATTTTAATATAAATAAAACTGCAATAATAATTTGTATATTACCCGGTTATTCTACTATTGTTCTATTCTGAACATTTCCTGTTTTAGGCTTACGATTCTCGGTCTCCCAGTTGTGCTCCTGACTTGGCACCCTGTCTATGGGCGTTTTAGTGGAGGCTACAAGATGCTGTTTCAACACACTTTACACAATCACTGCTGCCAGGAGCACAAAAACATCCACGTCATAATGTGCCTGCAAAGAGGCTGCAGGAGATCATCAGCACCAAAGGATAAGAAAAGTTGAAAAACAGTATTTTAAAAACGTAGTGTCCTGTGATCCCAGGATACTAGATGTTGTTAAAGCCAAACTTCCCTGAGACCTACGCCCCAGCAAAACATTTTTCATTCTGAAACTTTTGAATTTATTCTGCTTTCCTCTGACCATGTCATATATGGTCTTATCTCTGTTGTGGTCAATCCTGGATAATATAGTACAGGTCACTCTGGGGTCGGAATATGAATTTAGTATTCCAGGTTGAGTGCAGGGATACAATTATCCTGGGATACTAAGGACATCCTGTGGTGAAGAGTAGGTACTGCAGATGATAGCAGTAGGTTTAGGTTTTTAAATAGAGTTGTTTTGTTGTTTTTACTTCCAGGGTGCTATGTAAAAAAAAACCCGGGAGTCAGGATTTAGGTACTTTATTAACATATGCAGAAAAAATTGACAAAATCTCCCCAGAATTCCAGTGTGGTAGCATGGTCAATGCCAAGAAAGAAGAAATACAAACTGCGCTACTACATTAGTATAAAAAAACACGCCTAAATTCTTTCCACAGCATGGGCATTGGTTTAAAGTGGAGATATTATGTGGTAGTCAAACAGAATTGTGATCAAGCAACAGAAGCAAATGAAGTGGTCCAAAACAGTACTCCCTTCATAAAAGAGAAAAACAGCTGACAGATAACAAAAGATTGAACAAAAAAAAAATAATTTTTAGTGGACAGAGATAAAAATAATAGACATTTTAGGAAAAAAACAACAGTGAGGTATTAGACTATATTGCATTATATCTGAAATAGCTTGTGGTTGATTCTGCTAGGAGCTCACCTAGCACACAATCTATGGATACTGTGTGTGATTTAGAACAATACAGACACTGGGAAACCCCCATCTCTCACCACAGCAACAATGCAATGTAGTGGGCTACTGAAATAATAGGCTAATGGAATATGCAGACTGTGGCAAAAAAGTATTTGGCAAAATACTTTACCCATATCAATGCATTTCTTATCATGTTTCATCCAGACAGTGATTGGAAACTGAAGACAGTAAAAGTTAAAGTAGTATATAAGACAATTGCAAAGAAATACATCTGCATTACTTGGTTGTAGATCAGCTTTCATAAGCAGGTCTGCAGGGGAAAGCTGTGTCCGTATACCATTGATAAAATCATAGCTTGTCAGATGGGCAAATGCTGTAAAGTAGCCTAATCACATGGTAACCACAACATCCCCTCAGATTCCACCCCGGGGAAGTTTCCCAGCACTGTGCAATCATATTTGATCTCCTTCGACATGCAGGTCTGTGTAGACAAGTGGAGGCAAATAATGTTCCCTTTTTGGAGGCTCAAAATTGAATTTTGATTCGGCTTGAGCTATTGTACTTACTCTGCTTTTAAAGAGAAAGGAAAACCTCCTTTTACAACAGTTTATAGCTAGAATAGGCAGGATCACCACTTTTAACATTGCTGTGATTATACCACCTGTTCTAAAGCTATCAATTAACACAGGTACTGATTACTTAATGATGTAAACAGTTGTAAGTAGAACCATATAACAGCTTCATCCTATACAAAATAACATCAGCACCTGACCTTGAGAGTGCAGATTACCTGTACGGCATGGCGATCTGAGCTGCTGTATACAGAGATTGGAGGAGGATGGGAAGGATGAGAAGTACAAGAAGTGCTAGTTGTTGGAGACGTTGAGGACGTTGCTACAGTATGTTCATTCTCCATGGCTCCAAACTGATATTACTGTGTGTCTAGGTAAACAAAACAGAAAAATACATGCCTAAATGGTAGCTGTACATTGGTTACAGACTTGTAAGTGCATTTTTAGTTAAAAAAAATATTATTTCCACCAGTTCTGTCCTTATGCATAGACTCTGCTGTGTCCACAAGATGCAAACAAATAGGCAGGCTCTACGTTGAGTTGTCAAAATGACTTACTTATACTGATATAATGAGACCGCCAAGGAGGTTAAAGTGGATTTAAATGATATTTTGTGTGCTAAATAACTATTTTCATCTTTTTTATAAAAAAAAAATTGAAACTTTTGAAAGTACATAGTACTTTTGAAAATCACATGCATTTTGGAAAAAGACAGGAGGGGAAAATCCTTCTTTGATAGGCTCATTCTTCACAGATGAGTGTCCCAGAGCTTTTGCCCCACACAACCATGAGTTGATAAGTATTCTAAAACTTTGTTAACCTGTTTTGTATATACTCATTGGTTTACTTATGACACCTTTAGGGGGGGTCTTTGTTAAAAGTGGACTGTGGAATTTTTATGATTTTAGATATACAAGCCAAATCCTGGGCATTGTGTGAACTTGCTTACGTACTACATAATATACTACTACTATAGAGTGTGTAATACTGTGCAGCCAGTATTCTGATTCAAGAAACATAATCCTAGGTGAGCGTAGTGTTGAAGTACTATATTGTGGAAGGCACAAGTTTGCATATGTTGCCATTAACTGAAAGTTTTATTCTGCAGGAGGCTCCAGAAGAGCATCAGCAAAGCACTGCACAGGCACGAGATCAGGTGATGCAGCCTGCTGCAAAGAGGAAAAAAATGCCGATATAACTGCGCATGTGTGAGATTGGCATTTCATTGACCTCAATGTAGGAAAATGTCCCTTTTCCCTACATTGCCGAAAATGCCGATCTCAGGCATACGCAGAAGGAGCAACCTGGGGCTACATTACCTATTCCGGGAGGCCGTGTGCTCCCATTCTGTCTTTATTGCCGCAGGGGAGAGGCTTCACAGAAAAGGGTAGATAACCCCTGTCTACCCTTTTCTGTGAAGCCTCTCCCCTGCGGCAATAAAGACATAATGGGAGCACAGAGCCACCTGGGATAGGTAATATAGCCCCAGGATTAGAGAGGGGTTATCTACCCTTTTTTTGTATATAAAAATTTGAAGATAGGTCTGCTTTAATGAGTCCTCTTTCCATGCTCTGTTTTTATTCAATTTAATATTAATATTTTAAGCTGGGTGCACCACTCAGCACTTTTCAGTAGCCACCTGGCTGTTTTTGCCTGGTTACTGAAGAGCTGGGTTACAATACAGGGGCTTCCACCCGCCTACAATTTCTTTCCACCCAGCTTACTAAAATTCCTGGAGTGAACTATATGAATCATAGTATTATATTAAACAGTATTTATATAGCTCCAACATATAACCCATATTACTACTATTACATTAAATAGGGGTTGCAAATGACAGACAGATACAATGACACAAAGGAGATAATCCTACCTTGGGGGACC
Source organism: Pyxicephalus adspersus (assembly GCF_032062135.1). Classification (NCBI taxonomy): domain Eukaryota; kingdom Metazoa; phylum Chordata; class Amphibia; order Anura; family Pyxicephalidae; genus Pyxicephalus; species Pyxicephalus adspersus. The sequence continues at coordinate 48,358,926 of NC_092861.1, forward strand.
TAAAATCTGACAGGAGCAGGGATGTAACACATAATTTCATGATTTTTAGTTACCAGGATCCATTTTAAACCCAGCTAATGGCAGCAAATCAAGATTTTGTGGGGTCTGATGAGGTCCTACAAACATTTAATATGAATGACTGTATATCTCAAACTAAGGGCTTTGGAAATTACTAAATTTTTTGTAAAAAATTGGATTTTAAAAAGGAGAGTTAACTCACTTGAATAGACTGTCACAACACAACAAACAAACCCAATATCAGTTCTGCATCACATCTGCTGATATGGCTATTCAAAAAATAAGTGGAATCAGGGTGTGCATTCTGGGAACACGCCTTACCAAAGTGTATAGATGTGACATTCAGCTTTTTCTAGTCGAAAGCTAGAAAAAAAAAAAACACCTATCAAGGTTTTATTTCCTGCTATAGTTTCCTGCTATAGGGGCCATTTACAAAAAAAAAGGTGCAAAAACATTGATCCTCCACAATTTGCTGCAATACACTAAACATCTGCACTGTGATTTTTAGAAAATGTAATTAACAATAAATGTCAGTGCACCAAATCACACATATACAGCTAGTATGTTAACGTTACAAGTACTACCGTATTTTTCGGACCATAAGACGCACTTTTTTTCCCCCTAAAGTGGGGGGAAAATCAGGGTGCGTCTTATGGTCCGAATGCATAATGGTCCGAAAAATACGGTATACATCTTATGATGCACATTATAATGTGTTTTGCTGCGTGAACAAGCTCCAAAGCGTTCTCTCTACACTTCCTTTTTTTACACAGGAAGCTGAGGGACATCTTCCTAACATTACTGAATCCAGTGTATGTAAAACTATAATGTTTTGTCTGAACTTGGGAGGAGGTTTTCTTTACCACAACAAACTCTCAGGCTGGATATACCCGCACTGGGCTTTCACACACTATAAGAAACCTTGTAAGATAGTTCCAAAGCTTCATAAGAACGAAAGAGAACCACAGACTGCCTGGCTTCTGGCCCATAGCTGCCAATAATAAATCCAAACCTGGCAGTGCTGTGTGTTGATTACTTTACAAGCACAGCTTCACAAAGCATTATGACAGTCTGCTGCTTAGACAAAACCAGTTTAGCAAGCTTCAATAATGGTGAGGAAAGTTTACCAAAGCGAACATGCCATTTCCAATGTCTGTGGTTATTTTTCACTAAGAGGGCGGCTCTACATGTCAATGTTTTGCACATTATGGGACCTAATTTTCTTAACCACCTGAGCGTTACACTGAGGTCTAGATTTCTGTACCAAAAGTGATCCACTGTTTTTCATGAAATTTTTTTTTTAAATTGTGCTCATTCAGATGAAATCCCACTGCCGGTTTTCGTTTCACTACCCTCTCTTGAAGAACATGATTATGGTGATAAACTAGTGACAACAATGATGAAGAGTTTGAAATTGAAAAAGACTCTGTTCATAAGGGATTTGATCAGCATGAGTTGAGTTTTTTGGCACGTGATTTGGGACTATCGAATAAGGCTTCAGAACTCCTAGCATCAAGACTGCGTGGGAAAAACTTACTTGAAAAAGGAACGAAGGTATCGTACTTTCGAACCGGAGAAATTGCATTTCTGCAGTACTTTAGAACTGACAGTGGCTTTGTGTATTCCCAAACCATACCTGGTTCAATGGAGGAATTGGGAATTTCAATCTATAACTCAACCAAATGGCGACCATTCGTCGAAAGTTCTAAGTGGAGCTTAAAGTGTGTCCTCCTTCACAATGGCAATATTTTTGGGTCAGTCCCAATAGGCCATTCAGTTTCTCTTTGTGAAGAATATGCAGACATAAAAAGAATGAGTTGTTGCAATATCACCAACACAATTGGGTCATCTGTGTTGACCTTAAACTAGTATGCTTCCTTCTTGGTCAGCACTGCGGATACACCAAGTATGTCTTTTATCTGTGCATGAGGAAAAGCAGAGCTTGTGAGAGCCATTGGGTGGAAAGGAATTGGCCTCCAAGATCTGCCCTAAAACCAGGTGATCCAAACATTCTACACAAGCCACTTGTTGATAGAAAGAATATTATATTCCCGCCTCTGCACATGAAACCGGGTCTGATGAAGCAGTTCGGTAAAGCTTTGCCAACTGAGGGAGACTGTTTCAAGTACCTCATTTTGGCATTTCCTAGCCTGTCATTTGAAAAAATAAAGGCCGGTGTGATTGATGGTCCACAGATTCAGCAGCTTATCAAAGATGAACATTTCATCAGTGTCAGAAGTCGAAAAGAATGCTTGGTTATCATTCAAAGCCATTGTCAAGGACTTTCTTGGAAACACACAAGCAAATAATTACACAGAAATTGTCCAGAAACTCTTGGAGAGCTACAAAATGCTTGGTTGCAATATGAGCATCAAGGTGCTTTTTCTGCATAGTTATCTTTCTAACTTCCCAGAAAACCTTGGTGCAGTCAGTGATGAGCAAGGTCAATGATTCCACCAAGATTTGAAGGTCATGGAAGGACAGCATCAAGGTAGATGGGAAGTTCATATGATGGCTGACTATTGCTGGAGCATTCAGCGGGATTGTCCTAACTTTGAACACTCCAGGAAAAGCTATAGGCGTAAATCTTTACCTTAACCACTTACCCGATTAATTTTCAAATGTTTTACTGTAGAAAAATGTAATTGAGTAACAAAAAATCCTTTGTATGAACAAAGAAAGAAATTTAAATAAACAGTACATTCAAGTTATTATTTCATTATTTTTTCATTGTATGTAAAATTTTTATTTTTTCGACAAAAATGGAGGGTACCCTATATCATAAAAACTGGATGTGATAGTAAAAAAACTGGGGTAATTTCTGGATTCACCACCCAAAAATTAGTAAAAAAACAAGTATAATATCTATCTCAACAAAAAGTGCATTCCCCATTCCCCAGGAGGGTACCCTATATCATAAAAACTGGATGTGATAGTAAACAAACTGGGGTAATTTCTGGATTCACCACCCAAAAATTAGTAAAAAACAAGTATAATATCTATCTCAACAAAAAGTGCATTCCCCAGTGTAATCCACCCTACCTGCCTGATCGCTCTGGGTATCTGTTAAAAAGTCACACAGCTTCAGCTTTGGTTTCCAGAACACTCAGCAATCACAGCTTCCTCTGTGTATACCGGGACCACATCCTCCCGGTCTGGCAATCAAGATGGCCATAAACTGTCTACAAGATGGTGACACCCTGCGAGGGAATGGGGACAGGTGTGTCCCGTTTTAAACAATTCCACCTACTCTATGTGCTTTAGATAAAGTATACTTTACCTATTTTTTTACCCCCAAGTTGGGCGGTCAGCTTTTATGTGGAAGCTGAATAATCACTGGGAGTCTCCCCATATTCAGAACAGCACAGGGAATGGGAAGCATGCATACCTGTTTTATTGTACTGGTCTTTGTTATCCTTGTTGCATATATGATCTTACAATGTAAGGTTATTACTGGGGGGGCACTGACCTTAAGTGTAGGAGGTGTTAGTGCTGGGGAGAGTCTAATGACCACCAATGTAGGACGAATTAGTAGTGGGGAGAACCTAATGACCACCAATGTGGAAGGTGTTAGTACTGGGGAGACTCTAATAACCATTATTGTAGGAGGTGTTAGTAGTTGGGGTGAGCTCAATGACCACCAATGTAGGAGGGTTTAGTACTGGGGGTGAGCTCAGTGACCACTGTGATGGGCTGAAATATATGATGCCAAATTTACAGGGTATTTAGCATGATCCATCCCAATTTCACCTGGAAAAGACATTAAAGGGTCTGGATAAATATTTAAATGTTGTGCTGCAGAATTGCAGTTATTTTTTTGGGATCCCGGCCCGGAGTGTCCTGGAAGGAATGGGTGGGCCAGGCACTCTTGGATTTTTCCAGACTAGAGATTAGGGATGAAAGTGGTAGCCTGAGGCCAGGTGGTGGGGTTGTGTGCAGTCTGTGGGCTAGAAGAGTGACACAATACCTGTTGGTTCGCACAGCAGTCCCTACTAAACCATCCTGCTGCATCCTGTGCCTGTGTATCCTGTCGAGCTGCCAAGTGCAACACTAACTCTTTGTCCTTGGCTAACAGAACATGAAGGGGGGGGGGGCAGAGGCTATTTAGTCTCAGCAGTAATGGAGGCTGGTGCTGTGACTTTGCACCAGCTACCTTGATACCCTGCATTGCTCCCTTGTGATTTCTGACCTGACCACGTCTGTCCGTCTGACCTGTCCGGGCTGACCTGTGCCTGGAATATGACCACGTCTGTCTGCCGCCTGGCCCCGTACTGCATTCGCCTGCCACCTGTCTCTACATTGAGGCTGCTCCAGCCTTCCTCTTTGGGTGAGCTGACCCCAAGGGTCGCGACCTGGTGACCCCTAGCAGCAAAGAGCCCATTGGCCTCCCCGCTACTGGCCCATCACCAGGGTGACCTGTTGGAGACCTGGTGTCACTTAGACTCCGCGCCTCGGGTGATCCTGTGCTACCTGCCTGGGGGGATCCTGACTGAAAGTCACAGCCAAAATATTGGCTTCTGGAGACAGCTCGTCTCTTGAGGAACTGTGCAAGCAGATCGGTGAGCTCAAAATTTCTGTACAAGAAATTCAGAGAGGGTACTTCCACTTGGAAAGCCATTTTCAAACCTTGCCTGCTCGACCTGCACAACCTCTCTTTCTGCGACTTGCAGATGGCTCCACCATTAAGACTGAACCAGTTACATTGGAGACAGTTCCCCTTTTCACAACCATACAACCTGGGCATCAGCAGCTTTTAAGTTTCAATGTGATACCTTCTACACTCTTTCCTGTTATCCTAGGTATACCATGGTTGCAGGCCCATAATCCTTGTATTAACTGGTCCACTAGCGAAGTGACCTTTTCGTCTGCGTATTGTCAGCAGTGCTGTTTCCCAAACTGCAACCAGCTATTGTGCCTGGATACAGGGAAGGGCTCATTACCCCTCCTTACTATGACTTTTTAAACGTTTTTGACAAAAAAGGGGGCTGACGCCCTTCCCCCTCATCATATTTACAACTGCCAAATTGACCTTTTGCCTGGAGCTGAGCTTCCGTTTGGCCATATTTACCCTCTCTCTGAACCTGAACTTATTACCCTCAGGGAGTACATTGGTGAAAGCCTGAAGAAGGGATTTATTCTGCCTTCTACTTCTCGTCTGGGGCCCACATTTTTTTCTGCAAAAGACAGATGGTACCCACTGTCTTTGTATAGATTTCCGGGTTCTTAACAAGGTGACAATATAGAATCGCTATCCTTTGCCCTTAACTCCAGAGGTTGCGAACAGCCAAAGTTTTCAAACTGGATTTGCGGGGAGCCTATACTCCAGTAAGAATTCAGGAGAGAGATGAATGAAAGGCAGCATCCAGAACCTGCTTTGGTCACTTTGAATATGTAGTCATGCCGTTTGGGCTCTGCAATGCCCCTGCTACCTTCCAGCACTTCATAAATGACATCTTCTGTAATTTCCTAGACATTATTTTGGTAGTCTACCTCGATGACATTCTGATCTTCTTTTCATCCTTGGAGGAGCATTGAAACCATGTCAAAAAAGTCCTAGGTTGCCTCAGGGTTCATAGACTATATGCCAAGCCAGAGAAATGTATGTTTGAGAAAGACACCATCCAGTTTCTGGGTCTTATCATTTCCACCCAAAAGATCGAAATGGATCCTGAGAAGATATCAGCAGTAATGGAGTGGCCAGCACCGACCAACCGGAAAGTTGTACAATTTTGTGGGGTTTTTACCTTTTATCGGAAATTTATTAGGGGTTCCCTGCTATTGTGTCCCCTACAACGAAGCTCACGAGTCTTCGCGTTACCTCCTCCTGGATGCCTTAGTCTCAGTCTGTCTTTGACCGACTAAAGGTGGTATTCACCTCTGCTCCCATTTTGAAACATCTGGATCCATCTCTACCCTTTGTCCTAGAAGTGGACCCATCAGAATCCGCGATCGGGGCCATTTTATCACATTTTGGACCGAAGGCCCTGTTTCATCCTGTCTCTTTCTTCTCCCGGAAGATGAGCCCCGCTGAAAGGAACTATGACATTGGTAACCAAGATTTGCTAGGCATTAAGTCCGCCCTTGAGGAATGGAGCAACCTTTTGGAGGGAGCCACACATCCTGTTCTGATATTCACTGGAATTTGGAATACCTGAGAAAGGCCAAAAGGCTCATCCCTCACCAGGCTCATTGGGCTCATTTCTTTTCCCGCTTTGATTTTCTTGTGACCTTCCGTCCCGGGGCAAAGAATACCAAACCCTATTGGTTGTCGCAGTCTTAAGCCAGCTGTAATGCTGGTGGGAGCAGGACTGGGCAGCCCATGTTGTAGGACTACAGACTGTAAAACTGCCACACGTGTTACTTGGGAGTACCAGGCTCAATCCTGGAGTAACTGCTTGGGCGGCAGGACTTTATGTACTTAAATGTGGGACTTAAAGCTGAAGTAAGCTGTGTTTTGTTATGCTGGACTATTTATTATTAATATTATTATTATACAGGATTTATATTAGCGCCAACATATTACGCAGCGCTGTACATTAAAAAGGGACTATGTCATTTTATGTTTTTGTTATGCTGGATGGAAGCTACTAGTTTGTGCCTTCAATTAATTCAATTTGAGTTGAATTAACAAATTTTTCCAAAGCACTACAGTGTCTTGTGATGAGCTGATCCCCCTAATATCACACCACCAATGTAGGAGGTATTAGTACTGGGGAAACTCAATGATCACTTATGTAGGAGGTTTTAGTTCTGGGGAGAGTCCCATGACCACCAACATAATAGGTGTTAGCAGTGGGGGAGCTCAATGACCACCAATGTAGCAGATGTTAGTACCTGAGGGTGAGCTCAATGACCACCAATGAATGAGATGTTAGTTCTGAGGAGAGCCTAATGACCCCCAATCTAAGAGAGGTTATTACTGGGCATGGTCACTGACCACTGATGTAGGAAGCGAGAGAGGGAGAATCACTGTTGACTAATATAAAAGGGGATGTGGTTGGGAGATAAAACCCTTGCAATGGTTGGACACACTGACCAAAATGGTTTTATCCCACGACCTATGCAAAAAGAAAGTGATTATCCCCCTTCAATTTTAGAGTTCCAAAACTTAGTAGGCCAGCTTATACTTTAGGATGAATTTTATTTTAAATGTATGCAGCAATTTTATGCAAACTTATGATGGCTACCTGGTAACAGTCTTAGCTTTTTCTGCTATGATGCAGCATTCATTTCCCTACAGAAGCCTTAGGCTACGAACACATGTGCAATAATTTGACAGCTCAACAAAAATTTTTTTTTCACTTGCCAATGATTTTTTTATATATTTCTTATATTTCAGGTCTGCTGAATCCAAAAATGACATCAGTTTAATTAAATTGGCTCTAGTTCCTGTGAAACAGGAATTTGAATAGATGATTTTACCAACAACAAATGTTAACACAGCATATTATTATCAATCTTTATTTACACCAATGTATTGCATTTTATACATTAAATGTGGCATTATTTTCATGAAACTTTCATTTGCCTTCTTTTTATTCATACATTTTCTTTTTTTTACAGAAATTAGTTCTTTAAGAAGAAGTTGTTTAAATGAGCATAATGTATTTTGCCACATTTGCGGTGAATATTCTCAGCAAAAACAGAGAAGAAACATTACAGAATTTGTAAAACAAGCATATCTTGCATATTTTGGTATTAAACTGGGGGACCAAGACAAGTATTGGGCTCCCCATATGGTATGCAAATTTTGTGCAGAGTGTCTACGTCAGTGGAAAAACGGAAAACTGAATAGTTTGAAATCTGGTGTACCTATGGTATGACAAGAGCCCAAAAATCATCATAGTGATTGTTATTTTTGTGCTGTGAATGTAAAAGGTTTCAGTCATTACAAGAAAAACAAGTGGGAGTACCCTGATTTGGAATCAGCAAGACGACCTGTGCCGCATTTTGCTGATGTTCCCATACCAGTATTCAGTACACTCCTACAGGTATACTCCTGTATCCGACATGGAGAATATACAGGGTTTGGAGTGTAATCCAGCAGTGGACGTGAATATGAAGGAAGTGTTTCATTAAACCAGCAGTTCTCCCAAGAAGAGCTCAATGATTTAATACATGACCTAAGTCTGTCAAAACAAGCATCTGAACTTTTAGCATCCAGGCTAAAAGAAAAGAACTGTCTGAGACCCGAAGTTAAAATAACGGTTTATAGGACTAGAGAGGTGACACTCCTAACATATTTCAGTGAAGATGGAGACTTTGTGTACTGTTGTAACATCCCTGGACTACTAGCCCATATGGGAGTACCAGATTACCGAGCAGAAGCCAGCTTTTCATAGACAATTCCACTCGAAGTTTGAAAACTGTTTTACTGCATAATGGCAACTGCTATGCATCAATTCCAACTGGTCACTCAACAAAACATGAAGAATCTGAAAATATCAAAATGGTCTTACAAAACCTTTGCTATCATTAACACTAATGGTCCATATGTGTTGATTTAATATTGGTGAAGTGCCCATGTTTCATCTGCTTGTGGGATAGTAGAACAAAGCAGGATCACTGGAAAAAAAGTGACATGGCCTCCAAGGGAAAACATGAAAAAAGGTGCACCGAACATCATTAACGAACCAATGGTTGACAAAGAAAAAATCATTCTCCCTCCACTACACATAAAGTTGGGATTAATGAAGCAATTTGTTAGAGCTCTGAACAAGGACGGTGATTGCTTCAAATACATTTGTAGATTCTTCCGTGGATTGAGTACTGAAAAATTTAAAGGAGGAATCTTTGATGGACCCCAGGTTCGGGGTGACTGATACTAAAGCTTCTGTCTGGCACAGCTATGTCATGGTTGTCAAGAACTACTTGGGTAACCATAAAGCCCAAAATTATGAAGAACTGGTACAAAAAAAAATTTTCAGAAAACCATGGCGATTTCAGTGAGGAACAAGGGGAGGGGTTCCATCAAGATATAAAGGTGATGGAAAAAAAGTATCAGGGCAGATGGGATAGACCCATGATGGCAGACTACTGCTGGAGCCTTCAACTCCATTGTCCTGATCATCAGCATAAAAGGAAATCATACAAATGGAGTTTTTCAATTACTTCTTTGTGATTAGTTCTGTAAATATACTGAATATAAAATATATTAACATTAAGTATTTTAAAAATTGAATAATGTATACGTAGGCATATCTAGTTCAATTTTGCTTAATTTTCATGTTTCATTAGTTTTCTATGAGATTAATATTGAGGTAATTTTTTCAAAAACTAGAGCCAATTTAGAAAAACCAATACCATATTTGGAATCTGTGCATCAAACATAACCTAAAATGACTTTAATCTGTTTGGAAAGAAAACGTTTGTTGACTGGTGTTATCGCTAGAAAACGTACGATTAACAACCGATCAACAATTATTCACAATGATTTTGAACGATCGTATAGTGCACGATTCTGTACATGCTGTAATGATATGATTCAATTATATTCGTTCAAATATAATCCCCCAATAACGTATTTACACTAGATACGATCATTTGAACGATGCAGGAAGAGACGATGCAGGAACTGAACGACCAAACACACAATAGATAGCGAAAGATTGTCGCCCAATCAGATCCGCCAGGACGGGCGTTTGTTTCCAGTGACATTTCTCGTTCATCGGTGTCATTGGCCAGTCATTGTGCACTTTTTTTGTTAACAAATATTGGACGATCAGTTGTTAATCGTTTCTTTCCAATGACAATTATTGCACGTGTGTACGCAGCCTTACATGCACTGACATATTTGCTGCTTAAGGCTGTGTGAGTTATAGATGACTTCAGCTCAGCTTCCCCCCACAATGCTAACTAATGATGGTTTACATACCCACCCTCCAGTTATGTCAACTTACCAAGCTAAGCTACCTCACCACCTTCTGTCTGTAGCATCTCCATCTGTAAATTGGTGCTGAAGCCTAGACTGGGGGGTAACACCCAAGTTACAGTGACCAAGGACTGACCAAAAGTAGTTGTCTAGTCCCACCCCATACATGGAAACCCCACATTGTTAGCAAGAGCCAGTGCAAGGAGGTGGTAAGGGAGTGAAGAAATTGGAGTTTCAGTGTGCAATGTTACTCTGTAATGAAGAACCAAAGCATTAGTGTGTCCCTCTCCCAATCAGGGACTGTTGTGAATGATTTCAAGAATGCTGTAAAAGGCCAAGAAAAGGTTAAAGGATAAAAAGGTAATACACGCATAAATTTAGTCAAGACAAATTCATATACAATAGGAGGTATAAACCTTATAAAGTATTAAAAAAATACCTTAACCTTCCCTGACTGAGCCAAATCCTTCATTAGCGGCCCACAATCTTCCCCTCCCAGACACTGCAGCTCACAGTGGGAGGAGTTTAGCAACAGAAGCAGAACAATACCCAGCATGGCTCCCACCGGACCTAGCAGCTGGCACTTCAGTCACTCGCTGACACAGCATCAGCATAACTGACAGTGGAGGGCAGAGAGAAATCCTGAACTGATCACTGCCACCCCCATCCATTCTCTAAAGGGCTACCACACTTAGAAGCTTTATGTATCTTCCCTGAATTTTACTGGCATGAGGATGTGATAACTGCACCCCAACCTTACCACCAGTTTGATAATTGCCTAAGAGTGACAACTCTGTACTGAATTAGGGAGCAGTGCAACATTGTTAACAGACCATCACAATTGTACAGCATTGGGTTCAATGGTGGGATTGCCAGGGATTTCTAGGATTTTGCAGAAGGACTGAAAGAAAATTTGAAATGCAGATGATTTGATTATTACAAGGTGCAGCCTGCATATTTTTAATGGGTGGCCATCGTTCTGGCCATCGTTTTGGGGTTATGATTACATGTGGTTCATGTAACTGGGGGCATATGATCAGACTGTGCCCCTTACCTATGTACTTTACATAATGGAGCATACACCCCCCCTCCCATCTCACAGACTCTGG
>NC_092861.1:48373349-48388705 GCF_032062135.1 Pyxicephalus adspersus
TACCCCACAGACTACAAACACTGGGGCTAATAATATTACCCCACAGACTACAAACACTGGGGCTAATACTAATACCCCACAGACAACAAACACTGGGGCTAATAATAATACCCCACAGACTACAAACACAGGGGCTAATAATAATACCCCACAGACTACAAACAGTGGGGCTAATAATTATACCCCACAGACTACAAACACTGGGGCTAATAATATTACCCCACATACTACAAACACTGGGGCTAATATTAATACCCCACAGACTACAAACACTGGGGCTAATAATAATACCCCACAGACTACAAACACTGGGGCTAATAAAAATACCCCACAGACTACAAACACTGGGGCTAATAATAATACTCCACAGACTAAAAACACTGGGGCTAATATTAATACTCCACAGACTAAAAACACTGGGGCTTATAATAATACCCCACATACTACACTAGGCAATTCTTTCGTTCACTGACCACCTACACCATTCTTTCTCCTGCCATTCACTCATTCTGGAGTATTTTCACTCCCCAATGAACACCTACACTAGGGTAATCTTCCTAGTACTGACCACCTACACTGGGGCAGTCTCAACGCCTCTGACTACCTTTCAATAAGTCATTCTCACTTCCACTGACATCATTTTTGGGCATTCTTCTTTTCTGACCAATTATGCTGAAGCATACATCCTTCCATTGGCCATTTTTCCTCTTACCTACCATCTATGCTATAACAATCTTCTGCTTACTAAACATGCTTTATGCTAAATCATTCTTTCATGCATAAACCACATATACTCGGCATTGTTCCTCTCACTGACTATCTGGGGTTCTAATCCTCCCACTGACTCTGGGGCATTCATTGGTTACTTTTGCTGTGCCATTCTTCCTCCCACTGACCACCTACATTGGGGAATTTTTCCTTCTAAGTGGTAAAACTGGTGCCCTTGGTAAAGATTTACTTAATAAACTATCCGACCTCCCTCATTCTCACCGAGAAGTTACAGGCTTACTATTCTACCACATGTCCACTGTATATACAGCCTACAAAAATTTTGTGTGTACAGACAGACAATGGTTTAATTTAGAAATTAGGAAAATGGCATGCTGGAATCCAGGTATGTGTTCACCAGAAATAAAAGAACGCTCTTGTTTTATTAAGGGGGTAGTTATAGTGCCATCCATACATGAGTTTATATCCTTTTGAGTCAGTCTTGAGGTGTGGAGTTTGGTTATAATGGATCAGAGTCCATGGATTTAGAACCTTGTAAAACATGGAAGTTTGAGTTCCAGGTGTAGCAAAGATATTTTCACATGTACAATGGTAATGGTAGCTATAAAGTTTGGACAAGTTGTTATGTATGTGTTTTTTTTTTTCTTGTATTTAAAAGGTCAGCACTGTCAAAACACAGCAAGTAATGCAATTTAGCATGGTATTGACAAAAAATGCAAATAGAACAATAGGCCCATGTTACACAGTGTGGAGTGCAGTGATTTGGGAAGCATTACATGAGTTGGGACATGAGATGGAGTGGTCCTATCGTTTTTTGTTTAAAACTCAAGTCTGATGGGCAGTAAAAAGTCTGACCAGCTGGATCACCATTCTGCATTCCCAGAAGTGTCACTGCAGGGGGTCACATGATGGCAGACAGATTCAGGGGAGCAGAGAAAGATATTTGCCAAGACAAACACTTAAGGCTAAAGCTACCTACGCACGTCCAATGGTTCTCGCCCGATAATCGGCTCAGGGCCGATATAGGGCGAGAATCTGGCGTGTGAACAGCGCCAGTCCTCCATAGTCCGAAGGACCGTCCACAGACGATGGACGACTAACAATCCTAATGCAAGGGAAGGTGGAGAGCGCACAGCAGGGTGCTGCTCTGTTGCTCTCCCCTCTCCATAGAGCAGAATGGTGCTGTATGTACAGTACATGCATCGTGCAGTGCTAGTCGTTGGAAAGGATTGTGAAAGATCCTTTCCAACAACTATTATTGCACGTGTGTATGCTGCTTTACCCTTTAGCTAAAGAAACAAAGATATAAAAAACCCTGGACTCAAAGTTTATATGAAACCAGCGGATAAACCTAACACCTCCAAAGTAGTTAGTTCCACATATCGATTGATATGAAGGTAAGCCCAAGAGTCAATATCAAAGCCAATCCCATTCTATGGCCCCTACAGTGGAAGCTATCCATCAATGAGTGCATCAACAATTGAACTTAATAAAAAAAAAAAACTTGGGAGTGCTGGTAACAGCAGGGGGACCACATAGAATTCCCTTGTGTCACTGTATAAACCAGTAACACAGACAAAAAAAGAGTAGTTTACTCAATCAGGGTAAATAGCCTGCAGGGCAGGGCAATTAAATATACACAGCAAAAGAAACAAAGATAAAAACACCTGGGAATACAGTTTACATGAATTAACACCTCCAATATAGCTGAGATAAGGTAGTTTCACATATAAATTAATATCAGGGTAAGCCCCAGAGACAACAATAATTTGATTTTAAGGTCCTACACTCATGGTGGAAGCTTTAAACTTGTCCACTTTACACTGTAGTATATCAGGCTTATAATGACTTTAGTAATGACATGTACCTGAATTGGGCTCAGTGTATTTTCTACCAATAAAGGTATTTCATCTGCATTGAGAAATGCTGCAAAATACATGATGGTGGGTGTGAATAACCCATGAATGTGGAGGAATGCCGAGAAGGAGAAGGGAGGATGACCAGCAATGCTTATCAGCAAATTTATCTTGCTGGCTGGAAGACATATATTAACTAGTGTTTCCAAGCTCTAATATTAACATGTTTCCTTATATGTGAAAATATTTATAGTGCAATTTTCCTGAAAGACATAATCATTTGCAGCACTCCTTTATTTTTCTACAAGACATCATATCTTTCATCTTGGCAGAAGGCCTAAATAGAAGCATCTTTCAGACATTGGTGAAGGTGTCCTTTTGTTTTGGCATTAGGACATCAGCCTGCTGTGAACACTGTGGGCAATGCAAAAGCCATCTATCATTTTGGCAGAGGCCGGGATAATACTTCTTGTGAGCAGGTATTTGCTATTTTTCATTTTGACTGTAAAGGAGTTTGTCTTGTATGTAATTTTTAAATTCCAGAAAATACATTTTAACTGATGACAGGAGGCTATACACATTGTAGTGACAATGAGGATTTTTTTTTCGTTTGGAGATGTGACATTTCTACTCATAGACATGACACAGTGCTCAAGGGACTTGTGAAAAATGTTTCCTACGATCAATCTTTAATATGAAAGATTGTTCCACCAACAATATGAATAAACATACAAATGATACTTTGTTCATAAAATACACATGCAGTGGTGCCACATATGTTTGAAAATAAAAATCTTAACATAACATCTTAATATAACATATACCAATGTGCTTTAGTATCTGAAATAGAATAATAGTCTGCAAAAACAAAACTGTATGACAAATAGGCCCATTTTTAAAAATAATGTAATAATTTATCTAATACCAGCACTAATACACAATTTGATAAGCAAAAACAGCACAAAGGACTTGTAATAAACTATTTAATAAGCTTCCACTGTTGAAATGGAGAGGGTGGGAACAGATAGGAATTTGGTAGAAATGTTAAGGAATTGAATAGGGATGGGGTGGAGACAGTAAAGAATTAAATAGGGAGGGGGTGAGGATGGAATGGCAAAGGAAATAAAACGAAAAAGGGACAGGGTGGACAGGCATCCATGAACTGGATAGGGTGGGGACAGGGACAAGAGTATATTCCCCAAACACACCTCTAGTTACCAGCAATCACAGACTTGCAATGTTTATTTGCTTGATAAGGCAATTTAAAGCTGAGCGCTTCTGACTGAGACACTGCACAGCCCTGCTTTAGCATCACATATATCTGAGTATGGGAAACTCTGCTGTAATTGGCTCTTATATAAATGTACCAAGGCTATTGGACTAAGTTTTTAGTACATAGGGTACTGAAAACAATTTACATGAATAAAGTGCTATACAGTTCCAAGTGTTAATGTCAGGATCTCTGCTTGGTTCTAATATGGCATTGCTCTATTGTTGGCACATTTAAAATCTCACATGACCTATCATAAATGTGCCAGTTTTGCAGAGTAGCAAAGCATTGTCAACTTCACAAAAAGTGATATAACAATGGACACAACATACAAAGAAGCCATGTGAATCAACAGGTTTTTCTACTGTCAGAAGGCAAGAAGAGTCCTTACATGGGTCTGCATGGCACACCACAGGTGGCCACTATTTCTTTATTAAGTGTTCTGGGTTTAGGACCTCAATACAATACAGCTGACATCTACAATTTTTCTTACAGTTACCTATTGATGGATCTGCAGCTTTAAAGACAATATTCTGTCCTTAGCAACATTCGTTGTGCACAAATATGATGTTTAAGGTTACAGTGATCTCAAAAAAGCATGCCTAAACCAGTGAACACTGTCTTTTTTCAGTGACTTTGAAAAAATTAGTATTAGAGAAATTAGAAGAATTTATCTAACAGATAAAGAGACACATTATTGACATAGGAAAATGACAACTGCAAGAAAAAGTTATCCCAGGGATTTAAAAGCAAATGTTTATGTGCAGTGTACTTTAAAGGTAAAGTTTTAACAAATGGTGTTAAAATGGACATTGGATGCACCCTAGCATAGACCAAACTGCACGTGACTCTTTTTGGGGATATAACACACAAAGCTACGATTGTCCGTAATATCAAAGTCATTCTTTTATTGCAGTCTGCAAGCACAGTTTTTAATTACCTAATTTATGTTCAATTAAAAAATGGATCTTTTCCCCTTCTCTAGACTGAATTCATGTCAAGTAAGCCCTGGGACCTGTCTGTGCCTATGGATTGAAATCTATGGGTACTAATTTAAAGCCATCAAATTTGAAAGAGATACCATCCAGTTCCTTAGTCTCATCATCTCTAGAAGGTAACTGCAGCTTTGAATTGGCTGGCCTGTACTGACAACAATTGAGACCAGAGTTTTTGTTGGGTTTGCCAGCTTCTGTGGCAAGTTCATAAATAACTAATTTTACTATTTTTGATGTAACCTGTCCCCTGAGGACCAATCAGATTGGAACGATTGTTAACCTTGGCACTCATTCTCAAGCTCCCTAGTTTGTCTTTCTTATTCATCCTGTGGAAGACACCTCTGACAATGTGGCAGACACAGCTTTTTATCCTGACCATGAAGCCCCAAGGCACTCCTGTACCATGTCTCCTATTCACCTGAAAGTGAAATCTCACTGAAAGGAAGTATGACAGCAGGGATCGGGAGTTGATAGCCATCAAGTTTACTCTACAGAAATAGTAGTAGCCTCTGGAAGGTGCCACCCATTGCATTCTTATCTTTACCAGTCATAAAAACCTGTAGGCTTGTTGGGCCCTCCTTTTCCAGAACTGAATTTAATGCCTGTACCACTGGTTACCCTACCTGACCAGTTACATGTTGGGGGTGTCCAAGTGCCTGTCCTGCTGGGTGCCATGATCACTGACCTGTGCATGACACTGTCTTTAGCACAGACTTTCTATATAGATAGAAAATTAGAGTAAATGCACCAAATTGGGATACACATCATATGAGTCTTATCTCTGTTCCCATTGACTCTTACTGTACAAAAAACATACAAAAAAAAAAGGTTGATGACATTTTTTACTTACATACACTTTTCAAACATTCCACGATGAGAATTGATCACACCCATAATGTAGGCAAACTGCCCATACTGAAAAATATCACAATGTTCTCTGCTGGCATATTAGAACCATCACCCTCTGCTGCCATATTGTTGATGACCCACTGATAGCAGCGGTGGGTTGTAAGTAACAACAATGTCTGGCAGCAGATCAAAGAAGGGGAGTGATACATACCAATGGTATGGTTCAGGTCAGGAGGTGGGGGTGGGGAGGTTGAAGGTGAGCCATTTCTGTAGAGTATCAATGGAAAATACTTAGGACTACTGACTTAGGACACAGGTCAGAGAATTCCGGCCCAATATGAAGGGTTGTGCGCATCTCGGGTGAGAATGTGTACAGCAGTCGCCTGACGTTGTTCATTCATCCATCAGGACAGATCTATAAACAACCAATTGGGAATGACCCTAATAATAAGTCAAGGGAGGAGAACACCAGGGTGCTGCTTTCCCGTTCTCCCCCTCCATAGAACAGAGTTGTGTGTACAGCACTGGTTCTTTCATCTGTCACTCTTTGTTGCTGGAAACAATCATGAAAGATGAATAAAAGATGAGACAATAATGGCATGTGTGTACAGAGCCTTAGCCTTCAGATCCTGACACATATTTATAAAATAAAAAAACGACCCTCAATCCCTGCACCCATCCCTTGCCATCCTGGATTCTTTCTGTCCCAACAAAGAAGAACCTCCGGGTGTCGCCATCTTTTCTCCTCTTCCTGCTTACGTCACCATATCTTGCACTCCGCATGGGCGCGGAAGACGTATCCTCCTGAAAATGTAAAAATGAAAATAAGGAGTGCCGATCCCACAATGCATGCGTTTCACTTGAAGTAAGGAAAAAAAGTTAAAAACATTCTTCAGCATAGTAACTGCATTAGTTTTCTTTTCACTCATTTTTACTTTCTTGTGATTCTAGACCCTTAATATAACTTTCAGGGAACCTCTTCTATAATTACTCTATATATTACTATATATATGTAACGTAGAGGGAGGGGTTCTATAGACCTCAGACATTACTGAGAACAAAGCAATGGATAGCACTGGGACATAGGAAGAGTTCATCTATTAGTAATATTGAACACTTTGACTGGTTTGTTTATTATACTAATAGAGAGAAGATAAGAGATCCTCATTATTGGGGTAAACATTGCCTATTGCCCAGCACATTGTTGTGGCATCCTAGGACATCAGGTGAATCGCCTGGTTCTTGGGTAATGCCCTGAGGGTGTGAATGATTCACCCAGTCAGTAGGGTAACAGAGCTGACTTTAGAAGAATAGTAATGATGTCATGTGTATGGAGGTGTTGCTGTGATGAGTGGAATGTGATCAGGGCGCTGTGTATGATGATGCATTACATGCTGATTGCCTCTACCTATCCCGGTAGTGGAGCTGAGTGCAGGGCAGGGCTGGCCCTCCCCCGGATGTGTGTGAGTTGGTGCGATCCTCCAGGCAGTGCTGGGACTCAGGACCGGGATAAGGAAGAAGGCGGGGGGAGGCCGCAGGGTCTGCTCGTATTCTCTGCCGGGCTGTCTGCCGTACACTGACCGGGACATTGCCAGGACATGCCGACACAGAGGGACAGCACCATGTCCCAGCCAGCAGATCAGTCCCACCAGGTCCGGGTCAAGGCGTATTTCAAGGGGTGAGTTGTATGGCTGGTAATGCTGCACCGTGCATGCCGCTGCCCTTTCATGTCTGCTCGGGGCAGGCTGGTACATGTAGTCCGCTCTCTGGGATAAGCTGGGGTAGTACATGGATGTAGGTGGAGGTAATCCTGTTCTTATACAATGGGCTGCATTGGAAATGATAAATCTCTCAGGGCTTTACAGGCATAGCCAGCATGATTGTCCTGACTGGTGACTGCACTTCTTCATGACTTTTCTATACATTTATATGTATATCACTCATATATACCGTACGATTTGTCTGCTAAGTTCATATGGACGGCGGTAAGCCATTCACCGCTCCCTAACCGCAGCTGATCGCAAGATCCATATTTAATGTACTATGCTGCGTAATATGTGGGCGCTATATAAATCCTGTTTATAAAATAATAATAATGGTGGAGGGTTGCCACCAACTTCCTATCAATGCTAATTCGTTTTCAGTAGGATGGCGGTGATGGGTGGCTGGCTGTCATCCCACCCGCTGACTGTCCAGGAACCACTCGGTCAACTTAGCCATAGTTGTGTGAGCACCTTGTTATTCCTTGTACAAGGAGCAACTTATTACCTGGGATCCATACATTATCAATAGTAGGTGTGTATGTTCAGGTCACATGTGACTTTTTACTCTGCTGATTGGTTATATCAGTGTTCCTCCACAGGTTGGTAGGAGTTCCTCCAGCAATGAGCGCTTTGTGCCTCTCAGGTCAGTTTACCCTCCCTGATGGTATTCCTGAGTGTGGCTCGGGGTCATTTTTAGTACCAAAAGCAGTAACCCAAAGCCACACTTGGGATGAAATTATAAATGGAATTGTTGTAAATTGTTGAAAGTTTGAAAGCTTACCTAGTCCCCATGTGTCCGCTGCATCCTCCAGCGATGCCCGCCCGGCATCTGCATCCCCGGCATGTGAACATTGGAGACGCGAGGCCAGGGGACACAGATGCCGGGCGTGTATTGGATGTGTGAGCGTGCGGCTGGGGGACGAGACCAGGCAGGAAATTTAAAATAAGTATTTTTAAAAGTCAAATGTACCGCTATGACATAAAAAATAACTGCTATAATAGGACCCCCAGGGAGGTTAATTATCAATGACAATAATCTTTTTGGCAATATGTAAGGATGACATTTTTCCCACTGGCACGAAATGTATGAAGATTCTTCCTACTGACTGTCACACTAATATAATATATATTATGTGAGCTGTGGATCTAGTAATTATTGATAGGGTTTACTGATTACCCAAAAGTTATTTCAAGGGTTTCCCCATGGTACAAAGGTGTAGAAACACTGCTTAAAGTGTATGACTTTTATTTCCTCTGAAGAATAAGGAATTGTTAGGACCTTGGTCAGATTTTGGTTTTGTGTTGCTGTCTTGTTGGGGAGGATTCAATCACTTCCTGTCCCAGAGACAGAATAAAAAGTAAGGTGATATATCTCCATAGGAAGGTGATATCATGCCTTAGTTGTTATTAGAACAGTTATCCTTAGAAAGATTTTCCTTTCTGTTCTGTGATATCTCAGAAATACCGGATTTCCTACCACCTTGTGCGTTGGAGATAGTGATCACCAGACACATGAATGAGGATCCATCAGGGACATAGAAAACAATAAAAAGTTTTGGCTTTTACTATGAGGGCCTATTCACATATCTGTTTTCATGCATCAAAACTCAAGCATTTTTGGTCTGCACATCTGTGCTGCAGTTTAGCATGAATCAAAAACTGTATGAGGCCCATTCACAGCTACTTATGTTTTACTTTATTGTGCACCATGCACATGTAACAGTGTAAATCTAACTTTGTGGTGTGAATACCATGAGTGACATCTGTAGAATTTAGATTTTAAATGTTTGCTCATCAGACAAGTACAAGTGAGGTGCAATGTAAGTAGTGGTCTCTATAATATGAATTTTTGGCTGCTGGACACAGTATGATGTTACCTGTTTCTTAGAGATCTCCTACCTGGACAAGAAAATGTTTATAGTATGCTGGCTCAGGTGCAGTGAAGCTGAAAGTAGTCTGCTTCAATATTGTTTTATTATCAATAAAAGCTGAATTCTGTTCTTAGTTTTTAAACCTGTAGCTGGACATAGAGGGAAGAACAATCCCAGAACTTATGGACGTATATAGCACACATGGCCATGTGCTCCTGCCCTATACTATACACCAGGGGTGCCCAACAGGTGGAACGCGATCTACCGGTAGATCGCAAAGGCAACGCGAGTAAATTGCAGAGCCTTGCCTTTCAAAATAAACTCTACCGCGCACAGAAGTTAAGTCCAAGTATTTATTGTTGGTAGATCATTTTGACTTGGTCATTTTAAAAGTAGCTCGCAAGCCAAAAAAGTGTGTGGACACCCCTGCTATACACAAGGCCACTTTGTGTTGTCAGATACTAAGCAGAGCTGGAGGAATAGATCACACATGAGGAGTGTAAAGCTTGCACCCACAGGGGATACAAAGGGTTGCTGTTTGCTAAATGTTATTTGTTTGTCTTGAGCATTTATGGTCACACTTCTGAATTTAGTCGTTATATCAGGTAGGTAAAAATCAAATTTGAAACAAATTTCTTTCTGCTTTCACTTTAAACCTGAATTCCCATTGCCAGGTTGACCTCGGTGAACTGTGCGTTGAATGCTGAAGTAGAGACTGGTGGGTCTTGTTCTTCAGGCTCCTGCTGATGTGCATGTCTGTAGCAGGAAAGCTTTGCATTGTTCCTGTCTTTTACAAATTGTAACATGCAGAGCAGCAGTTTATTAGTCATAGTCTGTATTTTATTGCCCTGCTACATCCTAAAACTGTTCTGTGTTTTTGGGGTGGGTTTAGGTGTTCCTAGACAAAGGCTTCATGCATTTTTTTACCTGAAACAGACAATGAACTGGTCTTCTCAGTCAATCAATAGTTAGTCATTGTTTTCCAAAGCTGTTACGGGCCAAACACATTGATTTTTTTTCAACTTTGGTTTAAGTGCAACTTCACACCTGTTGCTTCTATACAAATGGAAAAAATAGGCACATTTAATATCATTTTTTTTCTGGCACCTCACACAATGTATTGGGGTGCCATTTAAAATATTAGTGTTACAACTATGCATGTTCGCTACAATATTGCATTGAAATGTTGTATACCAGCCTAAGCCTGGCTAAACTGCTCTTAAACAGGTTTAAGTGTTATTTGCATATTGCTGGATCCCCAGATCACATTGATGATCATATGAGCTATCCAATTTAAAGAGTTCATATAGTCAAAAAAAACACATTTTATTTGTTTTATGTCATATTGATTAATTCCTGTATTTGTTAATTTAGTCTGATGACGAGCTTATATTCTTTGCAGAGAACTGAATATTTTTAATGTTTGTGGCTACAATGACTGCTCTATTCAGGATGTCTTCAATTGTAGCCACGCCATTGCGCTGTAGAGAGCTGAGACTTCACATGTAAGCGCCTACATTCATACACAATGCAAGAAATCTTGGGGTATGTAGTTGTCTTACACACAGGAAGCTACAATTGCAGTTCTTCAGTGTTTAGCTTAAAGTAGTGAAAACAACCAAAAACCTCTACACAGAATGTAAGTAGAGGTATCAACAATACTTTTACAAATTGATGACTTGTTAATGATAGTGTGCATGTTGTATCTTTATTCAAACTTAACAGTTGGACTGAAGCCTCTTTATTTATTTTTTGTTATAACATAAAGATTGTGAATTTAGATTTTCCGTACAGTGTATGCCAGTTTTTTAATAGATCAGGGAAGCAACCTGCTGAGGAGATTTCCTTTCACTTACTGTCCTGAAGATGTAACAGAAAATGAGAGAAAATGTACCAAACTTAACTAAACAAATTTTAACCACAGAGAGTTTTCCCCAAACTTGTCCCAACTTCAGCATTTTCTCTAACTTATTGCCATGATAACTCCAAACGTGTTCTTGTCATCAGGACAAATAAAAGAGGGTGAACCTCCCAGCAGGGACACTGGCAGCAAGCAATGAAAATACTATCCAAAGATACACATTCACGTTCCACAAGTTTTCCTTTGGGCGCTTTCACATTGCTGTGGTTGCAGTAGCTTGTTAAGGAGCCTGATATTCCATTTGTTTGTGCTTTTTATGTATATATTAAATGAAGTGAGGTAAATGCATTTAAAATATTCTTGGTGCATTTGATACAAATGCACACAGCTGCATAATACTTGTATTATAATTGTATTATAATACCATTACTTGTATTTTTTTCCTTTTTTCTAAATCATTCAGTGGTGTTGATTGATGCTGGTAAACACAGAAGAGTTCTACATATTCTGTAGTCAGGCATTGCCCTGCACAAGGTACAGCTATCAACTGGATGCTGTGGTCAATTCTTCAACTATCTATCAAACAACGAGAAGCCTGTATGTATCATTCCTGGCAGTAGTTTGGTGTCCAATTCTACCTTTTCTGTTTGTGTTTACCAACCTACCATGCATCTGGAGTCCTAATTCTTGCAAATAAAAAAATGAAATTTGCAGCACCCCAAACTCTGTAAGGATATGTACACAGGTGCAAAGGTTCTCATCTGATAATCGGCTCAGGGCTTATATCGGACGAGGATCTTGCGTGTGTACAGTGCTCGTCCTTCATCTGAACGACTGTCTTAGTGGATCCACTGACGACGAACGATCGTAATACAAGTGAAGGGGAGAGCGCATCAGGGTACTGCTCCTTCCTTTTCCCATCTCCCGTCTCTATAGATCAACAGTGCTATCCTTAGTTCAGCCATGAGGGTTCTATAGTGATCAGACCAATGGTGCTGTTTCTTCAGTGTACAACATATCGGAAGTGCATTAAAGTGTTCCTTATCCTGACTTTCGTGTAGTGTCACCTGGAGATCCATCTTTAGTGTAAAGTCACATGTAAATACATCATTTGACATTTAGGGTTATGTAGGGTCTTCTTCATAAGGCAGACAGTGACCACTTTGTTGTAAAATTGGCATTTCGGGACTACTTGTTAGTTGTGGAAAAGATCAAATGGACGGAGTCAGCTCACTACCAGCAATTTGATGTATTTATTTGAAAGAAATGTCTGTATGTTTGATTGCGATTACTATTAAATGCTGGTTGAAATTTCTGAAGATTATGCCACATAAGGTGCAATATTAGCCATAGGCAAACATAATCCAACCACTATCAGAAGTTTTGGGCAACAGTTACTTGTGCTATGGGGACCTTTACAGGTGTATCTGTACAGGTGTTGTGATGCATTTTGCTGCTGTAGGTCCACACATCCCAGTGCATATGAAGGCATTGCTTTTGGGTGGATTCACAACAGGTATTTGTGTTTACCACACCTGAACTTAAAACATCATTGTCATTGTTCAAGTGCTACAGTGTGATAGACTGACCTGTAAAACACCACACAACACATTCCATGTGTCGTTATTTACCAGGAATGAAGAAGCTGTGTGTATAACTGATTCATTGCTTGTAGAACCACTTTTAGCAGAAATAACTTGGGCTAATCATTTTCTGTATGGCTTTAAAAGATCTCATTACTTTTTGGAGGAATTTTGGCCCATACTTTTGTCCATAGTTTTGTGGGCTCTTATGGTCCTGCCACAGTGTTTCAATTGGGTTAAGGTCTGAACTTTGGGCCATTACAGCAATTTGAATGTTTTGTTTTTCAGGCTTTCTGTTGTAGATGTGCTTTATGATGTCTTCATAACTCTTCCCAGCAGCAATTGCTTCTTCATTTATCATTGCTGATGTCTTTCCTCCTTAGTATTGTGTTTAATGCACACCTGAGTGTTTC
This sequence comes from Pyxicephalus adspersus, assembly GCF_032062135.1. Classification (NCBI taxonomy): domain Eukaryota; kingdom Metazoa; phylum Chordata; class Amphibia; order Anura; family Pyxicephalidae; genus Pyxicephalus; species Pyxicephalus adspersus. The sequence goes on from NC_092861.1 coordinate 48,386,540, forward strand.
AGATCAACGTACTTTCCTTTAAGTCTTGTTATATGGAATCTTAGTATTGATATTAGTACATAATACATTTATATGTATTTAGACATTTGCCTATAGTTATGCCTTAGGGACCTTTCCAATGTTTCCGACCCTGCTGATGCGCAATTACCTCTGGTAACTAACCAAACAAAAGTGTGATTGTGTTTAAAAGATCTTAATGCGTATAGCTTCACTTTATGGATTTTGTGTGTCCGCTGTTCTGCAGTCACACTCATCGGTATAAAACCAGAAATATTCCTCATTTCCTGGTATTTCTGTTTGAGGATTGTATGTATATATGGGGATCCACAATGTAAAATCTTTGTGTGTCCTTGTAAGCTGGTTTATTATGTAGGCTTTCTGACCCTGTTCTCAATTATTCACTCATGATTGAACTTAGTTGTTTGTGATCTCATTACCACTGTGATCTGCCTTCCATTACTTTTTCAAAGACCAAACTTAAGAATTCAAGGTAAATAAAAGCTGCCCATTGTTTCGCATGACTGCTTTTTCTGCTGTGAACCTGAGAAATGACAGGCTGCAGAGGAATAATATTATGTCCTCTATATTTTATTTTACTGTGTGAGAGATAGTAAATGCGAAGTCCATGGAACATGAAAGAAATTCCTTATAAAAAAAAATGTCTTATTATCTGGACCACATTTTTAATATAAATGGGCCATCTCATGGTTTGCTAAAGACTATGAATTCAGGTTTCATGATTCAATTACCTAATGTCTGACCATAAACCCAACATACGGGAGACAAGATGAACATCAGTGGTGGCATTTACCAGTCATCTTGGCAAGTTTATTTTTTCCAAAGCTAAGCGAAAAAAAAAGAAATATTTTTGATAAAGTTAAACTATCTCCAGTTTTTTTTAATCCCCACCCTTTTTTGTAAAAAAAAAATGCCATAGAAAATCCAATAACTACTTGAAAAATCGGGTAAAAAGCTAATTCTACTATTGGCAGCAAATCTGCTCATCCACCAAGGTTTATCGAAACCAGCTACCTTCTACTTGTGCAGTGTACCAAATAGACTGTGAAAATATTCCCAAGTATGTGTTTCACAGGTTGCCGCTCCAAGAATACAATTTTTATATCTGATGGAAATGCTCCAAAGTTAGGAGATTCTGGGTAGTGGTAAAATATACAGTTTTAGGAAAATATGGCAGCTCTCTTTAATATAAATCTTACCAATTGGCTTTTTTATCTAATCACTTTTATATTTACTGCAATAAAACAAGTTATTGTGGACACCCTTACCTATATTCTCTAAGATCAAATGGAAGATGTTGGGTATGTGCTAAAATTTGTCTGTTGACTTTGGCCACTCTCTACTTTTATGCGTGGTTGGGTCATCTGTTTGTTCCACGTAAGTTGGCTACCACCACCAAGACCAACTCCTTCCACTTTTCTGTCCAGTTGCCTGATTCTCTTATGCTTTTTCTACCTTTTCTTTTTTCCAGAGATACCACACTACGTCCTAATATCACTAAGACTAAGCTTTACTACCCAACATTGCATACGACAACACATTTACTAGTTCTCCTCTTACTACCATTACACCTAATAATAAAACATGCATAAATGTGGTTCCCGCACCTTTTCCCTCCGTTATAGTTTATCACCACAGATAGGCCGTTTTAGATTTAGGCTGATCATTGTGACGTCTTTTGCATTCCTGGGATATATATGCCATACCTTGTTAAATTAAATTAAACCTCAATAACCTGAAACAGACAATTCTTTAAAGCCAAAATTAAAGTCAAAGTTTACCCTCGGTTCCAATATATTTTCCATGGCATTATTACTTCTAGAAACAGATGTGGATGACTTTGGTTTGGGATAGAGGCAGGTAGAAAAACTATATGGGAGTTGAGAGACAGGTTTTTATTGTATGTTTTAAAGTCTGAAATCCTGCTTTTACTATGTTGGATTTTTCTAATTTTTAACATTGTTGCAATTACTGATATGAGATAATAACAAACTCCTCAGGCAGTCAGAAGTGCATTTTATTGCCGAGGGAGGAAGCTGGCACGTTATCCTACAAATATCACAGCAGGTCCAGGCACCTGGGCAGCTTGGTAAAACTAATGTAAACCCACCATCAAGACATAGGTTAACAATACACTTATGTTTTTTT
>NC_092861.1:48388877-48391080 GCF_032062135.1 Pyxicephalus adspersus
ATAATTTCTCCCACTTTTTGTTGGTTCAGAAGCAAAGTAAAGGGAAAGTTCCCCAGTGGGGCACCGCTAGCAAAAACTCCTGCAATACACCATGCCGACTGAGCAAGGAAGCAGAATTTTGTATGTATGTATCATTGACAGCATAACATGCAAACTTAAATATATGTGCATATATTTACTTCCATAAATAATAAATATCATATTATTATTTGATTTAGCCAGCATGTGTGGCTTTAGGCTACATTTCATGTGTTTCATGTATTTAAAAAATCTGTTCACAAAGCTCAGGACCTCAAGCTCAAGAAATCATAGAAGTGACTCGTACCTTATTGGATGGTTACATCTGGGTTTTAATCAGGGGGGTTATCCATAGATAACCTATTGTCCTAGAGAGGAAAAAAAACACCATTCTACATCTATTTAACTTGCTCACAATGTGAGTTGTTTGTCGAGATTGGTGCATTTCAATATCAGACAGATTGGTTGTGAATTGCCCAACTAATCTAAAACTGGTATATAAAGTTTGTAATCTCGCTTTGTCTTTGGAATGTGAGTTGGTAGGTTACGTCACAGTACCTGTGAGAGGACTTGTAGACTTTCACACACTTTATATGCAGTCGCTGAGGTGTCATGTTCCAAGGTTTGTGAGACAGCTTGGCATGGCAATATCTGTTTAAGCCTAATCTAGATGAGGTGTCTGAATGTGTTCAGTTTCAGGTGTTTAAATATTGCTATAGCCTTGCTGATTTTCAGAGAAATCATTGAGCGTTGTTTCCTTTAGTTTTAGTAGTAATATTCCGAAATAACACAATATTTTCCAAAGGATATAATGACTAAATTAATACACACAGTATTATTACACAGTATTTATATAGCGCCGACATTTTACACAGTGCTGTACAAACTCTATAGTCATGTCACTAGCTGTCCCTCAGAGGAGCTCACAATCTAATGTCCCTACTTCAGTCATATGTCTTTAATAGAGTCTAAGGTCAATTTTAGGGGGAAGCCAATTAACCTAGCGGCATGTTTTTGGAATGTGGGAGGAAACCGGAGTACCCGGATGAAACCCACACAAACACAGGAAGAACCTGCAAACTCCATGCAGATTGTGTCCTGGCCGAGATCAGAACCTAGCGCTGCAAAGGCCAGAGTGCTAACCACTGAGCCACCCTACTGTTATTATATTGTTAGTCAGGTGCTTTCACTGTACTAGCTGATCAGTAGTTGGTAAGCACGGTGGCTCAGTGCTCTTTGCAGCGCTAGGTCCAAGGTTCGAATCTTGGCCAGGACACTATCTGCATGGAGTTTGCGGGTTCCACCCGTGTCTGCGTGGGTTTCCTCCCGGTACTCCGGTTTCCTCCCACATCCCAAAAACATGCAGTGAGGTTAATTGGCTTCCCCCCAAAATTGACCTGGGACTGTAATAAAGACATATGACTATGGTAGAGACATTAGAATGTTAGCTCCTTTGAGGGACAGTTAGTGACATGGCTATGGACTTTGTACAGCGCTGCGTAATATGGTGGCACTATATAAATACCCTGTAATAATAAGCCATTGGTTATTCATTCTTGCTATTGCCAGCCAATGCAGCCGAGTGGAAGTTTGTATAGTGTTCTTTTGTGACCCCTTTTCCTTATATATTTACAAATTTATCTTTCTGGTAGCGCAGTAAAATCTGTTCCGCCATGTGTAAAACAACTTTAAATGTACTATTTGCTAACCTCTTCTCCAGCATTTCTGTAAAGGTTACCAGCAATTTCTATCCAAAGATGTGAGTCCTGCTGGGCACCACATCCTCATACATCTCCCATACTGCGCTAGCTCATCCGGCTGCGGTTTGCAGTAAATGCATGAGTACACCTCATATGATATCTGGAGATTTTGACTAGATTAGAGCAAACTGCAGTTGGAGTGTGATATGTTTGCATTGTGTTACAAGGAGAATTACAGAGGTTTGAGGAATGATTTCTGGAATTCTGGTGACCATTAACAGTGTAATGTAGCAAACCTCCGTTCACATAGCTGACATTTTGTGTAGACTTCCTTGTGGAGATCTTAACATTACTAAGAAGAGAGTGTCACCTTCCTGTGGAGAGATGTTTGATTGCTTTTGCTGGTCCGTAATCACTACATTCCACACATAGTACCTTCCAAGGTGAAACCGCATGATAATGAAAGCAAATAAACTGCAAGTCAG
>NC_092861.1:48391475-48396594 GCF_032062135.1 Pyxicephalus adspersus
GTAAGAGGGCATTGATGCAGTACAATGAGCTCATCTCTGTCACTCTGCTCTCTCTTCCAATCAGCATGCGTTTTATTGATGCATGAATGTATTGGCTACTTGTACTGCTTCTTCTCATATTCCAGCACTCCTTTACAGGGACTTCAAGGATCTAATAACAACCAGGCACGTAGAGGTAAAAAATGCTCAGCTTCAACTTTATGGCTAAAGTTTAATCTGTTTATATTTTCCCTCCCCTGGGTATTATTTATCCCCTCTCATCAGCTTGTTAATGAATTATTACATAAAGCCATTAGTTTTTTTTTTGTGACATATCATATTTGTGGACCCAGTGGTCTTTGAAATGCCGATAGATCATGGCTGATGGAGGACTGCACACATGTGATACTGAGCCTCTATAATTGAAAGATGTGAAATCCAATTATTAAATGGTGTCAGGGAAGGGACAGTACAACTAGGAAGAACACAATTCCAGACTTCCAGGAAAGTGTGATGCCATTGCTCTTTCCCCTAACCCCTGGTGTTTCTGAGTCCTGTATTGGAGGGGCAGTAGAGAACCAAAGCATGCTGGGGCAAACATAGGCATTTACTATTTCCAACAATGCTGAATGCATAGGAGTCTATTAGAGGCTGCAGCACTGTAATGATGTTAAGAGAAAGGAAATATTTAATTTGGATGTTACCAGACTTAGAGGTTCTTTTTAAGTGTATGTAAATCCTAGCCCCAAGGCTTTTTGTATGTTATGTAAAACATTAAACTCATTTTGTTATATTTGTTTGAGAAATTAAAAAAAAACCTAATGAAGCTAGTTATTCCTCTCAGTGCTTATTTTTGACTACAGAATTTTTAGCCAGATGTTTTAGAAGTCTGACAGCGAATGAGTAGCAGTGTTCAACCCAGAATTTTTTTTAAGCCGGGTGGGAAGCCATTGTAGGTGAATGGCAGCCCCTGTATTGTGACCCAACTCTTCAGTAACCACCCAAACACAGCTGGGTGGTTACTGAAAAGTGCTGGGTGGTGCACCTAGCTAAGAGGGGCTAGGGAGAACACTGAGGTTAGCAAAAGGCATTGGGAGGATGACACCTGTTCTGCCACAAAAACTGAGTCGAATTTCATCTGTGTCTCACACACTCCCCCTCCCAGACACTGCTGTTCACAGTGGGAAGAAGTTGGCAACAGACCCCAATCTGTTATTCTGGAAAGCAGTGGCCAGGCACTGAGTGACCTGCTACAAGCATGTAAATCCGCAATTACATTGACACCTACAAAATGTTTTCATCTCACAGTAGTGTAAGTTAGCAAAGCCACATGAGAGTGGCAAATCTCCTCTGAATTCAGCAACATTGCTGCATTGTTGCCACACCATTGCAGAAAGATGCGTTAGGCTATCTTTACTGCCAGCTTGTATTTGAGGAACCTGTTCTAGACAATGTAGCTGTTTAAACAAGTTTTCTAGCAGTTGTAAGTGGACCTATTAAGGACAAATCTCCAGCAGCAGAACTACGAGAGAGAACATGTGCATTCTACTATTGGTGTTACTCCCTTGCTAGCTGAATTACTGCAGGATCCTGCTTGCCAGTGAGGTATCAGGGATGTAGTAGTACTTCAGTGTGGCCAATGAGGGAAGGGCGCTGTAAAAAAGTAAATGCCCCATAGCACTTGTAGTGCCCCTGTTACTGGTGATAATGGCCAGTTATGTATATCTCCAAGTGTTTATAAAAGAATATAATAGCAGCTAATTGGTGTTTCTCAGTCCTGCTAGTTCACAACTAAGAATGGTCCCAGTATTGAATCACATCACAGGGATGTAATAGACTAATATGCAGGTCAGTAGTGGACACACAACATTCACTAATAGGCAGTCCTGTATCTGTAGCAATGAATAAAACCTGTCAGTGGTTGTGGTTGTGGAATGATGATACGTCACAAGGTTGTAAGAATCACCTGTAAAGAATGAGGCCTGGTAATCTAAAGATGAATAATAGTGCTGGGATTACTGCAACAGCCCATCCCAAATGAAAGTGTGATCCTGTTGATCCCAAGCCAGGTTGACTCATTCCGTGAGCTGGCAGTGTGCATTGACTATCTAGTTTAATGTGTTTGGGTTTCTGATTAGTAATACAGTCTCTTATTAGGAATCTCACAGATTTGTAGCTTTATTTCCTCATTCTTATGCCTGCATATTTTCTGATTCTGGTAAATATAAAACTTTGCTGCTTTGTTTTCCCTGCTGAGTTTCACAATCCTGAACAAGTTTCTTGCTATAGCGGATGGCAAACCTAGGCAGACAGTATCAGCAGACACCTATAGCACATCGCCACCTGGTGGGCGGTATGTGTATGTACAATCTTTATCCTATTGCCCTATGTACTTGTGCTGATGCCTAAATCTGCTGGAAAACCTTGCACAATGTATGCAAATTACTCCATTTACATGAAAGGCTGAGTGGATGTTTTCCTGATGATTTAACGGCTGAGAAGCCATTGCCTGGAGCTTAAAAAACAACCACTCATAGTAGATTTTGGGAACCCCAGAGGAATTTGCACTTATGGTTGTATTGGTGTTTGTGTGACGGTTTCATAATGTCAGTTTGAGTGGTAGAAAACTATAGCATGTCCAATGAGCGTTTCTAAAATATGTCAGCCTTTTTCAATGTCAGGAAATCCCACATCCCTGGTACAGCTGATATTTATGCTGCAGTGTGAAAACTGGATAGATGCTGAGAAAATGTTGATGTTACTGCGTGTTTTAGATCTGAAAGTTACAGCTCAAGTAAATAAACCCTCAATGTCCCATTGCCTATCTGTACAAAACAGGAAAAAAAATTGAAATGCATTGCCAATCGTTCAGTGATCGTGCATGTTCTGAGCATGCGCGATGAACGAACGTTCGATACTGGCTGTATTGTGTGTGTGTATGTGTGTGTGTGTGTGTGTGTGTGTGTGTGTATATATATATATATACATACACATCACTTCCTGTATCATTCAAACGATCGCATCTATCATGTGTACAATATCTTTGAACAATCGTGTCGTTATCTGTTTGTACAGGATCGGTGCTATACAATCGTTCGATCGGTGCTATACGATTCGTCGTTCGTTTCGTTTAATAATTGGAAGTGTGTACGCAGCTTTAGAAAATCTCTTATTAGGCTCTACAGATCTGTACCTGCCAGGCTGGAGGCAAACAACTGAGCCTAGGTATAGGAAGTAGAATAATATTTTGCAATAGAAATTAAAGTTCTCAGTATAATTTAAGTATATCTAAACTCAAAAACAAAAATGTAACATACTGCACTTTACCAGTCCTTGGGGGGGGGGGGGGGCTGCATGTAGCTGAGACTTTATTTAGCGTTTTTTAGCATTTGGAGCAACACAGGGGGGGGGTGTGTAGCTGCATTATTTTTTCTTTATTTTTTCTTTATTTTATCAAGATAAAAAACTAGCTAATGATCAGGCTGGGAAGGCTGTGTCCTTGTCCTTGTCTCGCCTGTCTCCATAGTGAGGAAATACACATTCACATGAAAAAACAAATTTATCATTCACGGTATTACCAGGTCAAAACAAAAAAACAGCTTACAAAAAAATATTATTATACCAAAACTAGGCAGCTCCCCTTCCCGCCATTTGTTCTCAATATATAAATATATATATATATATATATATATATATATATACATGCATATGCCACATTCCCAATTTACCATTGCAAAAAGGAGGATAGAAGCGGAAATCAAAACAAGGATTCCTGGGACTTTTACAGCATTTTGGATAAATATCTGTAATATTTAATAATATATTTACATTTTGTTAAAACCTTATAAAAATCTATTTATTCAATAACAATTAAAAAAACATGAAAAACATTGTACACTGTATAACATTCTAAACCTTATTTTGTAGATGTACACATTCTGGTCCGCTTCATCAGGAATACAGAGACCCAAGATTTTCAAAAAATGACTGTTATTCTAGGTCTCTGTATTCCTGATGAACCAGACCAGGCTCTGTGAAACACATCGAATTTTAGTATTTTTATAATAGTATTTTTTTATTGTTATTGAATACATTTTTATAGTGTTTTAACAAAATTTAAAAATCTGTTATTTCATCTATTTATCTAAAATGCCTTAAAAGTCCCAGGAATCTTTGTTTTGGTTTCTGTACATTTTGAACTATTTTACATCTCTTGTTTACCAGAGCCCTGCCGCACCTACTACAAGTTGTGATTACTCCATACTTATACAAATGATCCTCCAGGCTTCCTGGTATGCTGGTCATGTAATGTCTGCAATCTTCCTCCTCCCCATACCTGACATCACAAATATCCTGGCTTCTTGTATAACTTCTGAAGTTAAAAAGAAGAATAAAGTTGTCATTTTTCCCTGTGCAGTCCAGGCCACTCGTACATAGTAATTTCACAATGCACCAATCAAAGGAAATGAGAACAGTTTAGGATTCAGGGACACTAATATAGATCGAATAGCTGTTGTACAATTTATTCATGAGGCTTCATCCTTTCCATATGGCTCATGTTTTTGGATGTTTATTTCACATAAATGTACCTGTATTTTTTAAAGGTTTTCTAATCTTTCCAACTAGTGGTTGTCTATGTATCAAAAATATACACAACATTCCCAACCTCTGCCATTCACTTGGATTATAGTTGAGCCCACAACAGAATACCGTGTCTCACAATGGGCCTGAAATAGCCTCTTCTGCCACCGATTTCAGTGCCATGGGAGGTACTAACCTAGAACAAGTATGTAGGTAGGAAAGTCAGAGTCCTTATCTGTACCTTTCTTCTGGATCAGTGACTTCATTAGGAAAAATGGTCAATGTTACAGACAGTATTTGTAGAAGAGGAGAATATAAATAGCAGTTTCTCTTACAACAAGTTAGTTTTAAAATTGAAATCTAAGCCAAAAATAATAGAAACAAACAATACAGATCCATGGTAATTATTACATATTTATGTGTTTGACTTTATTTCAGCCTCTCTAGTCTAGTATTTCTAGTTCTTGTACTGAGAGAGGGAGAAGTAGAAGTCAAGCATTCCGCAGACATCAAGTGCTAACAAACAACATTCTGATAGGAGGAGAGAGAACAGACATGG